>NW_020455535.1:427088-607002 GCF_003342845.1 Nothoprocta perdicaria
CCCGCAGCGCCCCGCGCCCGCCTCCTGCTCGGCCGCGCTAGCGCTCAGGAAGGCTGCTCCCCGCGCACGCTGCTCCCCGCGCACGCTGCTCCCCGCGCACGCTGCTCCCCGCGCACGCTGCTGCCCGCGCACGCTGCTGCCCGCGCAGGCTGCTCCCCCGCGCACGCTGCTCCCCGCGCACGCTGCTCCCCGCACAGGCTGCTCCCCGCGCACGCTGCTGCCCACGCACGCTGCTGCCCACGCACGCTGCTCCCCGCGCACGCTGCTCCCCCGCACCGCCGCAGCCGCCGTGTTCGGCCCCGTGCGGCCCGCGGAGGCCTCGGGCAGGGACGTCCCCGAGCAGGAACCTCTGTGCCCGGGTGGCCCTGGTGGATAGAGCTCCAACATCCAGGGCATTTATTGCTCTGCAGCCTTCACGAAGCCCTCCCACAGGAAAGGCAGTTTTTAAACAACGTTTATTCTCTTTGCCACCATCACATTGCTGCTGTCCTGAGGCTGGCGGTTCTGGCGCCTCGTGGAGGTGCTGGCGACTGCACCCAGCTGCCAAGGGGTTCAGAAGCACTTTGTGGTGGTGCATGCAGCCCTCCTGTCCCACTCCCAGTGGCTAATGGTGCCCTGGGTGTAAAGCCGCTGTAGCTGGTGAGTAGGAACGCTTTGGAAAAGGGCCCCCGTGGCTTCCAGCCATGGGGATCGGCGCTGCCATGGGAGCACCGAGCGGGGCCCCATGCGTGTGCAGCCCCCGCCGCTGTGCTGCCCATGCCCGCCTCCGTTCGCTCCTGAAATCGGGATCGTGGCGAAGCTCCTCACCACGCGGCTCTGCTCCGTGTCTGCTGCCACCATGAGCACCTCTGAGCCTGCACATCCCTGCGCAGGGCTGGCCTGACCTTCCCACAGCCTCCTCCCCTTCCTTCTCGTGTGAGTTTTGCTCACTTTGCAGCAGCGAGGCATGAACGAGGTTGTGCCTTTTCCCTCTGCCAGTGTTTGGGACAATGCTACGGTTAAGGCCCCGCTAAGAGCCGATGTTCTCGTGCTCCCCGTGTGCGGTTGTGGTGGCCGCGGCTCTCCGCGCGCATCTCCCGCTTCCTCAGTCGCCCCCACCGCTGGGAGGAAAATGGCAAAACGTTAAATATGCCGCTTCCCTGCAGCCGAGGGCAAAGCCAAGCTCGCTGCCATCCCAAACAGCCAGATCCTTGGAGATGCTCCTGCTCCCACAGGGATGGAGCCGTCTGGCTCGCAGGGCACAGACATAACGTGTCCCAGGAGTGGCCTTGGAGAGATTTTGTTGTGTAGTTTCCTCCTTGGTAAGTGTTTTCCCCGTGATCCTGGACACCCCATGTGGGTCTGTGCTTATGTCTGTGCTTCATGTTTAAGGTGGGAGTAAAAGCAGAGCTGCTGGCCGCGAAGACAGGAGGGATTTAAGTGCCCGATGCCCAGAACACCTGGAAATCGCACAGAACCCATCCCTTTCCTCTCCCTTTGCCCGAGGCAGCAGAGGCAAGCGACAAGGTGACCCAAAGCCTCCAGGTTTCCCTCAGAATTTCTCTTTTTGTAGGATAAATGGGGTGTTCGAACAGAATTCCTGTCCCTCCCGCTCCAGCCGACGCGACTAAGGGCTGAGCAGAGCCGGGCCTTGCCTGCACTTTGTGTAGGCCGGGCCTTGTGGAGGGTGAACATGTTCGCCGCTAAAATACCTCCCATTTTTCACATTGTTATCGTATCAATAGAAGTAAATTGGCACGTTTGTCCTTTGTGATGTTAACGAAGATATATGTTAATGATATAGTAATTTTATCATTTTTAATTATGGCAAAAGATAATGCATGGTAAACCTGCTCCTGTGGACACGGCGGGTAAATTGCTCCCGTGGATTATGTCCAATGGAATAGCGATTGCAGAGGAACAGGAAGAACCCCAGTGAGCTGCCCGCTGCTCCGAGGAATGGAGCGACCCCTTGGAAGGAGAGGGGAGCCCCCCAAAAACCTTGGCTTTAGTTGGACTTTGCAGCTTCCGTGACCCGGTGCAAAAATGGAAAATATGTTTATATATAGTAATAATGATATGGCTTTGCCCTCGTTTTTGTTGCTACTGCAGCCAGCTGAAGACGTTCCACGTGCATAAATATTTGAGTTACCATGAAAATTTTAGTTAACTGGGAGTAGTAGCCAGAGAGGCAGGGGAAGGAGCTTTCCTCCACTAAACTTGCTTCCTCTGGCTCCGGCTTTAGCCTGCATGCTGCTCCTTTCTACCTCTCCCTTCCTAATGCCTCCCTTCCAGGAGGCATTTAGCTCTCCAAGGACTTCCATGGGAAGTGCTCATCCCTAGCTGCTAATCTGGGGAATGTCGCGAAGCTCCATGGAGCAAAATGGCCCCTTGGCCTCCACCATTCCCGGGAATGCCGCCTTCCCTTCCCAGGATGCTGCTCCAGCACCGCCCTGCCATAGGAGCAAAGGAGGTTCCTTTTTACATCGACACGTTTTAAGCCACTGATTTTAATCTTGTTTAGGATTTACGATTTTAATTGCTTTTTCATATAAAGATTAATTCTCATTTAGGTGTGGATGTGTAATTAAAAAGATCGCCAGACTTAAGTTGCTTTTGTTCACCACAATGCACGCGCTATGTGTGTATTAAAGCAATTACATAGCTGAATATTCATCTAATCCTATTCTTAACGTTTAAGTGTTATTGTGTTAGGAAATGATAAATGACTTCTTATTTGTGAGAGGATTTTCTTTTTTCCCTCATGATTTCTGGCAGGATGATGTTGGAAGGCAGTGGGGATAGAATTTCAAATTTACCTCGGTGGTAGAAAAGCAGCGCTTGAAAACGCTTTGTTACCACTTGAATATGTTAAGGGCGTTGGGTACCCTAAGGAGGGACGATGAGAACACGTTTTGTGCTTTAGTTGCAGCGAGCTGTTTAATGGGGAAGGGTTTGGTGGGAAATGAGTGTCCTGGGTTTGCAAACCTGCCACATTTGCAAACAGCAATTAAAAAAAAGGGATTCAAAGATTTTGTTTTTCCAGGGTATAAGAGTTCAGCTTATGTTCACTCTCATTTCGTGCTGCAGATAGATTGATTTCTTGTTCCCTTAACAGAGGGTTTTGGAAGCTCTCGCTACCACGCGTTGTTTAGTACTAGGTAGACTGCAGGAATCCACCCAAGTATTGTGGGTTACTCTGCAAGGAGGAAGAAATAAAATTCAGATTTAATAACTTTAGAGGGAGGAATTCTATTATTTTCGAGACACAACCACGTCTTATCAGTCTTCAGTTCTGCAGATGAATCTTTCCCTGTTTTAGCTCACGTTCTTACTAACCTCTGGTTGACTCTTGGGCTTCTTTAATAAAGTGGGAAGAGCTGAAGAGGTGTCTTTGATACGGTGCCACTAGGACCCTTGTATAGGGCTACTTCTCTAAATAGCTGTAGGTGGCCTCCAGCACTGCCTATAGGAAAATACTGACATCTCAACTTCTTGCTTTCTGTTGTTGGGAAGGAAATGCCACCAAATTCCTTGAAACTCCTGAAAAATTCGCCCACATATTTTAAGATACGAGATGCAGAGATTGTATAGGAAATATATGTCCTGCACAAGGGAGAACCCTGTGCAAGACAAAACTTGGCAGCAGGAAGTTCCCTTTAGGTAACAATTCTGCGGCTTCTGCAACTTCACTCCTCCTAAACGCCCTCTTTACAGCTAGTAGATACTAATATTTGGTGCTCCTCTTATCTCAGGATTGGTACAGAAAGTCTAAATTACAAAGTAAATTCATTGGAAATTGCATTTCTCTTATTTTTGACCTGCAAATTGCCTAAACATTATTAATTTTGCTACGATGCAGGGAAATGTCACAGAAAATTAAGCTTGAATTAGAAAAGCTGCACCAAGCGAGCTGCTGTCGGCAGCACCGAGTTGGGCTCCTGCTCTTCGAGGAGGAGCCAGGGAGAATGTTGCCTCTAATGGGGTTTTCATTTGGGTAACACGCAAATGCAAGATGAACCTTGTCTGCATTGACACTGATTAGAAGCTCTTGCAGTTTCTTGCAGAATTTCCTGCCTTCTTGCACAATCCTTTTTTAATCCAAGGGTATCTAATCTGAGTGTTCCTATCAATTAAATTTTGATGGCACACATTTCCAACGTCGCTTTCAGGCTCTCCATGCCCCTCTATAAAAGAGTTGTGCTAAATATTTTATATCACAACAGTCAAAGCACCAAAAATAGAAAAAAATGGCATCAACAACAACAGCCAAAAATGCTCGTTCCTTTTAGAAGTGAGTTCAACCAGCCAGATCACCTGTCTGGTGTGAAAACGATGCACAGTATTCCCAGGATTTGTCGTGCTGATCCCTCACTGCAGCGTGTTAGAACATAATTTGGTTGCTGCAGAGACAATATCCATTACTCCGTAGTCTACCACAATTATTGAAGCCACTTTAGTGTAATCACTCTTAACCGAGGATGACATTTTTCTCTTGCAAACAGCTTACCATTGCATTTGCGAATCCTAAATTTTGGAGCAGGGAAGGTTCTTCGTGTGGCCTGCACCGTCCTACTCACAGTTTATTTATTGGCTGTTCCACGTTGGATAACTGCAGGAGTGTCACTGGTGACCTCCGCGAGCGGCAACTGTTCAGCCACGGCTACAAATGTGTGGTATAGAGCCCCAAAGTCCAAACTATATTTGGAAATTTCCCATTTTCCCCGGGAAATTTCCCTGGGAAAATGCAGTCTTCCCACCTGCGTTTCGGCATTGCCAGCTGCATCCAACATGGAGATCCCTGGGAATGGGCAGGGAGAGGGGTGGCCTCGCTGCCCTCCTCTCCCCTGTGCTCCTAAACCCATATTTGCTCTTTGGCAGCTTCGTTCACTCACCAAAGTTCTGCTTTCTTCCATGTCATTTAACCAGCGCTCTGCGCTGCTGCAGATGCATCTTGCACTTTGACAGTGCTTCAGGTGATGATAATAATAATAATTAGAGTCAAATTAGCTTCCTAACAACGATGTGAAGCGAGAAAGACGTCATTTTGTGTTGGGAAAGCTAAAATAAAGGGGAGAAAAAGTAGCAGGAAGATCCTTGAATGACAAGTGAAGCCAGTCCAAATTCTCGTATCTTTTTAGACAGTGCAAGAATATCCAAATGCAGCCCTGTGCCTTCCTGTTTTTCAAGCACAACTCAAAGCTCACTCCACTCTTTGAGGAATTCTCAGGGAATTTCTCCTCAGGTAAGGATGGATGCCTGGCCATGTTGGACCATGTTTGTTCTGCATCCTCTTCCATCTCCTTTCCGAGGTATCCTGGCATGAGACATGAGTGATGTGAAGGGCTTTGGAGACTTGATAACTGCAGTAAAACTGGAGTTCCAAATCCCAGAATCCTTCTATTTAGCTTTTATAGCTCATATGAAATACTGAACTTGTGCAAATTTCTATAAAATCAGATTTCTGTATGGCCTTAAATAATTTTTCACTGTTTGAATGCTGGCCAGCCCTCCTGTATTCTGGTTTTGTGTATTGCATTAGCATTATTAGCCGTGTAAAACAAAATTTGTGAAACAGATTTTCAGGGAAATTGTTTTTAACACTGGAGGGGGAAAAAAGGATGGAAAAGGGCAGCTGCATTTAGGAAAACCAGAAAATACATGGACTGACCTCCAGAAATCAGAACTGCCGTGATGTCGCTTGAAGGGCATGGTATCAACACTGAAATGTTTAGAGCTTTTTAAATGAAATGGTTTGGTATTGAATTGAACTTTCTTTCAAAAAGAGTCCTAGAAAAATGATAAATGGAGTTATTAAAATATTAATCCTTAATCTTGGCTTGCCTTTTATGGAAGTAAGTGCAAAGCAAAGTGGGAATGTCTTAAATGTTATAGTTGTGCATTTCATTAATAAAATAAAGTAATATTCTTAATAAAAAAGCCTTTTTCAAAATGAATTGCTGTTGAACTATCATGATGTGCACAGTTTCTGATTTCTATGAAGGTAACTTGATTTTTCTATTAACCTAACTATATCTACATATTTAATCAGTATTCCTGAAACTAAGTACCTTGTTTAGCTGTGAACTTGAGGTGTTAGTGAGCTACTGGCCTCTAATATTTTATGTATAGAAATGTATTTATATATAATATGATGTTGTCTGTGACATATATGTCATCATTACAGCAGCCAAAGAAGTTTCCCAGTGTTATGAGTTTCGCACTCTCTGGGAATATCGGATTTCCAAGGCCTTGTTTCTGTGGAGTTCATTTTGAAGGAGGAAGACTCCACGAGGAAGGACTCCACAGAAAGCACTTGCAGGAGATGGGTCGAGCCCTTGGGTTTGAGATGGGAAAGGGTCTGCGGGTGCTTCCCGTTCCCGGCAAACACGGAGCGACGCGGGAGGCTCCGGAGCTGGGCTCCATCAGGCGGACGGGAGCTGCAGAGGTGGCTGCCGTTGGGTTTCCAGTATTTTTGTTCACATCATTAGCACATCAGACGTTCCTATAAATGTTTAATGCTGTTTACCCCAAATCCTTGAAATCGGTTAGGATTGCATATAAAACAAGACAATATTCGGGTGACCTTAACGCACATGGGAGGCAGCCCGATTCCTTGTTGGACTCACCCACATGTGGAAGGCTGAGGTGGGATATCCTTCTCCACCAAAATGCCCCTGGTTTTGGAGGAACTGCAGAGGTTGCACTGATAGAGACGTTGGTAGAAACTAGGTGGATAATGTGGATTTTTGATGAAAGTTACACTAAATACACTTAAATAGCAACAAAGCCTGAGGTGGCTGGAGCCGCTTCGGCACAAGGAAGTTTGGAGACCCTTGGACCTGGCCTGCCATGGGAGCACATTGCCAAGAGCAGCCAAAACAGGACCTGCCACAACAGGACTTCCCGAGGTCACTTAATGGTGAGATGTGGCCTCTGCTGGGTGCTGGTGGCCTTAATGAAGCAGCGATTGCCACACAGCAAGGCGCAGCATCGAGGTGCCCACGTCAGCGTCGGCCGCTGTTCCCAAGGGAGCCCAGGACCCGATGGGAGCTCCTCATCCAGTCCAAGCTTGCAGAGCGGCCAAGGGTCTTGCAACTAGATGAGGAAAAGCTGCGAGTCAATACATTTTAAATATGATTTTTATCTCGTTGCTTCAGGGGTGCTGAGCTAGTGGAAATTGCATCCGTGGCGTTCAGAAATTATAGCAGCTGATTTTCACGTGCGTTTTGATCAAATTCCGTGCAACGTTGTGCAAACCAAGGCCTAGTGAGGAGTCTTCAACCTCAGGATCTTTGCTGCACGTGCATTAGCTTGAACTGCTTGGCAGTTCAAGAGGATATTGGAAAATGTTGGTGAAAAATAAGTGTGACTTGGTTTTCATCTGAGAAGGCACTGAAACATCCTTTAACGTTGCGCGGTTTTGATGCCGGCTGGATTTTCTCAGTATACACAAAGAGCTTAATTTTGCCAACTTAGAGATTTCTCCAGAGGAGAGCAGACCAGGCAACTTAAAATAGGATCAGGAGAAAAGCAACGTTGGCTTAAACTGCTTCCCGAATGCATGGCAGGGGCCTCCTCGCATTGCAAGCAGGACCTATCTCGGTCACGCTGCGAGTGCTTCGTTTCCTGCATTTGTTTCAGAGCCTTGCGAGCAAGGAGGTGTGAAAACGGCTTTCAGCATAAACCTTGACACTGTTTCGTGAATAAATAGCTATTAATTGCCACAATTGCTACCGCTGCAAAATCCACTTCGATTTTTTAGAAAATTAGACGTTGTTTCTTTGCGCTGCTCGGAGTGATCCCACCGCAGACGGCAACAGTCGCCGAATCTGACTAAACATTAAATATCAACCTAGGATTAAAATTTAATAATGTTGTTAGCTATTGCTGAATAGTTAATGGGCTACGCTAAAAGCACCTACTGTACAAATATGGCCTGTAAACAATTACAGAATTTTATTAGCATTGTAATTAAGAGCGTGCTGGCTGCCAGTGGTACCTCACTAAACGCAAGGGAAATTATGAAAAGTAAACGTGTGACCCCTGGCAGACTCATCCCCAGTATTTAATAGCTTTTCCTATCAGTGGACATCTGAAGATAGATTTTGCACTGGCGACGCACACGTGTTTGGATCTGTATTCCACAGAGGAGGCTTCAAGGAGCAATATTGGATCAAAGAAAAAAGTTGTTTCATTAGGAAGATGACACTAGGAGGAGAGTATTTCATTATTTTATTCCGGGAAACAGGGGAAAAGTGTTGATTAACTTTCCAAGGACCTTGAAACTTCGTGCAGAGCCTCCCCTTTTGGAGCTCAGCCCAAGCTGTCGTGACAACGTGTAGCAAGTTTCTGTAGTGTTTTTTTCCTAAAAAAAATTACTTAAATACGACAAAGAATTATCTCACATTCCTATTCCATTCGTGTTATGCTGAGCTGCATTGTTTTTCTGTGTTTATTTGTCCAGCAAACAGTGCAGTTTGTAGAAGCTTTCGTGTTGTCCTGTCCTGCTTTCGTGCAGCGGTGGAAAGTTGGACTCACACGTTGAGCTTGCCCATGTCCCCTCATTCTCACCGTGGGAATGAGGAGGATCTTCCTCTCCAGTCCTCTCTTTTGACCACCAGAGCATCCGCAGCTCCTCGGGCCAGGCCGGAATCCGCCGGGAATCGGCGGCAGGACGGGGATGGGCGCTGCGGGAGCGCGGAGCACACTCGTGTTCACCAGCATCCATGGGCGATGCCGAGGCGCTGGAGAGGAGAAGGGCTCACAGGCGGCCACAAAATCACAGTGACATCTTTCAGCATCTCTAGCAGTTACTATATCAAAAAAATGCAAACTTAAGTACATTTAGAAGCTTCATAGTTGCTTCACACTTTGTTTTTTTTCCCGTATAGGAGGTTAACAGTAATTTCTTCAGATATGAAACTCATTTCCTGCCTGTTGCAGCCCTGTGCATAAACTGTACTGGTGAGCCACAGGTAGATAAGCACAGAGCTGTGGTCAAAACTAGCAGAAATAGAAACTGCTTCCTTACAAAAAAAAAAAGGTAAAAAAAAAGGCAGCAGCTGTGCATTTGCTGATGGATTAAGTGGAAAGGACTGGATTTGCAAGTGTGCAGGTGACATTTCTATGTGGAGAAAGTTAAGTATACATTTCTGTGCTTGCGAAAACAGGGGAATTTCCAGATTATTTGGGTAAATGATGATCTGTAAGAAGGCACATTGAGCAGAGCAAAGGTTGTCTGCTGTTCTCCTGAGCATTTACGAACCATCTGCAGAACCTTATATAAATGATGGACTGAATTATGCCTTCAGCCTAGTCATAAATGGCCAATTTAATGTCCCGGTCCCCAGTCGCTTTTCCCTTTTGTATTTATATCATTAGCCCATGCTGAAAGACTCATCAGGTGTGTTTGCACAGTGTAGAAAAAGTAATTCTCTGGAAGAGACAACATCTGCTGTGGAGGAGGTCAGATACAAACTCCCACTGCCGAGGAGGGAATTTGTCTGGCGGGGTTTGGGGGACCGGGGGTAAATGAGGTGGCTCAGTGTGCAGGCAACAACAACCAGTGTCATCTTGAGCCTGATCTCAGGTCCTGGTAGCAAATGCTTTGATTGCAGATAATGAAAATCCTAAAAGTAACTGGGAAACTCTGGGCTGTCTGAGAAAGCATAGAACATTCCTGTGCGGCCTGTGATGCTCTCATTATGCGGACTTACCTTGAAAACAAGTCAGGAATATGTATTTACTATTTTATTGAACTGTTTGTAGAATCAGAAGACTTTCCAAATGTATTTTCTGAGTACTTCTACTCCTTATTCCCCCCACTGTTTTCATCATTAACTGTGGGGAAGGGCAGGACTTCCCTATTGGAACCATCGGCCTCTCAGTAGCAGGTAGTCTTAGAGGGGTCTGCACAAGCCTAGTTTATCAAATTGGAACATAAAGAAGCAATAACAGTGATATTTTTTCATGTCATATGGGTTTTCAGTACTTACAGTGATGTTTCTGTGTTCCTGAAATGGAAGTTTAAGGCTACTTTTTGTCATTTCTTTCTTTTTTTCATGCTTGCTCTCAGGAGGAGATACCTCCAGTACTGCCGCCGTGTTTCTGTGGCAGTTTATGTTTTTTCTTCATTCTTTTCTAAGCATCAGCGTGCCTGAACACACCACTTAATGAAATTAAAACTTGGGGTTGGAGTGCGACGCTCACTCTAATTACTTCTAAGGCAACATGGTATTGACTTTCCAAATGCAAATACTGAAATTGTATTACATTTTTGGCAATAGCATTTATTACCTTCCAAAGCCCTTAATGCCTGAGCAAGCTTTATATGGAGAATGTGTTGCAAAGTCTTCAGTGAAGAGGCTGGTAAAGCCATGAAACCAATAAATAGAAACTGTTCAAGAACCAGGCTTTCAAATTTGCCTTTTAATTTCTCAGCAGAATTTTGCATAGCCATTAGCGAATTTAAATGCTGGGATTATGTCCCTGCATTACTCAACATTCTCCGGCACTATTGTGTTTTGGCAGCGAGTGTTACGTTGCTCTATCCTACTCCATTGATTTGTGTGTATTTTTGTTTTCAGGGAAGTTTCGTTGCGTGCATGACTGCTATTTTAAGGCAAATGGAAGACTATCACTACGCTCATTTAATCAAGACTTTTGGGAAGATGAGGTCAGATGTTGTGGTAAGTCTCACGTGTTTTACCTCCTCATAACTTATTTTTTTTTCTTATTCCTATTTGTTAATTACACTTAAGAAATAGAAACAAAACATGCTTCAAATTACACGATAGGATATGAGAACACGTATCCAAGCACTCTGACTTCTTATATTTTCTGCATTCGCGAAGGGCAGTCTTAATCTTCCTGCTTTCTATAGGAATGCAGTTCATCTCTGGAACTCTTTAATATTGGAAAACGAGCTCTCAGATGCTGAATTGAAGGTAATTAAAGTATTAGGAAACAGGAATGCCAAGTTATTATGAAAACTGTTTTGTTTAGTAAGAAGCAAAAAGCAAAGCTTTCATGAGGAAAGAATTTTTTATTATTAAATCCTCCAGATGTCCCAATTTTATTCATTTGTTTAAATAGCTTTTACTTATAGGACTGCTATAGGACAATTTTTAAAGCAAAAATTGTACAAAACATTTTAACCTTAAAAATGCCCTTGGCTGTTAAAAAAAGTAATAATAATTGAAACTCATCTCCTCAGAATCGTTCAGTAGCCTAACTAAGCCTACGACACGACTTAATTAGAGCATAATAGAAGAGAGTTTATAGCTAAGGAGATAACTCTCTAATGACCTGCAACTATCATTGCCATATGGCAAGAGCGTGCTGCAAAGGAGCTACCAAACTCCTTGGCTGAGATCCATCAATTAGCGGCTGACCTGAAGCCTGATCCGCTGTATTACATTACCCAGAGTGTTCCTGGGGATTCTCCCAGGCATTTTAAGCAGCTTTCAGCTGTATTTTAATCTTCGAGATGGCCAGTATTTAGATATCCTCCCTCCTTCCAATTTCCAAACCCAACAAAACAGAAAACCACCGTCTTTTATTTGCATGATTAATTTGTGTCAGGCCTTTCCAAGCTCTGCGTTCTGTCTTCAAGGTTTTCTCCTCCTTTCTACTTGTATTCTGTGAGATGTGAGCTCTTCACAGCGCGCCACGTTGCAGAAAAGGCACTAGGTCCTTTCCTGTTCACTCTACTTGTGCCTGCTCCAAAGGGTAAGGAAAAAGCTGGCCATGGAGGTGGCTCAGGACAAGGAGGAGCAAGCCTAGCCAAGGAAGGGCACGAGGACACTGAAAAAGCTGCTGGCTGAAAAAGTGGCAGGTGACCTGCCAGCTGGCGTGAGTCTGAAGCGCAGCCCTCACTCTGCTCGTGCAGTCCTGACCCCGGAGACGTCGTCTGGCCCTGGGTTAGGGCGCCGTGTCTGTGCTTCGGGTGTGGAAGAGGCAGGAAGGAGCTCGGGGAGCTGCAATTAGGGAGAGAGAAACAAACAGACGAGGTTATGCTGCTTTATAAATCACCCGCGCTCAATCACAGCATCCAGTTTTGATGGGAAGAGGTTGTAACGAAGCAAAAAAAGCAGAGAGAAGGGGCAGGGATGGAACCTGAAGGACCGATCTGATGAAATGACTAGAAGTGTCTATATGAGTTCATATAGAAAAAGCAGGGCGGTTTGCTCTCAAAATGCAGAGTGAGAAAATGGAGGGGAAAAGCCATCATTCTGGCATCTGTGGTCTTTCTGATGGAGGAGAAAGAGTTCATTACAAATTTTATCTTACTTTGCACTTTTTTTCTTTATTTTTTGTCTTATGGATGGTTCTGTACATCAGTTCTCTCTTGACAGAAAAAAAGAAACAATTATGAAATTGAAATTTGGTAAAGCAATCTATTTAAGTTACCTGTTTGAACAGTTTGACTAACATGTACGTGGAGAATTACTCTTTTTCCTTTGTTTTGACTCCCTGCTTTTTCTTCCAGTTGTGTATATTCTTCATTTCTGTATTTGAAATTACGTTTTATACTCTTAAAACCTTATTTTTGGTCACCTCTGTACTGTTTTCTACGACTTGTCTTCCTCAGTTGTGCCACTTAACTGTGATTTGTAGTTAGCAGATACACTAATCCAAGCTCTTCTATTTGTCCATTGCTCTAGGATCTTTCTATCTTCCACTAAAAGGTACCTTTAAAATATTTTAATACCATTGATTAAATGATAATGTATGTTAATGGGAGCTAGCATACCTATTAATCTGGTAGCACATTAAATGGGTAATAAGTTAATGGCAAATTATAGTGTTTTTAATTTAAAAATATTAGTCAAACACATGGAGGTGTGGAGGTGTAATGACAACACACTGCAAACACCGGCCAAAGCAAACTGCAGCGGGTAACCTTGTTCTTTCATTAGTGAAGTTAATTATCCCTTAGGAGATAATAGGAGGTAACGTGCTAATAATGTGGTGGGGTTTGTCTCTGTTCAGCTTTGGGCTCCCTTCCCTCTTGAGTGCAAGATCCCTTCCCCTCTTTTCTTGGGAAAAAGCCCTGTCCTTAAACTTCTTATGTCTTTCCCGTTTCTCTTTAATCCGACAATTTCTTTAGCTCTCCTGCCAGTGCCCTTTGACTGACTGACTCCTTAGAGCTTGGCTTGAGGAGTGATTTAATGCTGACATCTGCACATGGAGGTGGTTTCTGCATCTGCCATTACACAGGGTTTAATCTAATCACGAAGGCGGGAAGATAACAATGATTTACAAGTGAGACTAGATGACCTCAAACAGAAGTGCCTTTTGCTTAAAAAAGGGGTTGTGTGAATGGAAGAGCTTAAGCGGGAGCTGCACTTGCTCCTTTACCTGGGAAGGCTCCAGAGCAGAGGTGGGGGGTTCTCCCAGCTCAGCTCCCAGACCTGCTCCTGCCCGGCCAGACATCGCGAGGCTGGTGTTGGAAATGCTAAAGGGAGCTTCATGGTCCGTGCTGTGGAGGCGCCAGGTCCTCTACATCGTTATAGTGGTTGTCTTTGGCCTTACATATCCGTGAGGAGATGAGCTGGGATGCCTCAAAACCAGTCTTAGAGCTCTCTATGGAGTATATTATTTAGATTCAATTTTAAAAACTGTTCATATTAAGGAATTAAGGAGAATTTCTTATTTCGAAGCCTCTTCTCATCCTGACAAGCAATATTGCCTGAGATCAGTGAGATTATTTCTGGGACCAAAGGGCTTCTCTTCCTCCCACCCCCGTGTCTTTTGGGGAAACTTGATACTGAGGTGTTGGGGATGTATGTAATGCCCACTGAGAGCAATCTCCAAGAAGCTGCCAAGGTTGGTGGTGCTTCTCCTGCACCACCAGCTCTTTCCCCATAAAACATGGCTCTCTTGGGTCCCTTGGTTTTAGCAGCGTGTGAGAAGGTGGTTGAGAGTGACCAGCTTTGGTGGTGGGTAACGCTGAGCTTTGGCTCCTCACTGGTGTGAGTGGGCGCTGTGCGGCCCAGGCCGGCTCTTCTTCACCTTCATGTGAGGATCTCCGCAGATTAGGGCACGCGCTGAGGCAGGAGTTTCATTTTTCATATTGCCTTCATGCATATTTTAGCAAGCAATTTTGATTAAGCTTGAAAACTTACTGAAATTGAAACCAGAGTCATTAAAAAATGTAAATGGTAGAGCTGCATCCCTGCGTGAGGTGGAGCAGTCTGCTGGGAACGGGACCGTCCGACCGCCGCCGTTGCCACATGGAGCTGAGGTGGCTTTGCTGCCCCTTCGGAGCTGCAGGAGACCCATCTGTTGGGAATTCTGCTTCGCTGGTATCTTGCGTGGGATGTGCATTTGTAGCTGAAGGGAGCTTGGGGGTTGCGTCCTTGCTCCTTTATCACAGCTTTTCTAAAATCATTTTTAATAACTGGAACAGTTTGTGGTCTAAGTGCTGAAAATCTGCTGTCTGAACAGCGTCTACAGGAACACACCAGGAATTCCCAGCTCCTCTTTCCAACTTCCTCCCTCCAAAAAGATGGATTTTGCTCGTAGTATGAGGTTAACTCATACAAACCAGTTGCTTTTTTACAGGAAGGATAAAATGTCCTGCAAATAGATGTTCTGAGGGGATTTCTGTGCTGTGTCCTCAGCATCCATGCAGCTCCCCCATCCCTAGCAATTCAGGAGCCAGGAGAAACTCCCAAGAACAATAAATCAAGAGAGAAAATCCAACAAAGCTGCTGAACAATTCTTAGGAGAGCAGTAACTTCACATTTGGTTTTCACTGAGATGGTTATGTAAGAAACTGCCTTAGTTAAAAGTCCAGCGAATGTAGTATTTTGTGTGTTCTTTTTCATAGAAATTTGACATTTTAAAGATAGAGGATATAAATGCTGTTACTGAAAAGAGACAGCAAATGAAAAGTATTCTGTCCTTGGACAAGAATAGAAGTTTTTAGCCCTGTGTATGGTTGATCAGAGAAGTTTTTCAGTATATTCTATCTGGCTGTTTTTTCCTCCGAGCATTTGATATAACTTAAACTGTTAGGTAATAATTACAGATTTGCAAATTGTACAGGAGGATTTACATTGTAAAGTACATGAGGTTTCTGTTCCAAAGTGATGTTTGTTTATATCTCTGCAGAAATAAATTGGTTTCTGCTACCAAATTAACTTCGTTCTGGGTCAGGCTTTCCCTCGCAGAAGCAATTCCCAGAGGTACCATGAGATACCAGGATGGTTTTAACCAGCTTCCACCTTCAGAAAGGTCCAACCTGTGTTGGTCTGCGGGGCTGCACATGTCTGTACACATCTGCACACATCTGTACACATCTGTAGAGGTGCTGCTGCCCGCTGCAGGCCCAAAGGGGCGGTGAGACTTGCTCCAATGTCCTTGTCCTTCCTAGATTAATGCTTTCCAGCAAGGCTCCTTTGAGAAATTAGCAATCCACTGCTGTTCCCGAGCTCGTACAGCAGGTTGTTTGCAATGCAGGCTTACTATTACTGCTGGTTTTGAAAAGTTTAAAGAGAATAATGGTGGAAGTTCTATATATTGTGTAGAAATATAAGTTGGTTGTGTCTGTGTATGTTGTATATGAATAACGTCTTTTCATCTGGTTGCTGATAACTGACTTCACCAGCACATCTATCTTTCCCTTTGGATTAAATGGCCTTAACCCAAATATTTTCTCTCATTTTAGGACTTCCTGATGGAAACGTTCATCATGTTCAAGAATCTCATCGGGAAGAACGTCTATCCCTTCGACTGGGTTATAATGAACATGATGCAGAATAAGTGAGTAGAGAGGGGAGCGGCGCGGAGCTTGCTGAGCTGGCGGCTCCGTGCTGGAGCCGGAGCAGCGCCGTTGCTGGGAAACACGGAAACACAATGCGGCAGCAAGGCTGCGCTTTGTTGTTCTGTGATGCTCCTGTTTAAACTTGGCTCTGGAGCCTGGGAGGGAGCGTTCGGGGGGGCTGCTTTGAGCCCTTTGGAGCACACGACAAATGAATGGTGGCACCAAAATTTCAGTTTTCAACTGTCCATGCAATAGGCTTCTATATATACATTATAAAAATAATTATATTTCTTTAAGGCTACGTGATGTGTCTTTTACGTGACCTTAGAAGCTAGTGGCTGCCGTGGATGCCCATGTCGAGTTGTATGTATAATTTCAGTGGCAATAACAAGCAAGGAGTGACAGGGCTTGCGTTTTACAACCAGGTTCCCTCAGCCCGATGATGAAGTGACAGGCCCTGCATTTCTAAGCCCTGTTTTTATTTTTTTCCTTAATAATTGCAGCATTGTTGTTATTTAACACGACTTTGTGTAATATTTTGTTTGTGACATTTATTAAATCTGTCAGGCACATTTATGTGTACTGTGATGAAAGTGTAAGGGAAAAACACTATATTTACTAGTTGCCTGGAGAAATCTCTTCTGTGCTCACTGCTAGCTACCATGGCTATAAAGTTGTCAATGTTTACCTATATAAAATCTGGTATTACAGGTCCTACTTTTATTATAAAATCCACTATAACTTGAATCTTGACTTCCAAAGTTGTCCTTGCCATCCAATAAAATCCGTTTTTAACAACTGTGAGGTAGCAGACGCAGCCATCCCGAGTTATGCTCCGGGACTGGGGCTGCTCCCCTCCACGTGCCTATAGCTTGAAAAGCACCTGCTGCTTTAAACAACCCCCCCTCGGGGCTAGCTGGGGAGGCAGATTGGAAACCCACAGGGTTTCTCTTTGAAAAATTTTGGATGTGGCTCTTGTTGCAGAGCTCCAGCCCCGAGAGCGGTGAGGCAGCTGCTGCGGGAGCCCTCGTTTGTTGTGTGGCATCCTCTCTAAAGGAGGGCGCTCCTGCACTTTGCAGAATGTTTTAGAGGGTTGAAGTACGAGCAGGAAAGCCTCTGTTTGGACCTCACTTGGCCACGGGCAAGACTCTGCTGCAGAGGGTCTTCCAGCAGTTCCTTCCCCAAACCTGCTGAGGTTGCTTGTTCCTCACAGGACCTTCAGGACTTTGCCAGATGGGTTTGCAGGGTTCACGTGCATGGTGTTTGGCCTTGCTTGCCATGCTCTTCTGCATTCTCTGTTCTGCAGGTTTGGAGTACTGTGAAATGTGATGCAACACCCTCAGTTAGGATATGAGCTTGTTCATCCCAAATTCACAAGTTAATTCTCATTACACCAGCTCAAGTTTGTAGAAGCATCTGAATTCATGAGGTCTTTTTTTTTCTGCCCCCTTGGTTTCATTGAAGGAAACTAGGAGGTATTTAAGAATAAGTTCCATCTGCTAAAAGTAGTGGCTCATCTCCATAGAAATACCCGAGCATGCCACTTTACGTCACTCTTGCAAGATATTTATTTCTGCAGATTGAGTATTGTTGAGAGATGAAAAACAGGAGCCAATTTTTAAAGTGAGCTGATTTTTGGAGTTGCAAATATGAGGGCAGGATGGAAATGGAGTGAAGCGTGCACAGGAACAGGGAACGTTGCAGGGAACATTCACAGATACAGCTAGTTAGGCACGTACAGCTTTCTGCCTTCACTCACTAGTAGGCATTTGCTCTGGTAACACAAATAGCGTGCTGTGTTGCCACATATCAGGCCAAAATGAACACAAAGGCCTTCACATTGAGTGAAATGTTAGTTACTTTTTTGCTCTTGGATGCAATACTCTCTTTATAGACGTCGCTGGTTCAAGCGCCCGCAGCAGGAGGGTTGAAGGTCAGGCAGAGGGGGATCCACTGAGGTGCTGATGGGGGGCAAGGAGCATGGGGCCATCGTTAGGGTGGCCTCACCCAGCTTTTCCCCTGTTGCCTTGCTTTTCCTGCAGTATTTTAAACGTGGCAGACTGCTGGCAAGTGGGTCCTGGCTGCACTCAGTGCCCCAAAATAAAGATGGGCCAAGGTAACTTTAAAAGAAAATGGTCCTGCCGTTTTCAACGTTACTGCTGGAAATTGCTAATAATTCTGTTTGGGAAACTTGGGCAGTAAATTACAGCTGCTGTGGGGTTTATGTGCTTTCATATTTCAGGGAGAGTTATGTCCGTGGAAGGGAAGGCTCTCACCACATGAAAAGGAAGAGTTTTATGGGCCGTGTTGACGGCTTCTCTGATGGCTGCTTTATGGCTACCTAGCAGAAACCTGAGGTTGGTCTGCAGCCCCACGCTTTGTCTGGAGCAGAGATCCCGGGATGCAGTTGGGCTGTTACACCGGGATGTGCTGCGAGGTTTTCCTGTGGTTCAAAACAGACCTTTGGGGACAGATGCTTCATTCCAGTGATCTCTTAAAAAAAAGAAAATTAAGTAGTGTTTTTTTTTTTTTTTTTTTTAACTATAAAAGTAGTTCTTAGAAGTTCAGTTGTTGAGAATCACCAGGGATTTTGTAGCATTTCTTTTTCCTTCTCTCCTGAAGCAGGAGCCTGCACATCTCTAACCAGCAGGCAATGTGTGCTTAGTTTCCTCCTAAATAACATGACAAGTCACCCCGCTGCTTCCCACCTGTGCAGGCTGAGATCCCTGCGAGCCGGGTCTCCCTGTTTGGGACAGGGGGTCGATTCCCTCATATTGCTGCGTGGGGCTCGTTTGGGGAGCGCTGGGGACTCTTGGGCTCTGCTGCTGCATGGATGTCACAGCGGGACCTGTCACACGTGCTCGTAGGGCCATCCAGCAGCGCCACAGGTGGGAAGGAGCACGGGGAAACATGGAGATCGCTGCTGCTTCTCCCAATCTACTGCGGGAACCTGGTCCCAAAGGTGGTCAGGTGGTCTGTGTTTCTCTTCACAGAGGCAAGTTTCATCATCAGTGAAAGGCAGTGTGTAACGTGCTGCCCTGCTCAGCAAAGGCCTTGCAGGACTGCTCAGGTTGGGATCCCACCTGTCCAATGGAGCAGGCTTGGGAACGAGGGCAATTAAGCTGGCTGGATATAAAGGCAGCACAGGGTGCTCCTCCCTCACCAGGCTGAGGTTCCTCCAAGGAAGCAGGGGGAGGTAGGAGCCTCTCTTTGCTGTGAGGTGCTGGGCCTCATGTGGCATCGTGTGGGTAAGGGAAGCAGTTGTAAGAACAGCTGCTTTGGCACTGGGCAGAGGGTGCTAATGTGTTGCTCTCCATGTTTGTTTGTTCTGGCTTTGATTCTGGTTTGTGCTGCTCTTGGGTCACAAGGAACCCCCTAGCAATTTCATCAGAGAGGTTTTAGAGACTTTAGGGGAAGAGCTCCTTTAGTTTCTTTTTTTTCCTCTGAATTTTCTAATTTTAAAATTAAAAACCTAAATTTAAAATATATTCTGCCATTTCTAAGCCTGAAAGTGGCTCTGTCCCTCTCTCCTAGTGTCCGAGTCAGACTGCCAAGACCGGGCATGTAGCTGCACTGGGTAGTGGCCTGGGGAGGAAGAGCAGGGGGCACCTGAGTTTATAGTGGGAGGTTGAGCCTGGGGCTCCCTGCAGCTTGTGGGGAGCAGGAGCAGTCTGGGAATCTGGGTATCAAGGCACCTGGAAACCCCTCCTGGATCCCGCTGCTCCAGGAGGTGCTGGGGCCCCTGGGGCTTGCAGAGGCAGGAGCTGGACTTGCAGCTGCTTCTTACAAAACATCTTCCAGTGCAAAAATGGGGGACATGGTCTGAAAAATCAGAATTATTCTTGAAACTGGATTTTTTTTTTTGCCTGCCCTGCCTTAGAAACTAGTGAATTACGTGATTATGTATGTGATTATGTAAGCTACCTAGGTAGGAAACTGGGTTGTTCCAAAGAACAGAAGCATTTTAAGATTCTGCTCTTAAATTATATCTGAAGATATAAAATATCATACAATTTTTACATCTCTAGAAAGTAGTTGTGCTTCTCTTGTGCAGCTGGTTTTAATAGAAGCATTTATTTTTTTCCCTGGGATCTCATTTCTGCATTGATGAAATAAGGATATTCCAGCTGTTCATCTCAGAGCACTGGGGCTGCAAATGAAGAGAGTCAATATTACAAAGCCCAGGAATTGTGGCCACTATAAAAATCTCATGGAAAATCCCATTTCCACCATTGTGGTGGTGGCTGGAATCACCTGAATGAGTTCTGAGAATTTAAGAAAATGGTACCAAGTGATGTCAGCATCACATATCCAAATGTAAAGTGTATCCTCTTGTTTTTTCTGCTTTTTTCATTTTTCTGACACACACTCTATGGCATGAAGCAGAAGATGCAGATCCTTGCTCCTTTTAAAAGCAGGTGCATGAGGCAGCTGACTAGACAAAGCTGAAGGTGTTAAATCAAAAAGGCTGTTAGCACGTCTCAATTTTCTTAATGGTAAAAGCCAAGGTCATGTGATACCTGTTTTTAAAACTGATGCCAAAGTCATTTTCACTTGAAATTGTTATTTTTCCACGTCAGCTTTGTTTGAACTAATACTTATTACACATTTTAAGGTATCTAGTAGGTGACAGCTGTGCTGCTTGTTCGCACTGTGGGTTGTGTTAATCTTTTGCTCTGCCGTTATGTAAAAACCACAACCTTTCCCTCTTCAGAAGTAGAGCAAAATGTTTGTGTATCTGAAAGGCCAATGGAAGATTGGCTTTTACCGAATTGGTCTATTTTGGGCAGTGTCTTTGCCTTTCCTGTAAAATCAATTGCTCTGCCCTCTAGTTTTCTCTTTATATTTGCTAAAAACCAAAAACGGCTCAGAAATGCATGCCCCATTTCCCTCCTCTCTTCTCCCAACGAAACCAGTAAAAATCCAAACATGCTCATTTGTGGCTAGGTGGGAGCAGTTTAGTATTTTGAGGGTCTCCAGTAAGAAATCTAAATAACCAGCATGTCGTGGAAATAGAAAAGGAGAAGGGTTGAAGTGCTGACATTTCCCATGCTGGAAGTTGCTGCAAAATCCTCCCTTTGCCAGGATGCTGGGCAGAATCTCCAGCAATATCCGGGATTTTTGCACTCACTGCCTGGCGAGATGGGGTTTTCTATCCAAAGTTTTTCTTGTGAAGGAGCAACAGCTGGGAACACATCCCTCTCCTTGGGCATGGATGAGTATTGCAGGAAATGTGCTTGGGGATGGGATTCCTGTTGACTTTGCACCACCAACGCAGCATCCTTAGCATTGCCAGGTGGTTCTTCCGAGCTGCTTTCCATCAATCACCTTTGTGTGACGGCAACCAGAAAACTGCGTCCTGATCTGGAGGATGATCCCTCTTTTATGCCTCAAACATGAGCAGGAAAAGACAGCAGGAGGGATCCCTCCCACTCGTACTAAATGAGCACGGCAGGTTGTGCAGGCCTGGGTGTCAGGAACACAGCAGCCTAGCAGCGTTTTGGGGCTATTCAGGCTGGTTTTGGTCTGTTTGCGTTGCCTTTGTTGGTGGCACTGCGTACACAACAGGTCCACAATCCCAGGGGATTTGCCAGGAGAGAGCAACAGGCAAACGTGTAGATCGAGTTTATCCCGGCTTAGGGGCAGAGCTGAAGCTGCTTTCATAAATAACGAACTGATTTTGCCCAAATTCGCAGGTGCTTCCGTGAGAGCCAAGGAGTTCTGACTCCAGCTGAATTGTCCTGCTCTGTCATTTGCTTCATATGGAGCTACCATGTTTAAGGGGTTGCACCTTGAATTCTGAGAGATTAATTTGGACCTTGGTGGAGAGCAAATCTCTTAATGGCCTCCATTTGATTTTTTTTTTTTTTTTTCTCCTCCCTGTAAATTCCTATCTGGCCGGGGGAAAATGAACAACAACTTCAATTGTATTTCCTCCTGCTTCTGAGTTCCTTCTCCTTCCTTTTGAAGGAGAACAAACTTGTGCAAGAATAAAATTGGGAATATTGGTAGTCACTTCAGTGTGTTGTTTCAAACCCCTCTGTTTTCACCCCCAGCTTTCTCTGCCCTGCGGCTGCAGCACATTAAGTGAACGTGGTAGGAGGAGCTGCTTGATTAAGCAGCAGCAGTTTGTGCTTTGTAAAGTAGCATTTTGCTGTTTCTGCATGAATCTTTAATAATTCACAAGAATAGTGACCAGCTCCATTATGAGTTTAATATAATTTTGATAAAAATGTGCCAAAATTTTGTTTCCGAGCTCCTGAGTACCTACTATTTCTGTTTCCTTCTCCATTTGGCTCCACTCATGCCCATGTCTTGCTCTGTAGGCCCAGTTCAAGGCGGCAGTGTATATTAAACATATAATATTGAGGTATAAATATTAAAAATATAAAAATCTGAGGTGTCACCTGCTCATTGGTGGACATGACATGTTGGAATTTGCCCCCCTCCTTCTGTACAGCATCATTTAGCACTTTGAGACTTGCCACAAGCTCTTGGGGCACTCGCTGGTCTGGCTTCAGAGCCAGGTGGTCACAGGAGAGACCTGCTTGGCTCCAAGCTCATCTCCTCTCCAGGGGAAAAAAAAAGGGATTTTGTCCCATCTAATACCACTGTTTAGCCATAGAGTTCCCCTTGTCTCCATAAGCAGGTCGTTTTCACTGTGTTTGACAGCGTCTAAGACTTTATTTAAAGGATTATTCTGCGTCTTTTCCAGTTTGTCCCAGTTTTCCAGCTCCAGCGGTGCCCAGAGGGACTGCCCTTGCTCAGGGGAGGAGCTGGATGCGGAGGGATCGCAGCGCTTCCCTCCTTGCCCAACTCAGGCTGGAGCACCTAAGTGCAACTCCATGGAAGTCAATGAAGTTGTGAAAAATGCGTGCTGAGCTTGGCTCCCCATCACATATAGCAGCCAGGAGATGAGCTATCTCTAATGCAGCCCATAAGTGGGGCCGTAGGTCTCCAGGAAGCTTTTGCTTCCTCCCTTTGCCTAAGAAACCCCTGTTTGCCAGAGGAATTGAAGGTTAAACTCTCAGCGTCTCCTGCAGTGCCGCAGCGAAGCTGCACAGCATGCAAAGGAGGTGGGTTTGTAAATGGGAAACGGGGATTAAGCGAAAACCCTCCGGGAATGGCAAGAGGAGAATGAGCATCAAGGTGAGAGTGATACTTGTAGTGTGTGCTGATAAGCACCTCAGCAGAAGGTTGTTTTTGTTTTTAATGTATTTATAAAAGGCCCGTGCTCGCTTTTGACATGCATATTGGGTGATAAGGATGGAGCACGTCTGCTGCTCGGGCGCTGCTGCAGGCAGAACCTTGTCTCGGATCAGAGCAGTGTTTTCACAGCTTCGTGTGCTCCAGGTCCTGCACAGACAACTGACAACACAAAATGAGAAATTTGGGAAGAATTCATGAAAAAATTATGCTGCTTATGTGATTGATTCATCCAGTTGTAAAATATATGTTGAATTCCAATATTGAAGTTCCATATGCTAGAAAACTCTTGCAAATGGACCAAAATTGTAGATACTTTTGTGTGAAGATACCTTCTGCTCCCTAGGTTTTGATCCTAGGAGAGTGTCCACTTGATCCCCAATGAAGCCAAGGTGAGTTTTAGACATTCAGCACTTCTCAGTGAGAAGACTTTGTCTCATTGCTAGTCAGCACTTCCAGCTATTCCTTTATGTAAGGAAAAAGCCCTGAATGAAAGGCAGACAACTAGAGTGCTACCAATGACAAACTTGCACTAAATCCTTCCATATTGCATCCTGAGAAAGCTGGATTGCTCCTCTGCAAGGATGCAGGACCTTTGGGTGGGGTGACAGGTTTTGGTGAGCAGGATTTGGATAATACTTGGAAATTACCTTCACTAGGCTAAACCATGTGGACATGGGCATCAAGGGAGATAACACACCTGTCACTCATTAGGCTCACTCTGGCTGCACTTAATTCTTTATGACTTGTGCCACCTGTGATTCTGTTAATTTGCTTTTGACTGTTTTGACAAGTTAACTGTGAGTCACCAGTACCCTGGTGGTCGGGAAGGCCACTGGGCTCCTGGCTGCATCAGGGGGAGTTACCAGCAGGTCAGGGAGGAGATCCTGCCCCTCTGCTCAGCTCTGGGGAGGCCAAACCCAGAGCATTGGGGGCAGCTCTGGGCTCCCCAGGACAAGGGGGATGTGGAGCTTCTAGAGAGGGGCCAGCGGAGAGCAACCAAGATGATGAGGGGAGTGGAGCATCTCTTGTATGAAGAGAGACTGAGTGAGCTGTTTAGCTTGGAGAAGGCAAGGTTGAGAGGGAATTTGATTAACATGTATAAGCACCTGAGGGGAGACTGTGAGGAGGAAGGGGCCAAGCTCTTCTCAGTGGTGGCCAGTGACAGGGCAAGGGGTAATGGGTACAAGTTGAAACCCAGGCAGCTCCATCTCCATGTGAGGAAGAACTTCATTGTGAGGGTGTCTGAGCCCTGATAGCACTGGCCTCTAAGGCTGAGATTTCCTGGGCAGAGCCTAAGTAGCAGCTGCAAAGCCCTGGGCAGGATTGGCTTGTCAGGGTAAATAGCAGATGCTCAGTAGCCTTTTGTGCAGCAGTAGCTGCAAGTGCAACCACAGGGCCTCCAAACACGTTGTTTAAATGCAGAAATTGCCCCCGTGAAGCTGCAGCTTAGTCTGTGCAGTGTCGGAAATGTTCCTGCCTTGTCTTGGGATTCTGCTGGAAAGGGCTGGGAAAAGAGTAAAGCCAAATGGATTTGAGTGCCCAGGTTCCTTGCAAGATGGATCGTTCACATCTGCAGTATCACTGTGCTCTTCTAAAGGGATGAGCTGACCCTTTGACACCCCCTTGGTCTGCAAATTCCTTTCCCATCCTTCATTAGTATTCTGTGATGGATTTTGATAAAGTAAATGAAATGTCCATGGGAAAAATTAGGATTCATGAAAAATCATCCTATGTGATTTCTTTAGCTCTCAGCAATTGTTTAACAGTTGATTATGAGACTGATGAACGTGTCAATTTGAAGTGTAAGGAATTGATTCTATTGACTTATCCATAATTACCTGGAGTAACCCCCATCTGTATGCACACCCCGATATCCATGGACATGTGGGAATTGGAGGACAGTGCTGTCACAGAAGCCCAGAGCGCTGCCTTTGGGATGCATGATGAGATACTGTAACACACTCAAACTTTTTGCTCAGCTCAAAGTCAGGAGTTTCACCTCTCTGCAATGGGCTTTCCTCGCCTCTCACGAGTTTGTTCTCCTCCCTTAATTATTTCCCTTTCCAGATTAAATGTCCCTTTAGAAAGCAGTGCATGAGGAGGAAAACATCTCCTGGCTGATGGCTCCTGCTCTGCAGCTGCCGCCCGGGTTGCCCCTCTGCAATCCATCCGAGATAGGTCAGAAGAAGCAAAGACCACCTCTTGCTTTGCTCTTTGCAGCTTGTGCAGAGGGACAATCTCAGAAGGCTTCTTCCTCCTCAGCTGTGAAATGCAGAGTTCTGTGAAGCACTTTCCTGTGCCCATGCAGGGGTTGATGCAGAAAGGCAATGGGCTGCCCTGGGGGCAGCTCCAGCAGGCTGGAGAGCACATGGAGCTGTCCCCATGGGACATGCTTCCTTGGAAGCTTGTGGCAAATAAACTCGCCCATGGAGGGAGATGATAAGTGTAGCTCAGTGCAGGCTCTTTGCATTTTATTGGGCAGTGCATTATGATGGAAACAGCTTCTTTAATAGCTAACCTGGATGCAGAGACATCTTCCAGCAGCACTAGAACAAATTATGTTTATGTTAAAGTATAAGATCTGTTGTAAGTTTTTGCCAGTTTCTGTAATAGGAGAAGTCACTTTAAATTCACTAAGTCTTCTTTCTTCAGAATATTAATTTTTGGGGGCAAAAAAAAAAAGCACTAATGCTGTCACCTTGCAGTAGCTCCCAGGTTCTCAGTTTTAGCCTTAGCTAAAAACTCTTCAATTATATAGTCCGGCTGCACTTCCCTTAGTGGTTTTTTTCCCCCTCTATTTCCAAGCTTTTATTACTCTGCCATAAAATTCTCTAGGAGATGAGTTTTAGTACATAAGGTTACATCCATGCTTCTTGGAGTTGCATCTTGGAGAAATTGGGAGGAAACAGAGCTTACTGGCGCTCCTGAAGAAGATTAGAGAAAACTCCAGGTGCTTCTCTCTTGCCCTCGGGAAGTCTGTGGAGCGGTGGTGGGAAGGCAGCAGAGCCCAGCAATGGGTTGTCCAAGGAGATGGAGTCTTCACCCTTGGAGATGCTCAAGCTGCTTTGCCCATCCCAGAGAGCTCCTGGTGCTTCTTGCCCTTGTGCTTCCTGCTTCCATGCAAGGAGCGTGAACCGGGCAACAAGGAGCATGAAATGGGCAACTCCCCTTGAGGGAAGGCAACACCTTGACATTGATGCTCTTCTCTGTCCCCGCCAGGATGCTTAAATGGAATTTATATTAAAACTGTTTTTTCCTTGCACATTTATCACATCATTAGCCAATGTTGTAGCTGTTTTTTTCCACATTTTTTTTTCTGCCAAATTGATCTTAAGGGGCAAGTTAACTCTTCTGGGAAGGTTAACCTCTGGAGAGGTACTATATGCAACAGTAAATATGGAAGGATTTTGGTAGCCTGACATGGTCTGGTGGTTGCTGTGGTAGGAAGGGTGAGATGCTGGATGTTAATCACCACTGCAGAGCAGAGGTGCAGGATCTGTGAAGGGAGAAGATTGAGGGGAGATGCCCAAAGATGGAAGCCTTCACACGTGCACGTTGCAGTTAATTTTATTTGGTATTCATTCAAAATGCACATATGAGATCACAGCGTGAGGCCCCTGCGCCCCTCTGCGTTTGAGTGCTGAGAATCCCCCTGTTTGTATAGGATGCCTAGAGCAAAGGAACCATAGGAGCAGTTAAAATCAAGTTTTTAATTTATGTAAGATAAAGTGTTTTAAATGAACTGTGCTTTATTAAACTAAAAAGTGGGGGGAAAAAATACAATTTGCAGGTATTCAAAGTGCTTGCTTTCTAGAAGACAACTTTGCTGCTCATGCTTTGCTGAGCGTTTGTTGAAGTTTGGGGGTTTGTGCTGGGTTTCAGGGGCTAGGGCTGTGGTTGCACACCAGGTCTGACAAGCTAAGAGCAGTCTGTCTCACACAGCAAGTCTTGGCTCACAGCACAGCACAGCTTGGGCATGCAGGGAATGGTGATGTGCAGGAGGCTCCTGAGCGGTAATAAAGCCGTCATTATCCTTCCATCTGAATTAAATCATAAAAGTGCCAGTGTAGCCTCACTCCCAATCCTTCCCTTTTGCTGTATTGCCTGTTAAACCTGCATTATTTTAAGCTGTTTCTGTATACTCTTGTTTAGATCATCATTCTGTCATTAGGGCCTTTCTGTCTTTTTCCTTGTCTTGTCTCTTTTTTCACCTGTTTCTTTTTTTTGATATTTTTTTCAGGAGAAAAACACTTTCATATTTCCTTCTTCTAAGCACCCTACATAACTACATGTTGTGTAAACCATCTTCCCTGTATATTAGAGCTAACAACATAAGGTAGAAAAAAGAACCCGCCCTGAGAATGTTTCTCCTTACGGAGGGTCTCTCTGCAGAATATTTCTACAAACAAATGTTTTTGCACCTGATTAGCTATTAGGGAGAATGAAGGCAAACAGGACTATACATGAGAGAGAATGGATGAGACATTTGGTCCTGGTGTTGCTGCCAGACTTGGAAATGGGATCCCCTTGTCTCTTTGTTGTTCATTACTGCCCTTTGAAGTCTAGATTCTTCTTTGTGAAACATTGGAACAACCTCCAGGATTCAGTGAGGTTGCTTTTAGGAGAATGGGCCTCTCTGCAAAGGTGAAATTATGGGATCAAAATGTTGAATTTTGCATTATTTTATGGCACGTTGTCTAAGCACATGGCTGGGTCACCCCATGGGGCTATGGAGACCTTCCTGATGGACTAGAGCCTCCCTGCAGCTGCCTAAAGCAGAAAAAAAGGATGGTGCCTTCCTCACAGGACCTGTGTTCTAGCTATAAGAGAAGACACCCCAAAGTAGCTGGTAGGTTTGGGACCCAACTCTGTGGTTATCTACCCCGTGCTCACTAGGTCATTAATTAATTTTGTTGTTTGGTAGATATTTATGCCCTTTAACAATGGCTTTTCTTTCCTTACTGTATCCTGAAGTGATTTTCTTCTGTAATTACACTCCTTCTATTCGATTAACATCTTAGGAAAGGTTAATTTCCTTCTTTTAATTGGGCTGATAAAGTCTTTTGTCTGGCATTTCTCTCGCAATATGTTAGCATTAGGGTTTCTTGCTCTACGTGATGTGGCTACATTGCGATTGACTCCACCAAACTTCTGTTTTTCAACGTTTAACTGTTATGGCCAGCGCTGTCGCTCAGCAATGGGTGCCTTCATTAATCAAAACAGAACTTGCACAACAGCACTTTATTCCCAGCCCATGCCTACGGCTCTTGGGCAGCTCAAACGTGGCTTATCTTGTTGTTTTCTTGTTTTTATCACTCCTCCTCCTGGCACTATCACAAGAGAAGGAGCAGAGAGCGGGTGACTAATAGTGTCTCCAACAGCCTAAGCCTGGAGATCACCTTCTCCGGAGGGCTCCTTGAGGAGCAGAACAGTTTTTTCTCCCAGATTATTAGCAGGATATTGACATAATCTTTGGGTGCTGTCACCTCCTGGGGCATTGTAGGACCCTAAAGGTGCTCACGTGTGATAGTCCCTGGTCACAACATGACAGAACCTGCATTTGGGCAGGACCAGCCCAGGGCTTCTGCTGGTCAGGCCATAAAGTGGCGCCAGTTTTACAGGGAGGTAGAGGAGGAGCCCTGCGGCGATGAAGCATTTCCACCCACTACAGCTTGCTGGCTCTTCATGTTAATAGCCTCATGCATCTTCTTAATATTCACTTCCAAGGAGCATTTGTTCTAATAATAAAATCAAGGAGTAAATCTCGATGTTCATATATCACATAGCAGATGTGATTGCAGCAAGCTCAGTTTGTGATCAAACCAAATGATATTTTTTATAGCAATTCAGTTAGTTTTATCCTAAACCAACATCTAAAAATAAAACCTAAATTAATATTATTCAAGTATTTCTATTTAAGTATCACCTTCACCAGAAAACAATTATCAAGATTTGCATGTTTTCTGTTGACTTTAATTTTGTTTTGATTTGAAATCGACATTTTTAGCACACTTTTAATTAACACTTCAAGTTGCAAATCTGTGCCTCCTCCCTTTGGATATTGCTTTGCAGGGAATTGGGATGAGCTCTCACACTAAAGCAGCCAGTGCCCCTGGGTGCCTCGTGGGGCAGAGGTGGCCGGTGCTGCTGTTTTCCAGCTGCTTTTCCATGGATATTTTGTGCCTCGGTATTTTGCAGGTGCCATGTACGGTGGATTCCACATTTCCTCTTTGTTTGTATTCACTAGAATTAATATAGGGGGGAAAAAAGGAGAGTTACAACTTAAAGAAAATAATGTTATGTAAAGTAATGAGATTGTTCCAAGGCTTAATTAGATGGAGCAGATTGACTGCGTTACAGTGATATCTTGAGGCAACATAATTAAATTGTAGGCATAATCCTCCCTGTGTTAGAACTGATTTTATCTTCATAAGGCAAGGTGCATGAGCTACTCCTTCCTGCCACGTTGAGTTACTATCTCATGGTATTACTGCGTTTTAGGAACACAAAACAGGAAGGAGTTCTAAATATCAAATTGTTGATATTCTGACTACGTGGATAACTCCAGCTTCCATCTTGGTGTATGCTACAGCTCAGTAATTGAGTCATGGATTTACAATACAGATGTCTGCAGCATGTTGTTGTCAGTGCTGAATTCATCTCGTTTGTCACATCTCTTAACGAAGCTGTTTGCAGATGTCTGCACTGCACAGCCCCTGCGAGCAGCGCGCGGGAAGGGACGTGCGCGGCTGCAGCACCTGCTCACGTGGGAGAGCTTCAGCATAACGAGTGGTGCTGTAAAGTGTGCATGTGTGAACAGCAACATGCATCTGTGTACATATATATGTGTGTATATAACATGTATATGTGCCGGGAGGGGACCTGAATCTGTCCCAGGGCCGGGCTGCATGCAAAGCCCGCTCTGCCGGCTGCACCTCACCTGCCACTTGCAGAGCGAAAAATTCAAGTTTCCAGGAGGAATCCAGTGTTTATTTTGAAAAATGGAGATTAGGATACTCGAGAATAATATGTTTACTTTTCAACACCATGAATATGTAGTGACCTACTTATGCTATACCACTTGGCTTTATTTTTCAGGCTTGTCAAGCCAGCTCCTATTGTAATTTAGGAAGTGTCCCTTTTAGCAGAGCAATAAACTATACTGGGGACTAAATTAACATTTTAGAAGTACAGCATAGGACAAGCTTCAAAGCATTGTTCATCGGTAGCATTATTGTATGTTATTGTGCCATAAGTAAAGCGGTGTCTGGCTCCTAAGTGCTTAAAATTGCATTTCACTTGATCTGCAAATTAAACTCAGGCAGTTTCAGAGTATGGTTATATATAACATTAAGGTGCTGAAACTTAAAATGATTCACCCTATTTTGCTAATAAACTGCATTTTTAAAGATCTTTTGGTTATCTTAGAGGAGGAGCCCCTTGAGGAGCGCAGGGTGCGGGCGGCTCCGCTCCCTGGGCAGAGCGGGGAGGCCGGAGGAGTCATCAGGTCCTTCTCTCTTGCAGAGTCTTCCTGCGAGCCATTAACCAGTATGCAGACATGCTGAACAAAAAATTCCTCGATCAGGCCAACTTCGAGTTGCAGGTAAGAAAAAACACCAAGCAGTTTCTTCGTGTTAATATCCCAATACGTTTCTGCCCCCAGTCTGTGATTTTGTCCTGTGTGTAATTCAGCGCTCACCTCTTCCTCATGCACAAAGGCTGGGTGAAGTCGTAGGAAGCTCAAGTCAGACGTGTATCCCTTGAGCATCTTGTGGATCTCATCCTGCAAAACAGCACCATCCCATCCGTGGCTTACAGCAGGTCCTGTCAGGAAAATTAGCTAATGTATACCTAATGTTAAATGGTGTTCGTATGTAAAGTATAGATATCGTGTCAAATAGAAAAACCCTCACGCTGATATGCGTGCCTGAATCATCAAAGCACGGTTAGGTTTTTGTGGTTGGGAAGTGTTTCCTGGGAAAGACGCTCGAGGAGACGCACGCGGAGTGTTTCTCAGGAAGCAGTTTTTCCGTGGTGTTTGCTGTTTTGCCATTAAATATTTATGTGCTGAAGTTAGATGCTTCCAAGCTGTTTTGTAGCTGTGCAGAAAAAAAACATTTCAGAAAATTAACGGTACCTATTCTTGTCATTTTGGGGCTTTTCAGCTTTGGAACAACTACTTTCACCTGGCGGTTGCTTTTCTCACACAAGAATCTTTACAACTGGAGAATTTTTCAAGTGCTAAAAGAGCAAAAATACTTAACAAGTAAGTCCTATTCGTCTTCTAAATCATGGACAAAAGCTAGAGGTCTATTAGCATAATTTTAGTCTAATTTCATAGTTAAACCCATTCAAATTGAGATGCAATCAGGGTATAATGAAAGGTTGGTTTTAAAAACACGAATCAAGTATTGCATGTGTTTCTACCCTCAAATCAAGACCTAAATTACACGATTCATTACTGCTGAAGATAGTATTTTATACTGCAGGATGTTCACAAAGTCAAGACTTCAGAAGTATTAACACATTACGAAACCGTTGTTTCAAACAACACTTGAGCTTTGTGCTTGTTCCACTCTCGTTCCGCGTGTGCTCACAGAATCCCAGAATGGTTGAGGCTGGAAGGGAGCTCTAGAGATCATCCAGTCCAGCCCCTGCTCTAGCAGAGACACCCAGAGCACAGGGTACCTGGTCACGTCCAGGAGGGTTGGGAAGATCTGCAGAGCAGGAGTGTCCCCAGCCAGCCTGGGCCAGGGCTCGGGCACCCTCACAGTGAAGTTCTTCCTCACATGGAGATGGAACCTCCTGTGTTTCAACTTGCACCCATTGCCCCTTGTCCTGTCACTGGCCGCCACTGAGAAGAGCTTGGCCCCCTCCTCCCTACATTCACCCTTCATTACATGTTAATCAGATCCCCTCTCAGCCTCCTCTTCTCCAGGCTAAACAGGCCCAACTCAGTCTCTTGTCATACAAGAGATACTTCAGTCCCTTAATCATCTTTTTTGCCCTCCGCTGGACCCTCTCTAGAAGCTCCACGTCCCTCTTATACTGGAGATCGAGATACTGTACCTCAAGCACAGGTCAGGCTTCTGCACTTGGGTTATAAAGCCCCTAAATAACATTAAAGTCGCACGTTTGTGGAAGGAAATCAAGGTGTAAAAGGCAAGTGAATTCCGTGTCATTAGGTGCAGAATGCGTAGAGCAAAATGCTTTTGTGCACGATGGCAGCGATGTCCCCTCGTGTGGTGGCTCGGAGTAGGAAGGACACTTAAAGTCATAGAGCTTCAGTCCACCCTTCGGAGCAGAGGTGGATCAAAACTGGCTGTTGCGGGGCCCTGGCCATACATTTGTGTGAGCTGATTGTTCTTTGGACAGAAATGAAAAGTTGGATTGTCTTTATATAAAACTGCACGGTGTTGAAGAAATGCAAGAAATCAACGGGTGGTTCTCATGGATATTATGAACAAACAAGTCATTTGGAGATGGTACTTAATGAAGTTGGCTGAATTACATAACCCTCAAAATAATTTTACAAATTATTATTTCAGTTTAGTTGTGTTTGGGGGTAATTTCTAAGGCAATAAGTGTACAGAATGCAATAAAATAAATGTGCACTCTTGGAGCACTGGCTTTCAGTGGGGTGTGAAACCGCTGTCAGCTTTCTGCCAAAGCTGTGTAAATATTCACTTACTCTTACATCATCCTCACCCTCCTCCTAAAGGTTGTATTTCAATTAATGCTTCTAGCATTTAATACTTTAAAATGTACTTATTGTAATTTGTAATTTTCACTAACCGTTGTGTATAAATATTAGTTAATAGCAGATGTTTAATGATGCAGAAGAATCTATTTAACCCATAGTAACGTCAGTGCATCTCTGAAGTATCTCCTAACAGTCTCCCAAGCTGCCAGATATTTTCAATTTGCAAATTTTATCATTGAAGTAACTATTTTAAGATGTAAATATTTTGCCTGTATTTTGCCTGTATTCTTGAAGTTTGTTAAGGTCCTTGTCCAGTTACAGACACAAATTCTGCATGGTCTGCAGTTTAGGAAACGTTTAGGAGTTTGCACTGGTGGCATCAGGGCACCAGCTGTCACAAGGTGTTTCTCCTGCTCTTTGCTAGCACAACACCTTGCTAAGAGTGTGTATAAAAATAAAATGTGTCTTGGGCCATGGCACCCGTGTTGTGCTCCCTTCCAGGTTGCTGCCACTTGCAATACAGCCGCTGCTCCCTGCGGCCGCGGCTTTGCCTCTCTGCAAAACACCCGAGCGTCTCCCTGTGCCGGGGAGCGGGGCTGTGCGGTGTTCAATGTTTGGGAAGGAAAAGGGGTTTGTTTCCTAATGTGTGATTAATTCTTCCTTATGTTTTTGTTTTTCTGTAAGATACGGTGACATGAGAAGGCAGATTGGCTTCGAGATCAGGGACATGTGGTACAATCTGGGTAAGTGGCCGCAGCGCTCAGTGCTCAACGTGATTTCAGTGTGGAGGTTAAAAACATTATAGATGAATTAAACATTTTTTGTCTCTGGAAGTACAGTAAGGTTCCCAGAGGCATTTAGATGCAGTTGATTTAAGAAAAAAACACCTCCCATGCAAGCTTATTTCACTGCCTGGGCAGATGCATTCCTGCAGCCAAGTCATGGATCTCCCATAATTTTATGGATTTATTATGGCATTTTATTATTTATGTCTTGTTTATGGCCTTATGACATTTTGTTTTGTTTTGTCTCTGTGAGCACGTGCGCACACACAGATTCTTGCAAGCTGTTGGTAGGAGAGTAGCAAAATATTGGGTCTGAGGAGTATAAAGAAAGTGGCCTGGGAACTTTTCGACATCTGATATTTCAGTTTTGTTTGTATTGGAAAGGCTGGGGAAGATCGGGCAAGAAGGGAAACGAGGACGTGCCTGAAGTTCCTAGATAAGTTGTGTGTATCTGCGGTTGCAGCTCAGTGCATGGGCTGTAGCTGTAACTTAGCTGTACGTGGATAGGTTTTTATGAGAAAAACTGAATATTTGCTGTGACCTGAATGTACTCACCTGCCAGATTTCATTTTCCTGAGCTTAGCAGTGGAGACACTTAAGCTGTTCAGTGTTTTATCAAAATTTCCTTAAATTATCAGGAATAAATACATTTTTCCAACTTCATTTGTAACTGTAGCTGAACTGTTGTTCTGAAACTTATAAAAATTCAGCCTATGGAGAAGGGAATGCAAGATCCTTCCTTACTTGATATCCCAGAGTTTGCATCCACCCTGCCGTAATGATGAGAAAAGCCTTCCGAGAGCTGCTGAATTCACTTTTTATTAGAAGTTTCTTTCATGAGTAAGTGTCAGGAGAGCAGATTAAAGCACAGCACACAGCAATATATGACTTGACAGACAGATAATAAATTCAGCATCCTGCCTGACGTGGGGTCAGCAGGCTCCCAACCCTGGCACCCTCTTCCACAGTGATTAGCTAACTCTCTCGCTGCTCTAAGCTTGCAGTTATCTACTTATGTGTCATTTTACTAATTTCCCTGGCAACCTCCTCTGCTTTTCCAAGGATTTGCTGAACCCAATCTGGAAATGGTTTTTTATACCTCGGCAAGCATGTAGCTGTTTCTACATGAGATTATTTAACTCCGCCTGGTGACCGTGGAGTCATCAAGATAGTTGCTACTGTCACTGGCTGCTGTTGAACAACTTAATTAATTGTTTTACATGGAGATAACAATCATTTTAGCTGGAGTTTTGTGCAGGCTTGAATTGATTGGTATGGAAGGGGGGATTGGGCCTTCACGAAGGCCATCTATATTTGATGGAGCAGATCAAAGAGCTGCTTTGCCCCAGGCAGCAGGTCTTTGCAAGCTCAGGTTATCCAGGTTGGTGACTTCTTCACCTCCTCCAGCTCTGCTGCCTGCGAGTCTGCAGCACGCACAGGTGGGAACTCTGATTTCCCATGTGGAGGGAATGAGTAAATTGCTGCTCTCCCCCAAAAAATTGAAGGAAAGGGAAACAACAGAGTGGGCCCCATCCTAATAAAGCCGTTCTGCTTTTCGTGAAGAAAAGCGTTTTTTTTCCTCCCCTTCTTGGGAGCCCAGGCAGCCAACACTGATGGTGTTTTACTCGTGGCTCTTCATCAATCTCACGCATGTCACAGCATCAATTAAGGAAGGCTCCCGAGCTGCGTTGCCTCTGCTCTGCTTGACGCCTTTTATCTCAGAAGCTTCACTACATTAGTCAAACTATTAATGTATATACTCAGAAACAAAATCAGAAGTGAAAAGCTATAACTCTCGTGTATGCCTGAGCCTATGATTTTTTGACTGTCTGTCATTGTGCACAAAATATGATGAAGCCAACTAACTTTGACTTTTGATTTATGTGCTAAAGGCTATGGATAAGCCTGCAAAAATATTGGTTTATCTCATTAATTTTTGCTCTCAAGTACCATGATTAACATATTATATGTGCCTAGTTTAAACTCTCCAGTCAAGAACAAGGCATGGCTGCCACTTATCATGGAAAGCAGGCAATATATGCTGGTTTTGTTGGCTTTTTTTCCTGCCATATCACAACCAGAACTTTAATATATGATCCAACTTCATTTATAACTCTATCTAAACTGTTGTTTGCTGAAAGTTATAAAAATAACTGGCACTGGTTCATGCAAAGCAGTTTTCAATGGCTAAAACAGATACATGGTGAAGAAATCATAATTGCATCAAAAATAGTATCCTTGATAAAGCAGAGAAGGAGAAAAAAATACTGCTTTTACTCTCGACATCTGAAGCAGCAGGAAAGTAAAATTCCTCAAGATAATTAAAATAGTTGCTGCTCTCGTGCAGGGAAGCTGCCACAGGCCCAGCAGTTCACTCCAGGTACTTGACGTCAGAAAAGGTGCATGGACAGAGGTGTTAACTGTGGTGGAGGGAAAGCCAGGATTTAAAATAGACCTAAACCTTGAGCATAATATGAATAGAAATCATTGCAAATAACATGCTCTGAGTTAGTCCTGCATGCGTAGAGCTGACCCAAGCGAGATGTGAAGTTACTAGCAAATTATTCAGTGGATTTTTAGGGCTCAAAAAATAAGAGAACATGGAAAAGGAAAATTATGCAAGCTATTAAATAAATGTCTTGATTTTGGTTCAACTAATGAAATTCAGTACTGTTCTGTGAGCGTTTTATAGCAGTGCATCTCCTGGCAAGGCAGAAGCCAATACAAAGAGCAGCTTCTGCATATTCATGAGCTGCTGCTGTGCATGGAGCTGTGGAAGCAGCTACTGCGGAGCTGGGAAGAGATTCCTGCCTTCCTTGCAGACGTGTCGGCGCGTGGGAGTCCCCGCGCCGCAGCAGGAGGGCAGGGCTGCGCGCCGGGTTTATCCCATGGCACAAGGTGGCCACAGCTCCCGTCATCGCGGCGCTGCACGCGCAGAGGAGGAGAAACCCAGCCTGGTTTAGCCTGCTTCGCCTTCCCATAGCCACCGCCAGCCCCTGCTGCCCTCAGCCCCGCTCCGGAGAAAGTCCCGACGTGGGAAATGGCCCTGGAAACCGCTCTGCGGGACACGGTGCTTCGCGGCAGGGGCAGAGCCGCTGCGAGCAGCTTGTGGCCCCGGCGTCGCGTGTGCCGGGGCTGCTGAAACCTGCCGGGAGCTGCCCACGCACCCTGGGCGTGAAGCGAGGAGCTGGACGGGTTCCAAACGCCGGCCAGGGACCCTACGCCCTGCAGTGTTCGAGGGAATTTAATATTTCTGCTAATAACCCTCACACATCTATCGCCCCGAGCCCTCCTGAATCTCGTATCCCGAAACGCGCTCCGTCCTCGCGGATGTAGAGGCTCTGCTGGTGGTTACCTGCAAGACGGCGCCGCTGCGTGCAGCCAGGCTGGGGTGACAGCAGGGCTGAGCTCAGGCAGTCCCGTTATAGAGACGCTGTTGGAGGCTCCTACAGACCGGGTCCCGCGTGGCCACAAACCGACCCTGCTGCGGATCCCTCAGCTCCCGCCAGCATCCTGGCTCGGCTCCCACCGGGCCAACCAACAGCTCTCCCTCCGAGGCACAATTCTGTCATTCCGCGAGATATCCGGCCGTTTCCTTTCTCAGCAAGGACTATAAGGGCCAGTTTAAAAGTTTACATTCACTTGCTTTCCACGTCTAAACCTCAAAAGGTCTTATTTACCTTTTGGTGGGAATCCCTGTGCCGGGAGCAATGAAAAACCCATTGTGACACCTAGGGAACTTTATGACATTGAATTTGTGCCCGACGAGTATCTTTTGTCACTGTCATTTGTTTTCTGAAATATTGGCTCTGACACTTCTCAGGCGCGATACAAGAAAACTGTCACCTGAGAGGCCCAGTGTAATAATACTTAGATGAAAGGCAGAAATAAAGCTTTCCTGCCCGCTCTTGGTGTTCCTCACCAAGAAGCACTGCGAACCTGCTAATAGGTTTCTGATGTCTGCCAAATCAAGCAATTTAAATTATATCTGCAAAAAAAAAAAATCTGTTAGTAAAGAATTTCTTTATTACATTTGGTCAGGTATCCGTTATTCCTGGTGAAAATGAATGGCTAATTAAATACTTGCATAGTTTGTACCTTAGTAGTCTTGCTCGTTTAGTGGACTATGGATGAAGTAAAATACCTTTTTTCCTCTCATAAAGCACTGGGAAACAAAAGTCTTATAATGGAGGAAGCTGAAGGCTTCTTCAATGAGCTCAGCTCTGGAGAAGTCTGATCTGAACCGCAGCAATGGAGCATTAACTTACTCCCTGGTGCACTTCCTTGTAAATATCTGCAGTTACCTGCGTGAGGAGCTTCCCCAGTTGTGTGTGTTAAAACTCAGTACAGGTTTCTTTGACTTTATCTTCAATTTTTCATTGCAAAAATCAGATGGCATCCACAGTGTTGCGGAGTTAACATGATTGTAATACGCTGGACTTCTCTATTATCTTCCATATGTGAATCTGCCTGTGTTTCACAAATCTTACAGATACCTTGCGAAAGGAGTATTTGGAGTTCTCTACACTTCCTGCCAATAATATGAAGAGTAACTAGGTGCTTTAAAATATATATGAAGTTTTATGTAAAGAGTGATGATATGAAGAGTAACTAGGTGCTTTTAAAATATTTATCAAGTTCCATGTTCCCTTTAACATTTAATTTTTGTTCCACGTGGAAGAGCGTAGTGGGGAGAATAGGGCGGGATGGGGTTTCTTCTTGGGAAGCTGAACGTGAAACGTGACCCGGCACTGAGACCAGCAGCCAGGGCCGGAAGGGTCAGTGCAGACTTGGCCAAGAGGTGGTTTCCTATCTGGGGCTGTGTAAGTGTGTCCAGGGCTGGCATTCCGATGGACGGACACGGGTGGGATGGTGGACGCGGAGGAAGAGGCGCAGTCCTGACGTGACCCATCCGGAAGCATGTTGAGAAGAAAATCCTGTAGAACTGCATTAATAGGGCTGGTTTATGGAAAATATAGCAAGTTCCAGTTTGATTTTTTTTTTGATTGACTAACTCTTTATTAATTCAGGCTTACGTATATCCTTTAGTTCCTCTCTCAAGTCATAAATCGCACCGTGTATTTCAGTCGTATCAAATCTGGAAAAACTCAGTGTTATATTTGAGCTATATGTGGATTTATTGATACAGCTTTTAAAGCAATTATCTTCTTCCAAAGTCAGTGGCTGTTCATTAACTCTGAAATGCATTTTTCCTCTTACAGGTCAGCATAAAATCAAGTTCATCCCAGAAATGGTGGGACCTATATTGGAAATGACGCTTATCCCCGAAACGGAGCTTCGCAAAGCTACGATCCCAATATTCTTTGATATGATGCAGTGTGAATTTCACTCAACTCGAAGCTTCCAGATGGTAAGCAGGCGGCTACAAATATTTGGAGTTTGTAAGAAAGATTAACTGTTCTGGGAAGACATGGAAGGATTTTGGTATTTCTTGTTTTGCTCAACCAAAATATAATTATGGGTTTGCTTATTTTCTATAAGTCTGAGGGGCTATAGAGTTTTCATCTGAGCATTTTAAATCCTTATGGAGGCAAAAATTTGCATGAAGTAAATGGAACCTTTTTTACGATACAAAAGGAGAGCAAAGGCAGGTGTCTTAAATTTTCACTGTGACTCAGGAGAGGAGTCTGCGTCGCAGTTAAATTAGACCCAAAGAAATCCTGGTAATACAGCAAAAGAAACAGTAACCTGTACGGATTTATCACCTCTAGTGTCTTATGATTTTGATACTATTTATATTTTTATGAATTTTGAAGAGGGAGAAAAAAGCTACCCAACCAGAAACCGTGTTTCTTTATGCTATAAAGGCACGTTAAAAGGTAAAGTACTAAGGCAGCATTTTTATTCTATTTTTTTTAAAAAGCTAAAAGAAATCTGTGAATTAACATGCACAATCTTATCCTGCAAGATCCAACTTTTGCAAGGCAAGAGCAGTGACAGTTTCTCGACATTGTTCATTTTACTTTGTTTCCCTTGCAATATTACCTTGTGGATTGAGTTTAAGCGTGCACATTCACAGCAAGGTCCTCATAAGACTTTTCTTTTTTCCTTTTCCTTCATTTGAGAAAATGCACGGATTAGCAGTGCTTTGAAGACAGATTGCACAAACTTTGAATCCTGTGAGTCAGGTAGTCTCGTGGTATAAATCAGTGTAGATCCGTTGCGCTATAAAACTTACCACCAATTCAGGATATGACCTTGTGCATTTTGCAATAAAGTGTGACGTGTTTTAAGTTGCTTTTGTTCATTTGCACTGGCGTTTTTTTTCTCATACGAGAAATCTTAACCTTTTCCACTCTTCCTTGTGAAGTATTATTCATAATCAGCTCGTAATAAATCTGTAGCCAGAATAAATGAATATCTGTGCAGGGTGACTTAAACATGTAAAGTGGTATCAGCTTTATTACTTTTATTTGTTTAGTGCTGGATGCTGTACGGAAAGGTTGTGAACTGTATTTTGGCTCCATCCAATTACTGCCTAATCATTCTTTCTTATATTTGACTCTGATGATACTGAAGAGATTGAAATGCTCACTGGGATGCTGCTTAAACATTTTCCAGTCAGATATTCTCCTTTGTTACTTGTCATTTTTTATTTGCACAATTACATGGATCATGAAAAATCCCAGGGTAACTTTATAGCTAAATTTATGACCCTATATTGTCTTGACAGAAGAAAAGCAGCTTTATGTGGAATAGTTGGGTGATTTTAATAAATGAATGTCTTAAAATATTTTAACAGTAACTTTTTGTCTTTTGAGAAGAAAAATACCTTAAATCAGAGATGTCTTGGATTGCAGATAGTCAACATTATATCCCCTATCTCACCATAACCGCTTTCTTTATGGATATAACATTGATATGGCAGGTACAGAGGTAGTAAACCCGTGTCCGGTATATTTGGTGCGCGTCGTTATGTCTAACAGAAAGAATCCATCTATCTATTTGGCAGGTAATGCAGTTATGTAGGATGCTGGCAGTTTTAAATCTTTGGCTTGAGTGATGAGGATTGTTGTTGGGAAACAGCAGAGAATTCCAGAATGATAGAAAGACTGGGTTGAATGGGAGTTCTGGAAATCCCTGGATAATCCAGAGCCCTCTGACCCGAGTCTTGAATGTTATCTGGGTATTTTGTATTCCGTCTTCCGAGTTCGTTTCTTCTCAGCTTGTCTTCAAGCATGTCAAAGTGTTTGAAACAGTGTCATGGGAGACTGTTTCAAACACCTTGCCAAAATCCACAGCTCTTTCTCACCTCCTAAGCAAATTGTCTTACCATAAAGGCAGACAGGCTGGTTAAATATGATTTACCTTTGATAAATCCCTGCTGGCTTTTCCTAGTCTCCTTCTTAGCTCCCCTGGGAACCTGTTCCATAGTTTTCTCGGGAACTGGGAGGCTTCCTGTCAGGTTCTAACAACCTGCACATGTCCGGTTTCCATAGGAGGTGGTCACTTCATCCCTGCCTGCTGTCACTGGGGTGCTGCTTGCTTTGTCACTTGGCCCACATTTAGTCCCACAGCCTCGTCTGTGTCCTTTGTAACCAGCTGGCCAGCCCCATGCAGCAGCAGAGTGACATCTTCTGACATACGTGACATCCTCTGCACGTCAATCACTGAGAATCACTTATCCCATCAAAAGGATTCCTTGCGGCATGCAATGGAATGGGAAAAGGGAAAAAAGGAAAGAGAAAACTTAGGAAAGCTAAAAGTTGGTGTGATAGCACCTAGAAGAAAGTTGTTTAAGCTGGGAGAACCCCACAGCATGACGGAGGCACAGAAGCTGGGCTGCTTTTTTCGCTGTGTCCTGCTCTGCTGTGGCGCTACCAAAGAGCAGGGGCTTGATGGAGCTGCCTCCTGGTGTGGAGGCTGCCACCAGCACCGCACACTGGTGTCACTTGGAGGTGTCTGGTGCCCGAGCAGTGTTGAGTTAGAGCTGGTCCTTAGTGCCAATCGATTCCAAGTCCCAGGTGCTTCCCTGTCGACCGCATCATCTGTCTTGCAGACCACAACTTGTGTCTTAATTGCAGTGCTTGCTGTCTCCAAGTAACAGAAATAGATGTAAAACGACCTTTTTTTTTTTTTTTTTAAGTATCACCACTACCTAGGCAGGCTCTCATGCTTAGCGTGTCTTAACGCACTGCACTCTGTCAGAACTTGCCACCACCAAGACGGCTGCCCAGCTTGGCCTTCAAAGAGAAGTTGAGAATTGGATGGTTGGCTACTGTTAAACCAGTCTGCCAGAAATCCAATTATCTAACCTCATTAGTCACATTCACAAGGGTTTAAACTGGCTCCACTTCTCCAGCAGATGTGTGAACCTCATGATGTGTGGGGGAGGAATTTAATTTTTTTGCAGGACTTTAATGCTGTGATGGCCTGTGTTATAGACAGCTTTCCCCATCACTGTTTCAATTCCAGTATGAATTGGTTTGCTTGGTAAAACCAGTAAGAGACAGAATGTTTTTCTTTTTTTTCCTTCCAATATATGTAGTCCCAAGGGGAGGAAAAAAAAAAAAATAAAGATGAATAAATTCTTGTTTTTTACTGAACTGAATTAAAGACCTAGTGAATTAAAATCTGGAGTTGGCCAGTTTTGTCCTCTCCCACTTGAGGTGCTTTGAAGCCTAATATAGGCTTCAAAGGAGCCTGCACCTCAAAGCATGGATCTGATACTGAAGTCTGTGTGGGACTGAAGCTTCCCTGTAGAAGAAAACACCTCCTTCCCTGCTCTGCTTTTTTCCTTTGCCTGTTTTACTAGCAAACCCTCCAGATCAAAGAGAATATGTCAGAGCTACAGAAGTGATGAAAGAGAATTGGTTTGATTGTTCAAGGGCTGGTCAGGGTGGTGGTGGATCCCATGGTGACTGCAGGAGAGACACTCCATCATGAGATGGTCATTCAGCTCAAATGCAGAATTCAGCCATGGGCTCCTGTTCTTGTTTCCTAGGCCGTCCACCTGTTGCTTCCATTAGGTCCATTTCTTCAGAATATTCTTGTTTAATTGCCTACCCCAAGCTTTAACTTGTCTTTTCTCTACTTGTCTCATTCCTCATTTGATTTTCTGTTTCTTTTGAATTGAACCTACTCATAGAGACCAGTGCCAGATCAGTGCCAGAACTTGTCCAAAATAACCCATAGAGGAAGCGAGAAGGAGGGAGAGGTACTTGTCCTAGACAGGAGGAAAATGTTGGACACATCTTCCTTTTCTCATGATATTGCACCATAAGATTGCTATTAATTGCTCTGGTAATTAGTAGTATTAATAATAAGTAGAATTGGCGTATTTTAAGAGGCAAAATCGATTAACGAAATAAGATGAAGAATGAGGCGAGAAGGGATTCTCCTTCTTCCACAATGTTACTCCATTTCTTTTTGGATAATGTACTTGTAAAAACTGAAATCTGAGAGAAATAGTCCCTATTAGTGTAGTAGTGATGGTGAAGAAATGATCCCTGCCTCCAGCTTGAAGGCTGTTAAGGAGACGCAGGTTGCTGTAGTGTCCGAGGCCGATAGCTTGGATGGGGTAAAAGGAATGACGTGAGTAAAAGCCCTGAGAGCCCCAAATACAGCTATCCCATTGTGCAGAATAGAGCCATGGCCAAAAAGACAGCAAAAATCGTACGGGAATGTGTAATAAATGAGTGCATAATATATATGATTACTAAAATAAGGCAGTGGATGCAACTAAAGTACCTCTAGCTAGTTATCTGCTAGGAAGAGAAGTAATTGAGTAAAGACCAGAAAAAATGAGAGGAGACAGTTTTAATTCCATTCTAACAGACAGCAATAAATCCGAGTGTCATTGAGGTAGTAATACCAGCATTTTTATTTGCAATATCATTTCTTGTTGGTTATCAATGAGTTTCAGGTTAATATAATTCTCCTTAACAAGTAGGAGCTAATTTATCTGAGTATCTCTCAACTTTTACAACCTATAATTCATTATTAAATCTTCTTACCACTGCTGAGCCCCGTGTTAGCATCTGTATCCCCGCATTATAGATTGGCAGGCAGAGCAGAAGTTAATGACTTCTCCAAGGTTTTGTGAGGCTGCATATTCCCCTCTGTAATCCTACTGAACGTGCAAATTAAATTAATTTCAATAAATAAGCTTTTTAGGGTATTCACTAAGGCTGAAGTGTAAATGTTGACGTTTTTCTTGTTTTGTGGCCTTTGGAGAATGTCTTTCTCCCTCAGCCCACCTGAAGCACGAGTAGGAGAGGTAGTGTAGTGAGGCCAGTAATCTCCGAACACATCTGATGTTAAATGGCCACTTAATCGATTTGCCAGCTAAAAAGCTGTGAGGAAATAATAAATGGAGCAGACGAAACTGTAGGAAATGATCGCCAAGTTCCATAGCAACCTTTGTACAAGTTTTACAGTAACTGTGCACCATTTCTGTATTGCAACTAATTCCTAGAGCTGTTATCTGGCACTCTTTTTTTATGGCAAATTCAGTATTGCCCCATATCTAGCCGTATTTATAGCAGTTTGGAGGACTGAAAACAGGAAACCATCTACAGGTATGATTAAATTGTCCATCAGTGCTACAAATGTAGCCTGAACATACTGGAGACAAATCTGAAGCCAAAAACGACCGGCTGAGCTGACCCTTGATGAAGGTAGATAACTTGCATCGATTTGTAAACCCCTTTTCTCCAAGCAGGAGATCATAACAGACGGGGGAAGTAACTCATACAGTCCTTGCCCACGTTCAAACACTTACTCCAAAGAGCAGCTGAGACCTCAGCCAGCTGTGAGGAAGAGCAGATAATAATTTCCAATAAGCTTCCTCTCAAGCTCCTCAGGCTTTCGCTGTCAATGGAAAGATGTGAATCGAACACATAGGCTGTGCCAGGTATTTTCCCAGCCTCCAGAAAGAGGCCTCAGCAAGCGTCATTGGGTCTAACATAAGCACTGAAAATTTGACTGTTCTTCAGGTAAGGGTAAATTTCATATGATTCTTACAATAATTGCAAGCCCACTTGGGCGTTTTTCCGTCTGTTGTAAAAAGTAAAGGAAAAAAGTGTCTATAGAGAAAGTATCAGCAGATGCTGGATGCAGTGCTCGGAGTTATGGGGTTTTGTGGGCACTGTTTATCCTCTAACCATGGAAGACCACAGCTATATGGACCAGAAATAAACTGATGCTAACTTCCAGGGAGAGATCCAGAAGAAACATTAACTATATTAAAAAGTATTTACCTATTTGGCTAATCCAGACCTTATCAATTGCTTGATAAGTACCAAGAGTGATCAAAGAGCACAGCTGTTGGTAAAGGTCCTTAAAAACCACAGAAATGCTGCAACTCCAGCTCTGTTGGAGGGCATTTAGAGAGAGGGGCTGAGAAAGGATCTATAGGAATTTGAGTCAAATTGATACCCAGAAAATGCTCAAGATCCAGTATGACAAATTTAATTGCTGCTCTTGAAATGAGCAATCGCTTTCTAAAAAACACATCACCCAAAGGGCTGATGCTGGCAGCAAGTGCCATTTTTCACATCGGTGTCGAAAGACCATTTCTCTCTGTGCCTTATTAGAGAACATGAGTTTTGTGACTTCTTGCTTTCATTATTGTACTGCCTTAGTGTTTTACTTGACATGGCCTTGTACTATGGGAAACATATTTCAACTTGTGTTTGCTTCGTCGAGGGGGTGGATGGCATTATTCTTCTTTTTCTCATTTCCCTGTCATTTCTTGAATAATGCGTTCATTGTATTAAGAATCTTATTCCACTTCACTTTTCATTCATTTCTTCCCAAGGAAAGTGCTGCAGCACTGGAGCAGATTGCCCAGAGAGGCTGTGTCATCAGCCATCCATGGAGGTTTTGACACTTGGCTAAAAGAAAGTCTGAGCTGCCCTGATATAGTGTGGCAATAATCTTGCTTCAGCCGGGAGCCTGGCCTAAGCGAGCCTGGAGGTCTTTTCCAGTCTGTGTTTCCATGATTCAGTGGTTCGTGGTGGGGTACAGAGAAGTGTATTCAAAATTTCCAGAATTCCTATTTTAATGTGACTGCAAAGGGATCATTTTTTAAAATCTGGCCAAGCAGAGCAGTAAAAATTGTTTAAAGATGCAATATCTGTTGTTTGGTTATTTAGTCAATTTTGTGGTTGTGCACACGTTGTGATGGATAGTTAAGGTTTCCTGGCTCTCTTCATATAAGTTCCTGTTTTCAGCAATGCAGTTTTACCAAACATCACCAAATTAGGCAATTTTGCAGACTGGATGTCTCTTTGCTGTTTGGTGGGCTCTCGTACTGCATTTTGCAGTGTTGCATGGAGACATTTTAAGGCCCGAGTTTTGGTTGCCTTGCCAGTCTGCCCCATGGCCCAGTGGAAACTGGAGCTTTTGGATTCCAGGTTCAAGCTGGGCTTGCACCATGGCCACATGGCACCAAGGAGGCATTGCAGGGAGGAGCAACTTACTCTGAATTTGCAGGAGGGAGATAGCTCATAGGGCTTTTTTTTGTTCACTTGTTAAGGTAATTCTGGCTGGGTTCAGGTGATGTAGAAAAATAAGTTTCCCACCGTGTTGCATTATGGAGGTAGAAAATGATGTGGCTCTTCCTGGGACTGGGTGCTGGAAAGCTCACAAAGACCTGGAGAGGGAGACGGAAACGTTGTGGCTCTGCCTGGGGATTTTGGCATCGGTAATGAAACGTTAGAGCCTGAGCTGCGCTATTAGGGAATAGAACAATTACCTCAATTTGTCAGAATTAACCCAAGGGGCTGCGGGCCCGGCTGGGGGTTTCAGCTGGGCCAGGCGCTCCGCGGCTCGAGCAGGGGCCGGGTGGGCGAGATGCTTCTCTCCCCGGTGCCGCTTGAAGCTTTTCTCTTGGTGCCTGCCCGTATGTCACCCTGCCGTGTGCAGGTGGCAGCCAGGACCCGGCGAGTCGCCTTTGGTGGAGGTGCTGCCACAGCCTCCGTGGGTGGAGAGGCTGGTGTGGGCAGAGCCGAGCGCTGTGTGGAGACGGGCTGTGGAGGCAACGCCGCCGCCTCAGAGCGCTGCAAACTGGGGTGCCAAAAAGCACCCTGTTATCTGAGGAGTTTCATCGTGGCAGCGCCGCCGTGGCAGGGAGACGTGGTCTCACGCGGTGCCTGACATAAAGGCGCCAGCAGAGCCTCACAGCGCACTGAACAACACGGTTTTGAGCAGAGCCCAGCGGCACTGCCAGCCACAGGTACTGGCTCGTGTGCTGCTGCCTCCTCAGGAAGTGCAAGGAGGCCTCGCAGCTGGGGTGGAGGCTCCCCAGGGAGGCTCTTTCTCTGGGGATCATCCAAACCCGCCTGGATGCAGCCTGTGCCCTGCTCTGGGTGACCCTGCGTGTGCAGGGAGTTGGACTAGATGATCTCTGGAGGTCCCTTCCAACCTTAGGGATTCTGCCGCTGCAGGCAGGTTTGAGCAGCTGCATCTTCAGGCCATCAAGCCGCCAACTGTCCATCCCTTCCTCCCGATGCGTCACGGGCCCTGGGCAGGGCAGCAGCAACGGGCAACACCCTCTGTGCTCATTAAAAGCCCAACAATTTACTCAGTTTACATTTAAAATACATTTGCATGCCCACTTCAGATTGCAGTCTTATTGCCTAAATAAAAATGTTGCTCTTAAGCTGTTGGAGCCACTTTCCTTCCCCTCTGCAGTGACTTACGGACAGCTTGCTGGGCTGTGTGGCAGGACGAGCCGGGTCCCGGCACTGAGGAGCGCGGTCAGGGCTGAAAGGTGCAGCTGGCTGAGCAGCCCCAGGGGATACAGCTACCAGAAACTGAGCTTTGCGAGCACTTCTTTACTTGGCTTTTGTTGCTGTTGTCATTATTGCCCTGCTGGATTGCCCTGCTTTGTGTCTACTGCTTTGCTGCTCTCGTTCTTGTCATTTCTCTCCTGATTTAGTTTTTCCTAATGCAAATATTTATGCATCGTTTAACAACAAGACCGATGATCTCCGCAATGAAAGATCCTTGTAGGGCAGTAGATCACAGCGGATAAAAGTCTAATATCAGAGACTGCAAACTCTTAAAGGCAGTCAGGCTTTGAAACGCCTCTCCGAGATGCCCAACCGATCTGCAAACCGTTTAGGCCACAGTGATAATGTGAAATGTTTGCCATCTGATCATTTACGCTTGCTTTGTTTAATTGTAGTTTGAAAATGAGATCATCACCAAACTGGATCACGAAGTGGAAGGAGGCCGAGGAGATGAGCAGTACAAAGTGTTATTCGACAAAATGTAAGTGTTGATCAGCAGCGAGATTTATGTCACCGTAAAGTCAGGCGAGAGAGAGCACAATTAGACTACAATGAACTTTGCAGCCCAGAAATAATTAAAATCTGTTAATGATGCACAATATTTAGAATTGCACCTGAGTCGAGCTCTTTTCCCTGCGTGTGATTAACAAGGCGTGGGTAATTGTCTCCTAGTCTCTTGGAGCACTGCAGGAAGCACAAGTACCTTGCAAAAAGTGGGGAGACTTTCGTGAAACTTGTCGTCCGCTTGATGGAGAGGCTCTTGGACTACCGGACCATCATGCACGACGAGAACAAGGAGAACCGCATGAGCTGCACCGTCAACGTGCTGGTGAGCGCGGAGAGGGGCCCAGCCCCTCGGCTCAAACCTGCCTTTTAGCTACGTCCAATTTTAAAACATAGCCCTATTTTTCTCTTTTTAAGAAGATGAGTTTTTCCTCACAGGACGCACGTTGCAGGGATTCTTTTTTAGGGAATAGAAGATTTTCATAGTGCAAAATGAACTGCAAATTTTAGTAATGCAAATTAAATGTTAAAAAAAAAAGAGGCACTTAGAATAAAATAGTTCTATACTGTTATACCCCCAAGCTCAGAAATCTCAGAAATCTCTCCTAATTCCAAAAAAATAAAATAAATAAAAAAGACGATCCCCCAAAATAATAATACAACACCCCAGAGTAGACTCACACACAGGTGAGTGTGGTCTGGTTGGGTTGATACACAGTGTTGATCACATTACTGCAGCTCTCTTGGATGGGAACAGTTCTGTATTGGACTTACTCATGTGTTAGTGGCTACTCTGACTGATTTATTTGCTATTTAAATTTATCAGCGAAGGATATTCACTGATCCTAAATTTATTCACTGGTATTAGATTTATTCAGTGAAGAAAATATTTCTGTCCGTTTTGTTCTCTTAGCTGTAGTTTAACTTTTCAACGCAAACTTTAAATTAGATTCAGAAATGCCTTCAATATCTTGCCAAATTTATCATATCCTGTGTTTGGAAAATTCGCAGTGTTAACTAGTTTATCTCAAGACCAGCAGCATTCAGACATGTCTTCGGGGCAAGTGATGATGATGTGTGGCATACGAAACCAGATAAATAACATTTATTCTCACTTTCTATTTCCAAAGAAAATATTAGAATCCAAGAGCAGATTTTGTATTGCTCAAGTAAGGTTTAGAGTTTTAAATCCATAGTACAACAGTTACTTAAAAGTTATGGTTTTGTACGTTACCAAATTTCAGTTGGAAGTGGGTAATGATGTGTGACTTCCAAACGCCAGCAGCAATTTCTAGCAACACTCTGCTTGCAAATTCTTAACCTTTGCAATGAAACATAAGCCCTAACATGCTACATCATCACAGCATTAGGTTTTGTAAGTTAAATAACTCGTGTTCTAGCACTAGAGGCAAATTTTGTTTTGCCTTTTTGAGGTTGATGTTATGCAATTATGAATTTTTAATTTGGAGCATGTTCTGTATACATTTCTGACTGCAAAATCAAAGGCTTTGTAACAAAATTATTTTGTATTTCAGAATTTCTACAAAGAGATTGAGAGAGAAGAAATGTACATAAGGTTTGTAAACATGACCACTGACTTACTGTAGTGTAATTGGAGAAAATTCTGTTTCTATTAGGCAGTCATTTTGGGACTGGTGGGGAAAATGTAACAAAAACCCTACCTGTTTTGGACTTTACATAACCTGAGTTCACTGAGAACCATGAGCTGTTCGTGAGCAGTTTAGACTCATCAGTTTGATGTTTTTGTCTTCTTTTTTGTTGTTGTTATTTTTCATATCCCTTTTCTAACTACTTCAATTTTATTATGATGCTTTTATGAAGAAAATAAGTAAAACTAAGAAAGAAATAATTTTACATGCTGGTGACTTATAAAACATACGCCTGCTGGAGGGGAAAACAAGGACTATCAATATGATGACTGATACTTTAAATTTAAAACTTTTAGGAGCTTTTCAAGTTCGATTTGTCATCTAAAGTAAAAATGGTAACACTTTGTCATGTTTTTTGCAAACCTCAGGGTAACTCTATTTTTACTTGGCTTAAAATTGACTAGCCTGTTGTGCTAAAAGGATGACGCTTGTGTTTTTACTGCTATTTTTGATATCTAAATGTTATTCATGAATTCTTCCCCAGATGCATCTAAACTTTGGGGGAAAAAAGAAAAACAATTGAAGAGCATCCCCATCCAGGGGTGTGGTAATACTGAAGTTAAGGCACAGGACCTGGCTCTCTATCCAGATATGAATAACTAAAAAAATAGTACTTAAGTGAAATTGTCTTTGGATTTGTTGTTCACAAGTCATTTATAAGTCTTGGAAAAAAAATCCTTAATAGGAACATAAATGATCCTGAAAGTTTGTCTAAAATACCAAAGTAGGAGCTTTAAATACTCCCAGATATTTTAACTATGTGAGCATAGAATTTAACTTTTGTGATCTCCCAAGCAGGCTGTTTTGTTCCCTGTTAAGCAGCAGTGCTTGTGTTACTCGTAGGTATTTGTACAAGCTCTGCGACCTGCACAAGGAGTGTGACAACTACACCGAGGCTGCCTACACGCTGCTCCTGCACGCCAAGCTGCTCAAGGTGAGCACCCAGACACGTGGCAAGGTCTCAGATCACGGCGTGGGAGCAGAATTGCTCCTTCAGTCCTGGGCCTGATTAACTCTGTCCTTTGCTTATTTACTTCCACGTTGCATATTATTGCTCGCTGAAAATGTGCTGAGGCAGAAGTCAGCCCGCTGTCATTAGTGTATCAGAGCACGGGTTGCTGATCTTCATCTAAAATGAGCAGCAGCGCAATCAAGGAGAGACCACAGGTTAAGTTACAACACTGACTGTGATGCAAATTACTTTTAAATGGTACAATTATGTAATCCTGGAACATCTAAGCATGTATTGCAGTAAGCTCGCTGCCCACCAATTGCTTTTGCAGAAGTGCAAGTGAGCTGCAGATGGCCCTTAGGTGCTGTTAGGGAACTGTAAATTTAGTTTTGATTTGGGTCATATACATGGTCTAGCTGAATAAAGCACTTGAGCTGGTAGCACTGTGTATTGCAAACCAGCCATGTCTGCTCCTGCAGGAATTTCACTGAAATTGCTTGGGGAATTCCGTAATTACGGAACTTGTGGAGTTCCGTAAGGCACGCAGCTGGTTCACTAACTGTGCCAGGGATCCTGGCGCGCGACGACCACGTCCCCCGCACTGAGGAGCACTTCAGCGGGGCTTAATAGCAGACCTTTTGTCTTGAAATCTCATCTTCAATACAGCGACATCGCTGCTAAATTAGCAGCAGCAAGTTATACAGCTGGGCTTTAAAAAGGCAATTGAAGGAAAAGTAGAAATCTAAATTTTGTGAGGATTGGTGTTTTCTGAAGCATTTGTTTTAGCCCCCTGCTCAAAGATGGGCAGAGACCCCCAAAGAGAGGCACCAAGAGCCACGTCTTCCCTTTCAGCTCTTCTTATGCCAGTGGCACGTGCCTTGCAAGCCCTATGTCCTCTCACAGAATTTTTGCTATCGGTGCTTCTTCCCTTCAAGGGAACCTGTCCCATTCTGTGCAGCAAAAGATTCTTTGCAATCTTTGATTTATTCTAAGCAATCTCAGGAGAAACATTAGCATTAAAAAATCTATTTTGAAAAGTTGCAGTGGAAGGAGTAGAATGAAATACCTTGAAAGGATGCACTGAGAATTATTTTACTTCAACATTGCGTAAACTGCATTGAAAATGTAGTAGGACTAAATATGAGGCAAATCCTACCTCAGTTGCTTAGATTAAGACATGTTGACATGGATTTGCTGTTTTAAAAATGAGGATTGCAACACAAAGGAAATATCAGCAAGATATGTCTGGATCTAAAAGCACCATAAGAATATTGCTAATATTATAATGTTACTAAGGGCAGGGCAGCGGGGAGCTGCACGTTCGGGGTAGCCCGCGGGAAGGAGCTGCAGTGAGGAGCTGGCTGCTCCACGAGCAGAAAACTCGCTGCCGTCGCCGCTGGGGAAGTCAACCAGGACTGACAAACTGCATAATCCTTGCTCTGCACGCCTCGCCTCAGTGAGCCTTGTAGACAGGATGAAGCCTCCCCTTCTCTAGGTGCTGCACTCGCTCGAAGATGATGGAATGAGAAGTGCCATAAAATGTCATCTTGACTTTTACCCGTTAGGCCCCGAGTGCTTTAATCGATATGCTTTGTGTGACCTTAAAGTAGAGTTTATCTAGTCTTGCTTTCTCACAGTGTGTCTTGAGGCACTGGATGAGTACCTTTATTTACTCCTTTTATTTACTGGAAATAAATATCCAAAATAAATCCAGTTTTATTCTGCTATAATGCAAATCAATAGAAGACAAGAAACATGAGGGTAGTATTTATCCTGGCTTCTCAAAACTCAGGAGAGGCTCACAAGTTTATTTGTAACTAAACATATGTTATCATTAGGAAATACTTTATGATAACTGGATATTGATCTATCTAAAGTAATATCCTGTCATTGCCATGAGTTAGCAGCAGACAGTGGAGCTCAGTTTTGCTTCTGAAGGAGCAGCAAAAAACCTGGAGCTTCGGGATCACCGTGTGTCAGCCTGAAGCCAGGGAGTGTCCCTGGATTTTTCTGGCACGGCTTTTTCAGTGACGCGCGGCACGGGCAAATGTTTCGTCACATGGATTTTAATGGGACCTTGTTTGGGTCAAGACTTAGGACTTTGGAGAAATTCACCTTCATTGTGCAGGAAGGCTCTGCGTGGGCAGGGAGCCAGCAGGGATTTCTGGAGTTATTGTGAGCTGACCCCTTTGAGCTGTTAGGGGTAATTAGCCTCTAATTATACAGCATCCAGAGAAATGGTCCTTGTGCCCAAGGAATCAAATGCCACAACTGCAGTAGAGGCTTGGTTCTTGCATTGGTTGTGGGATCACTGTTTAAAATCAAACTGTAGTTAGCCTGATTTTGCTGCCACGTTTCATCACTTTTGATGTGCTTTTGTTTTTCCCTTCTCTTTTCCCGTGCTTAGTGGTCGGAAGAAGCATGTGCAGCGCACCTTACCCAGCGGGATGGATACCAGGCAGCTACTCAAGGACAGCTGAAAGACCAGCTGTATCAAGAAATTATCCATTACTTTGACAAGGGCAAGGTAAAAAGGAGGGAAAAGAAACCCAGATGCGTTTCATTGCTTTTTTTTTTGTTTTTTCTTTCTCCAACAGTAAACACAACCTGCATCAAATCACCTTCAGGGAGCTCTAAACTTCTTCTAAGCTGTGATTTGGAGTGTTTGATGTAAACAGCCTGCCCGCCAGCACTTAGGGATAATAATAACAAAAAAAGTAATAGTAAAAAGAGGAATCAATGGTACATTTATAAGTGTTGTGTTAAGGATAAATATATGTGCAAATGATGCTGTGTGTGGGGGGGAAGGTAGTGATGCATCTCATTTTGGGGCTCATATTTTTTCTGATAATTGCACTAGCTGGTGCTGTTGTCTCTGGCTGGTGCTTCAGCCTCGCGTGTTCTTGTGAACACAAAGTAGTTCCCTCGGAGGATGGATGTCTGTGTGGTTCATACCACAAGAAGGTGGAGGAGAGAATGATGAGAGGAGACTTATTTCTTTGCAATCGCTTCTCTTTTGCAGGATGAGTTTGGGTTTGACGGTGCGCGGTGGGAAGGGGGTGGGTGTTGGTGTTACCTGTCCACAGCGATGAGAGCTGGGAACGCAGCAGACGCAGAGAATTAGAGACATGCCCGTGTTTGGACATTTTGTGCACAAAATGTCTAAACAGAGAGGTGGAAATCTCTGCACCAGAACACTTCAGAAACGTAAATGCAGGTTTTTAAAAGCAATTTTCGTTGCATCAATCAACCTGGTGCAAGTGAAAATGTCATTTTCTGGCAGAACCTGAATATGTCTCACTTTCCAAGTGAGATTTTAGCTGAGCCATAATAGTATTTTGATAGAAGCTTTGTGTAAAAGGTCAAGTACTATACACTGGGTTTAGAAATGGTTATTCCGTGGTGCTAACAAGTTTTAATTTGAGATTGCCATAGAGTTGGGCTGCTCAAACAGGACGAGTGTGACTGTGTCCCCTGACTGTGCTGGTGTCTTTGTGCATATACGTGGAACACTGTTTATTTCCATGGCACACTTCTGCTTTCCATAAAACTTTTACTAACCCTCTAACAGCTGTTAAAAAGTAACCTAATTATAATTTGTGTCATATTTGATTTAAGAGTAGATTGGTTTTAGTATTACGCTCTGCTCTTGAAAGGAGAAGCCAGAAGCTGCATATCTTTATGTTGTTGTTTTACATTTGGATAGGCTTGCAGGTCCTTCTTTACGGAGCCAGTGTACAGCGGATGGGAATTGCTCGTCGGAATGCCAGCCCACTGCATTTGAGCTGTAAATTAAAAGCTGTGCTTTCCTTTCATCTGTGCTGAACACAGTCTATCCTCAGGTTGTACGTGCCCATTGCTGCTGCTGCACTAATGAGCTGTTTATATAAACAGCAGGCGAAATTCCTGCTGCTTGCTTTGCAGCGGAGGCCACGGTTCCCAGCAAGGCCTCCCTGCTCCGGAGACGGCCGCTCGACGGAATGAGCATCCCTAATTTCTCTCCTCCACTTGTACAGCTGGAAGTAAGAGCAGGAGTTGTCAGCTTGCAAGAGAAATAGCTCGGTGTCTGCCCCTTTCCCTTGTAGTTAGATAGGCAATCTTCATTATTCTCTTTTTTTGTGAGCTGTGTGATTAAGGGAGTTGTGTGATTGCCCAGTCCCGTTTCCTTGGCACAACTAAGGTCAGAGGATTCGGATTGTTCAGTTTTAAGACACTCTTTCCTTGATCATCCTACAAGGAAAAGGGAAAGAAAATCATTATACGCTGAGAATATGAATATCTTCCCTGAATTTTCAAGAGTCGGGACGTTCAAAGGAAATTCTCACTATTAAAATTAAGATACATTTCTCAGAGAGTTAAGATCCTCCTTTCATTTGGGATGTGCTTGCAGGAGGTTAGGCCAGTTTTTCACATTCGCCAGCGCAGTTTGCAAATTTAATCCAGCAATTGCATAACCTGCACCGCTCCATGAACAGCAAGGCCTGGGAATGGGCATTTGCTGCCGTTTTGGGAATGCAGCTGCCAGGGACACTAAGGCAGCGGTGTCCGGCACCGAGCATGCGCCGCGTCCCTGCCCAGCACTGCCTTCATCTGCACCGTCTCCTGAAGCTGCAGGAGCTGTGGGAAGACAGCGTCTTCCCTGAGGAGCAGGGAGCAACTGCCAGGCTTTTCCAGAGGCTCCGGAATTTGCAGGAAGGTCTAATCACTCCTATTCGCTGGTCACAGGAAAGAAATTCCCAATAGGAGAAGCTTGAGCAGGGGCTTCTGCTGAGCATCATTTTGCCTGAGAACCTGATGCTTTGCCATGAACATCCTGCTTTTGTAACTTGAGACACCTGTAGTTTTTCTCCTCCTGCTTTTTGATTTTAATAGCTTTTTTTCTTAGCAGTCTTGCATTTTGACATATGTTTGACCTTCAGCACTTAAAACAGTATTTTCTAAAGCTGAAGCACATCCTTAGCCTTTATTAAATTACCACTTACAGACACAAGAGCTGTGTTTTGCCCTCCTACTTTATGGATTCCATTCCCTTTTCGGTAATACTTTTCATTACCCTTCTAAGCTCCTCCTCTCCACAATACCTTGTTTTTCCTGATGAGTTTCCCTCATGCTGGCAGCCTTTTCTTTCTCCCCCAGATCGTTTCCCTTCCTCACTTTTCAATCTCATCTTCGTCTCCCTGGGCTTTTGCCCTTAAAAGCTTTATCTTCACATTTATCACTGCAGTCCAGCTTATCCTTTGCAGTGTTTGCTCTTCCAATGTTTGGCTGAAGCCTCGTAATTTCCAATAAAGCACTTAATCCATGGACTTTGCTGAAAATTGCCAGGCTTGAGCATATCATGACAAGAAGAAAAAATAGTGGCAGTCATAAAGGGAGGTGGGGGTGAATTGCCTTCCAAAGCCTTTTGCAGTTCATGGAATATGGCAAGCAATGCCTTTTTTTCCAACGGAAAGGATGCTGGAGGAATGCTGCCGTTTGCAAAGCGCCGGCACGAGGAGGACGTGCAGCCTGGAGCCCTGCTCAGATCTCGAGCCCATGCACAAGCAGATGTTCTTCAGAGCCCTGTTGTGTGTGATGCCCTTCCAGTGACTATGGCAGGTGGCTCTAAAGGGCTTCCAACCACCTTGCACCTCTTAAGTACAGCACTAACGACAGTGAAATAAGGTGTTTTAGTGCTTCATTAAGAATATTAAGCTTTCCTAGTGGTTATCTAATATTATCTGAAGTTTAAGCAGTGCTTATAATTCCCCTAATACTTCAAAATGTTGCATGTTAATATTCTTATCCTTGAATATTTCATTTTTACTGGCCATTAACTCAGCAGGAGCTGAAAACTCTCCTAAGATCCTCCATTCCCATTATAAAACTCAAAAATGAAGCGGGGCGCTGCAGTTCCTTCTGGCCAGCAAGCAATAAGAACTTCAATAATAAATTAAATCGTGGGGTTTTTTTTTCCCCAAAAATATCTCCTTCAGCATCCTCAAAGTCTTCCCTATAAAAATTTGCAGCCTGTGTCCACCCAACAAAATTCAGGTTCTGCACCTATTTTTTCTTACATTTTCAGCATAAAAGAAGCGTTTTTCTTCCAATATCACAAAGCCTTTGCTTGTACCCTCTCCAGATAGATGTCTCTTGCATTAATGAGCTGTGCATCACAGCAGTCCTGTGTTGCAGCTCCCTGCACAACCCACTCCTCCAGAAGACCTGCCATGTCCTGGGCAAAACTGGGAAAATTTCCAGTGCAGGAAATCTGTGCGGCAGCAGATGGGCAGTTCCTGACCTTCAGGAATACAGATTTCATTTGTCAGAATCCGTTGCCACACGCACGCTGTCCTCACCTGAATAAACTGGCTCGGTTGCAAATAGAGAAATTTTGCAGAGGATTTTTCAGAGCATCCTAAATACACCATCCCCGTTTGCTGTGTAGCATCAAAAATAAATTGCTGGCTTCAGTTTTAGATTGCCGTGTCTCGGCACGAGAGCGTTGCAGGTGTTTTGGTCCAGTTGAACATGCAATGTAGAGAAAAGGCAAGTGGTTAATTAATTGACTCGTTGGCTTTGCAAGTTCGGGGCATTACAGCGTTACACAAACTGAGCCTTGCAACACTGGAGCCTCCGAGCAGGGGCTGGAGCAGAGCAGGAGCTGTAAGCAGAGCGGCAAACAGAGAGGGTCCTTTGCTCACATTCTTTGGCTAGAGCAAATCTAGCCAAGATTTGCGAGGTTCTTATCCCATAGTTGTCAGTTGTATCACTTATTTGTAGCAGAGCAGCAAAAGAAGGGTTTTATCTCTGATATATGGCTGCATGTGTGTCATTTAAAAATGACGCGACAGAATATCACTGGTATAATGTATAAGCTAACTTTTAGAGAATTTTATTAAGAGTAATTTCAGTAATTTAAGTTAGAAACAAATGCTGTTCATAGAATCTTTTTTTTTCTATTTTTTTTTCCTATTTGGCTCCTATTTTTTCCTATTCAGTTAGAGATAAGAAGGGGTTATTAAATGGAATACTAGGGCTGTGTGACTACTGGGTGTATATTCGAGATAAACTAAATCTATATCATATTTAATTTCTGATTACCCTTTTTAGGCTCTCTGGTCTGTAACCCTTGCAAAAATCAATATTAATATTTATATTCAGCAGCATCTAAAGCTTCTGCTCAACATGGGGGAGGCTCCTTCTGCTCGGCTGTTCAAACCACTCACTCAGGCATTTACAGCCTTGACCAGCAAGGATAAAAAATTCACAAAAAGAGATATAGTTCTGTCAAAGCCGTAATTTAATCGGTGGCAGAGCCAGGGCTGGAGCTGACTGTGCTGCCTGCTGAGCAAGGGGCACCTCCGCATCCCGCCTCCGCCGCGGGCCTGGCTGTTTGTCATCTTCAGCATCGCTGCCCTAGAGAGTCTCCCGGAGGCAGAGAGGGCAGAAATGCGTCTGCTCTGGAAAGGGATGAGTTAAATTTGGAGCGTGCAAAGCGAAAACGGAGGCCATGAGAATGACGGCAATGCCGTTTGCTTTGAAATGAAAATGTGCAAAAGAAGTTATGGATGACTGAAGTTGAAAAGGAGGCGGCGTTCGAAGTGCAGAGAGGTTAAATGATTTTTAAAAGGGTTCACTTGCTGACTTATCAAACAACTGTGAATATTCGTTTACTTTCTATAAAGTGGCAGTATATTGCTCCTCTGAGCCAAAATTAACCCAGCCTAACATGTAAGAATGTGTTTATTTTTTCCCCTAAATATTCCCTTGCTCTTAAAGTCATGTTAATTTTTGTTTAGAAAAGATATTTCAATATCATCATTCTGGATTGGGCATATAATATGGCATATAAAACTTGGCAGACTTCCCATTTTCCCAAAGTTGTGTTCCCAAGTGCTAAAGTTGCCCTGTGGCTGTGGGCAGATGGGGGTTCCTTGTAGTTTGATGTTCTGAGGCCTCTTAGAATCTCCAAAGCTCTTCACAAACCTTAGGAAACTCCTGCTCCTTCCTGTCCTCTTCCCCAGGAAAATAATATCATGAACCCGACTATAGAAATGAGAAAAAAAAACAGAAAAAGAGGTAGCAGATGCAGCACTTCCTGGGTCCCCAGCACAGCCAATGTGTGCCATGATGCCAAGAAGAGTGTTAGGTGCTGTGGACAGGCTATTCAAATTTAGGATGCAGAGTACTACACTGGTTTACACCCCATTCCAGCTGTGATACTTTTCTTCCCCAAGTGAGGTGGGCAATGCGAGCTGGACATCAACGGCAGGGACAGACCATCAAGTCTGCCCTTGGATCTGTCTCCTGCTGTGCTAATTTAGGGACCTTTTTGGTTTGGAGTAGTGGCTTGACTTTCAAAGAAGGAAAAAAAAAAGGGAAAATACTCTTTTAAAAACATTCTCGCTGCTCCTCATTAAGACTGTTGGCTCCCAAGGAGCTGACGGATATTGTTGAATTACTCTGGGTCAGCTGAGACGGCTGCTGCATTTCATGGTTGAAGAACAAGAGAAGAGAAAGAGCCAGTGAATATTTCTTGAAAGCAAGAGCTGCAAATTGCCTGTCCTGCCTAATATCCATTATAGATCTTAGGGAGAGAAGGGTGATGATAGACCATCATCAATCAATAACGTTTATCTGAAGTCCCGGGCTCTGGGTTTCTTGGAGGGCAGGCTGTGTTTACACATCACTGCCTCTTTGGTTGGGCTGGCTGGAGTCATCTTTATTTCTGAAATATCTTGATCATTTTGCCTGATCAGTGGTCAAAAGAGACATGTGTGGGTAAAGCTCCTGCAACTACTCGGCACATCTTATACACAGGAGTTTCAGGCATGTGACCCAATCCATTTTACTGTATTTTATTAAGATTGATTTTGTCCTGATTTTGTCATTTAACTAAGGCATGTAATTGAAGGTTTTATCGTTCTTTCTTTTTAATTTCTTTTTTTTTCCAACAGATGTGGGAAGAGGCCATTGCCTTGGGTAAAGAACTTGCAGAACAGTACGAAAATGAAATGTTTGATTATGAACAACTCAGTGAACTACTGGTAGGTTTTTGAAAATGACTTAGATCCTGACTTTGAATAATATTGAAAAAGATCTCTTAATAAAATGCAAAAATAGGTGGTTAGTTTGGCTTTTTCAGACAAATGCTGATTAATTGACTACCACTGAAGTATCTGAAAAGGTTATATTCAAATATATATAGCTAGGACAATTTTGAGGAGTATAAAAGGAAATCTAGAATTTACATATAAATGAGAATATTGTCTTTCAAGAGTATTTTCACATTCACTTTTTTTAGATACGAATAATCTAAAATCCCCATGTACTTGGATTAGTTCTTTTTGTCTTGACATTACCTGTTTGTTTTGTCTGTGCCCTTTTTTTGCATGCAAAGAGTTAAACAGCAGCAGGCACTTTGACTCCAAAGTTGTCAAGCAAATTCACATAGTTATTTTCCACTTTATTTCAGAAAATCTTTGGCTTCCAAATTTTTAATAAATTTTATTCTCATTTCTTTGCCACTCGCCAGGGTAGCTGTTCCTTAGCTTTTTCGTTATTTCTCTGCTAAGTCCTGCTCTATTTGAGCAGAATATTAGCATGGTGTCATTGCACCCTGTTTGTGCACTGATGCTCAGCTTGAGATGCCCTAGGGGCCATCTCCCCAGAAGCATTTTATTGAAGACAAGAGGTGAATAGCACCCTTCCAAATTTTATGGCTTTTTTATCTATTAGCATGCCCTGTTCGTTTGTTCTATCTCTTCTTTCTCTGATAAATAAGCATTTTAACTATTTTGGGGTTTTTTTTACCTGTATTTGTTTCCCAATCTGGTTTCATATTGCTTTTTCTCCAGGAAGTTAAGATCTACAGGTAGATAGAGCTTTAAATAGTCAGATAAATAGATAGAGATTTTTCAAAATAGAGCGTTTTTAGGTGCTCTACTATGCAAGAAAATCCTCGCTGTTCCACTGGCTTTGCTGCCATCCACAGAGCCCGGGATGTTGCCATCAGTATCAAACATGCTGCCTTTCAGTATAACAGTTCTTCGTCAGCTAGAAATTACTGTCACATGTCAGACAGACTCATTCATTGCAGACAGTTGATTTTTGAGTCCCTTCTGGATAATTTTCCATCATCTTTCCACTTGCAAATGGGAATATGAGAAGCTTTTGTCACTGAGACAACTGCTTTTTATCCTATTTAGTCATTCTTCAGAGCCAAAACTTGAATTTGCACTTCATATATCATAGAGGAGGCCAAAAACATGGAGTTACGGATTTTTTTTCCCTTTTCTCTCATGCACTAAATGTGCCATTATTTCCATTATTTCACTTAGAAATAATTTCACAGCATGCAGTGGTATATATGCCCAAGGTAGCATATTTGCCTGTGTGAGGAAGCTTGCCCGTTTCTAATCTGGGAAATGTAGGGCTCTCAGCTCTCATACTTGTTGAAACCTGCATTTACCTCTTTATCAGGAGAAGAGTTTTTGATCGGAGAATCCTATTCTCCAATCCCTATTGTCTCTTTCCTTCCAGACATATTAAATATTAGACAATTTGCAAAAGACAGAGTAGTTTTGCTACAGGTGAACTGAGATCGCTGTCCTATGGGAACTGTAATAAAGCTGCCCCCAAATTGGAATTCCTTCTCCCATGGAACATAATAGGCTAAATATAAGTTAACAAACAGGTTGTTTAAAGCGGAATGTTTGTTATTATTCCATCATTGGAGATAAAGGATTCCGCTGTGAAAACAGATGGTGTCTGATGTGTGTATTTATTCTAAAAGTTACATTTTTCTGCCATTTTCAACTGCATGCTTTCCTTATACAAATAAGTAGTTATAAATATGGAATGGAAACACTAGAAAAATATAGCAAAATGCAACAGCTGAAAGCAAGTATGCCAGTACCATGAACAACCTTATTTAGCAATAAGGAGTTGACAACATTTTTGCTCCTGAGCCTCTGAGCACCGTGAGTGTCGCAGTCCCCCGTGGGCAGGGAGTCGCAGTGCTGGGGACATCAGCACTGTCACCCCTGGGAGCTGAGGCTGCAGTTTCTGCCACTTCCTCAAGATCTTGGGATTAAATACTCTGCTGCACTAAAATGAGCATGAAAAGCACAGATACAGAAACTAATATTGTAAAATATCAGTTAATATCTGTTAGGAAAGTGAACAAAAAGTGGCGAGTAAAGGGCATCTGTTACTTGAATTTCAGCTCTATCTTAAGTGTAGGATCTGCTCTGAAGCTTGAGTCATTAAATATGTTTCTTCTATTTATTTTTCAGAGAAAGCAAGCCCAGTTCTATGAAAACATTGTGAAAGTGATAAGACCTAAACCAGATTATTTTGCTGTTGGGTATTATGGCCAGGGATTTCCTACGTTCATAAGGGTAAGTGTTGGCTTTTTCCCGCAGATGATAGCCAGGTCTCTTGCTTTGGAAATATTACTCCATGTGGAGAAATGACCAATACTGGTATGTTATTTCCATCTATCTACCATTCTTTTGCCAATAGCAATTGTATTTTAGCCCTATAAAAGAGATATTAGTCAGTTTAATTGAAATTAGACTTTCTGTCGAGAAACCTTTTCCTCAAACACACCCACTAGCAAGGAAGATGTTGCCAGACTGTAGAACAGGGAAATAACCAGCAGCATGAGAAATGGTGACATTTTTGCCTGACAGGTAGATGGGAATTTCTGTATCTGATCGTACTTGCTTTCATGTGAATGTCCTTTCCAGCACGCTCTACAAAATGAATTGAGCATCACAGCTACTGCTCTTCGCTACATGCTATTGGCAAGGTTTTTTGCATGTTAACCACTTAAAGTTGTTGTCACACCCCAAAAACATGCACATTATCTTTAAATACAGTCTTTTACCATACATATTCATGAGTCGTGCGTCTGTTTGAAACACAGGTCACTTAGTTGATGACAGTAATCAACTGCTTTAGATTTCTTCTGCTCTTGCTAGGATTGCTATGGAGTTGAGCTAGTGCTTAGCTGAGGGACTTAAACATCTAAATTCCATCTGTATCATGAGTCTTGGGACTGTCTACCTCCTCTATTTGGTAGCCTGTGACACGGAAAAAATGCATAGTATTTAGCTACTCTGCTGTTCTTATGTACCTTAAAAGCTGAAGATTTTCAGTTTAGGAAGAATCTCTCCCCAAACCCCCATGGAAGAGTTCCAGTAGATTAAGGCAGTTCAGGAGACAGAAGAACAAAATTACTTTCGCTCTGGAAGACTCGGAGATTCAGTCTCAGGGGCTGCAAGAGGGTTTCCTCCTGGAAATACTTGTTTAAGAGATGAGTTCCTGAATATAAATGAATAATTCCATTTTAACACTCGCATATTATGCCATAATAAATACCAGGAGTAATCCCAGGCAAATGCTAAAGTCCATCTGAATGAATAAATCTAGTGCTGATCAGTGCTGATTAAACTGATTTTATCGCTTTTTATCACTTGTGGTCAGCTGATTCCTTTAGATATATGATGTTGCGTTAGAAGTGTGAAAAGTGATGAAAAAGAAACAGGATGATTTCAGAAGAGACTTGTGTAGAGTGATCCTTCTGCATGGAGATCTTATGATCAGATATTCACACAGAAACTGAAAATGTTTTCAGAAAAGAAGGGAAAGGCTTGCAAAAAATCCCAGGAAATAAAATATTTACTTCAAGTGCTCAGGAGTTCATTTGTAAAAAGTCTGCTGCTGTTCAGATAAATGCTTGGGACACTGGAGAGTGTTTTTTTCCCAGCCTCAAATGGGAGAAACCCAGTGGAGGGCTGCTGGGGTGGGAGCAGAACTGAAAGCACCCCCTGCACATTGGCCTGTGGTGTGGTTGGATTTAATCTAGTCCAAATTACAGATGGTGTTCACAGCAGTTTATGGACTGGGTGCCCATTCTGTGTATTTGTAGAGCAGCTACTACAGTTTGTGCTAAAAGGTTGCAGGGAGCAGAGGGGAATGGGTAAATGGATCCAGAGATTAATGTTGACTCTGAAAATCCAATAAGGTCACCAAAGGGTGCAGCCCAAGCATTTATTTTGTGAGCTTGGCTGAAGGGCACGCAGTCCAGCAGTGGAGAAAATTTCTGTGTAATCCTATCAGCAAACAGTGAAGTGTCATCCAAAACCTTGGTCAAAATGGGGAGCAGGGAGGAAATACAGAGGTAAAACTAAACAGTGGAGTCGCTCATGTCATACATGAGCCCTTTTCCACAACCTAACCGAAGATCATGTTGAAGAAGTTCTGGAACTGTCCCATGAAGAGGCAGATGCTTGTGGCTTTCCACATGCCGTGGGGTGCTGCCTTGCTGGTATCCTTATGCTATTTATACACCCCATAAACACAGCTAGTCATCAGGGTTCCTGAGCTGGAAGGAATAAAACTGACCCTGCTCCATTTCTGCCAAGCTCCAGCTGTGTTTTGGAGCATGCGTTTAGTGCAAACCATTGACACAAACTGGGAGATGAGCTCGGATGTGTTAGCTTGCTGCCTGCTCTCCAAATCATGGTCGGGCAGCTCTTGCGTGGGAGACAGCGACTGCTCAGTGAAGTGTCAGGCTGCCGAGCGCCCAGCTCTGCCCCGGAGCTTTTGCAGTGCCATATGTTGGCAGCAGGCGCCCGGGCACGACGGTGCGCGAGCCACCGGGCGCTTGGATGGAAGGACGGGCGCCGAAGAGATGACGATGCGCAAAGCTGAGAGCTGCTGTCACGTTTGGAGTGCCAAATACTGCACATGAAACACTCTTTTAGCAACGTCAGACAGCAAACATGTTTGCTCATGGTGCGTTCAGTAAGAAAAAGTTATTAAGAATTCTTTAAAATCTTAATTTTCTCTTAGATTTTACCAGGCAAAATAATATTTATTATCAGGTAAAAAAGGAGTCATCGTTGGGGTCAACCAACCCCTGAAAAATAATTGAATTAATATTTTCTCCTACTCCTAAAGAGAAGGCTTGAAAATGTGCGGAGTACAACAGGCAGTTTTCCATTGGGAGCTCTATATTTAACCGCATAGTCCAAGCAATACAATACAGAATAGTGTTAAACTGCTTTATTAATATTGAACTGCTTTTTTTTTGTCACAATGGAATATTCTTTTGTAAGTGCAGAAAAAAAAAGTTTTACCAAATGCTTGAGAAATGGTTAGGTTGTAATAAATGAAGGAGAAAAACTCTTTAAGATCTAGCTGTTAAGCGCCTTACTGTATGAGAAAATGCTCAATACAAGTTTTCTTCTCCTATTGTAATTCTCCCTGTGAATTATAATGTGCTTCCTAGACATTTGCCCTTCATGTCTTTTTTTTGAGATAGAGAGTATTGTTTTCGTCTATTTTGAGTTGCAACAGACAGCATTGCAGAGTGAAAGCTGATAGGGTAAAGGAAAATTATTTCATCTTTTTCCAGCTGATTTCGTAACACTTTCTTTATAACAAATGCTATATAATTTTCTCTCCAAGTGTTCATTCTGAGATAAAGAATAAACTTAAGGTTGGGCATATTCAGAATCAAATACTGCATTCATGTCCCAGCTCACTTTAAGATTTTTGATCAGTTTATAAATATGCATATCTTCATTAGAATTTAATGTTTTCAGTACATACATGGACTATATAAAATATATCTTGGTTTCCTTTAGTGTTAGCAGAATAAATCAATATGTAAAAATACAATAAATGCAGTATTTAGTAACCTGACAGTTATGCCGTGTTCACACCACAGTACTCTGACAAAACATTAAGAGACTGACATAGTCTTTTATCGTTAATAGTCTAATATAATCCATAGTGTAGAAGTCTTTCCAAAAAAAGGTCAGTATTTTTGGACCTACATGCTAAAACTGACCTCATTTCAAGTCTATAATTCTGTCTGCTGCTCTTGCTTGCTTGTAGCTCTCTAAAAAAAGATGCAGGAAGCACCTTGCTTGATTTATTTACTTCCATCCTTACTTTGGAGGATAGATAAGGGGACTTTTGGGAGATCCTGGGTTGCAGGGATTTCTGCAATTTCTCTGAATACATTCTCAGTGCCGTGGATCCCCTCAATCCTGTGTTTAGATCCCGGTGAATTCAGCGGGGTGACACACACGCTGCAGGGAAGCGTGTGCTTCATCCTGGTGCTGGAATTACGGAGATTCCTCCCCTCTGTAGCGACTCAGGGTCGAATATTTGTGAAAAATCACAGCTCAGTGCTAGGGATGTGCAATATCTCGTGGCTTGTCGCTGCGGGTCCCGCTAACGGCAGTTCTGCCTCTCGATCTCCCTGCAGAACAAAGTGTTCATCTACCGCGGCAAGGAGTACGAGCGCCGTGAGGACTTCGAAGCCAGGCTCCTGACGCAGTTTCCAAATGCAGAGAAAATGAAAACGACCTCTCCTCCGGGCGACGACATCAAAACCTCCTCTGGCCAGTGTATCCTTGCGTTTCCACGTGCGTTTCCGCGTGCGGAAGCCGTGCACGCAGCCGGGCTGCCTGTTTGTGGCCACCGGAGCAGGGGCTCTCGCCCTTCTGTCTCATCAGACCCCTGTGTAGATCTGCTTGTTGCAGGACTTTTGTTTGCTTTCCAGCTGAGTCGTCTGAAATGGTCTTTTTTTCAGTTCTTAACCCATGAATTCAGATATTCAGTGCTTTACTGTAAAGCCCAAACTTGATTTACCGCCTAAATTTCACAAGCCTGTGTCAGAACAAATCGTCAGGTGAGTTTTGGTGGGTTTGGCCATTTCCCTTCTAACACTTAAATGAATTCTTTGTATAACAAATGCTGCATAGAGTGAACAGTTCTTCCAGCCTGTCCATAAGCAATAAATGAAAATTGCCTCAGGCGATTGCCCAGGTGCTCCACGTTGGTAGTTGCTGTCAGTAAATAAATAATAAAAGCTGTCCTTTGGTTGGCCTTAAATAACTCATGTAAGTGCATGGAACTGATTGGTCAGTGAGATGGGTCACTTTGGGAGCTTAAATTAAATTCTTAATTAGATTCTTAAAAAAATTATCAAGCGCAATAAGGTATATTTTCAGGTAATTCAGAAAAACTTGTGTTGCTCCAGATCCTTGGCTATTCTCTTGTTTACTTGGCTTGTGTTTTGGGGTCGTGTGTCTGGATGTTCCTCTGTACATCTGCAGCCAAAGAACTTAGTGGTTGCACTGATGTTTCAGACATATCTTTGCTATTTAGTAGAAGTCTTAAGTAACCTACTGGAAACATCTCACAAATATTTTATACTATTTATACTTGTAAAATATTTTATGTTTGCATAAACTTTTTTTCCTCATAAAAATAGAACTAAGCAACAATTCCTAAACTGAAAATATTTGATACTGACTATGCTTTTCCTGGGATTTTTTTTTCAGTTTCTATAGAGTTAATGAAGTCCAACGGTTTGAATATTCACGCCCTGTTCGAAAAGGAGAGAAAAACCCAGATAATGAATTTGCGGTAAAAAAAAAAGAAAAGAGTTATATTTTGGGTTTTGTTTATTTCCCTCCAGTATGAGAATCTGAACCATTCTCTGTTTTGGTTATTTAAAAGTAAATTCTAGGTGTAAGGTGATTGTGTTTGCTAGAAGCTCAAAAAACCCCCAATTTATTATGCTCTATTTTATGCCAGTGGGAAAAAAAAAAACGCAAATACTTAGTTTGTTAAAAACTATTTTGAGAAAGAAGTTCAAAATGTAGATTTTGAGATTTTGTAGATTTTGTAGGTTTAAAATGTAGAAGTCCCCTGCTGAAACCTCTCTTGCCATGAGGATTTCAGTCAGGCATCTTCTAAAACTAATCTTTTTGCAGCAATGCTCTTTTCTTTTGTCTTTCCATATGTTTCATCTAATGGTCAATAAAACTCATTTGAGCACAGGTTGTATGCCTCAAAATGTTTACAACAGGTTGCATAAAACTGATTACCTTTTTTTATAGACATCATTTTATTCACAGTGGTTCTAGTAGGAGCAGTTAGTAGTAACATAGTAGTAATTAAAATGCTAAATTCATTCATCATTTCTTAAACAAAGAACTTAGTTTTCTGTGTAGGAGTGGGGCCTAGTCATCCATGTTAAATAATAATAAATCATCATCGATGCTTAAATTAAAAACAGCAAAAATGAAGCCCTTGAGGTTCACAGCGGTTTGTGTTGCTGAAGCACCAAGTAATTCAGGTTGGGGCCTCAAGGTCACCAGGGATGTGCAGGAGGGCCCAGTCCACATGGCTCCTCAGGGCTTTTGTGCAGTTGGCTCTTGAAACCCCCGTGGATGGAGATGGTGCAGCCTGCCCAGGGATCTGTCCCACTGCTCCGCTGCCTTCTGGGGAAAAAGGCGTCTTTTCCTTATATCAAGTCAAGATATTGTGGTTTTATGGAAGATAGTCTTTAAAAGCCCTGGAAGTTAAACTAATAGAAATGCCTGTGTGGTAGGTGGATCTTCTATGTAATATTCTCCTTTGGTTTGGAGCAGTGTCAAAGTGCAACTGTGTTCAAACCCAGATTCCCTGTGGACCTACCTTTTCAATGCTGCTGTGCTGCAGCTCATTATGATGATGATGGTGATGGTTTAAGCCTGTGCTTAAGACAAAAAGCATCCATCCAATGACAAGAGTTTTGTGTCACATTTTCAGAATATGTGGATTGAGAGAACCATCTACGTGACGGCCTACAAGCTGCCCGGGATTCTGAGGTGGTTTGAAGTCAAATCGGTTTTCATGGTAAGATCAATTTTGCATTATTGAAATTGCGCAAAGGAGTGTGTTTTTTTATACAGGTAGCAAGCATTTATATTTCTGCACAACTGTGCTTTAGTGAACAACAAATCAATGCAGCTACATTTGACACGGGAACGCAAAGTCAGCTTACCCACTTGCTGCAGGCTCCGGTGGACGGTGGGCTGCAGCTGGCTGGAGAAATGTTCTTCTCCTCCCATGCAAGGAATGGAGTGTTCCCGAGCCTGCCCGAGCTGCAGGGCCAGCTCATAACGGGCTGCAAATGCTTTTAGAAAGAACTTCTGGCTTTCAGCAGGTGAGCCATGAGAGCCAGGGGTGCTGGCCAGAAGCCTGGGATGAAGGAGAACCCCAGATATAGGGGGGAACCCTATTATATAAAAGCCAACCTGCATTTTGGAAAAAAGAATTTAGATATTTCAGTTGCAATTTATGCAAAATATACCATAGACCTGCTGCACTCTATGTGTCTGCATTTCTTCGTAAACTTATCATTCATGATGAAACATTAAACATGTTTATGTTGCTTTTATTTTCCATAGTTAGCTAAAATATACCCTAGCAGCCTGACTAACTCAAAAATATGCATTTCTCTGGTTGTGCCATTTACACTGTTTAGATAAGACATGTCCATTAAATGTCTTAAAGATTAAATTATTCTTACGCAGCTATAATTTTTAAGTAGCAGTAAAAGCATTGTTATTGCAGTCTTTAAATCTCCCTTGCGAGGCTTATTTTTAAAGGGAAAGAACAATTTGCATATGATTAATTAAAACCTTTTTCACTGCTCCATTGAGGTTATGTTGGACAGTTGTATTTAGATGAACAGAAGTAATGCAGAAAATTACTATGGTATCTATAGTAACAGAATATGAATGCGATATTTGACCGTAATAAGCAACTGTGTAAAACACATGGAATTTTTAATGAATTTTGCATTTTCAGTATAATCCTGATAGAGTGTATTTATCTTCCTGATTGCCAAAGCGTGGCTTAGAAGGGCTGGCAAATCTGATGAAAGTCTCTTTTCCCCCTGAGTTAAGAATAGAGCCTGACAGGCTGCTTTATGCAGGCAATTTGTATACATGCACCTTTAACGCTAGGCTTGTCACAGAAAGGTGCAGAAATCCTGGGAGACTTCTTCCTGTGAGCTTCTTGTAAGTAAGCATTATATTAGTCACACGGTTGAAAAATGATACCAGAAGGGAACTTAATAATATGTGGGAAGACAGCACAGGATAACTTTTGACCGCGCTCTGGCAGAGTTACTACAGAGTTAGTATCAAGATTGCTGTCAGCTGCGGGGCTAGAGACGTGCTCACGGAGTTGGCTTCTCTCATCCTAAATTCTGAGTTTCGATACAAATATCATTGCTATTTTGCTAAACCCAGCAAGTTAGAATATCTGTGACCATCTGATAATTTATTGGTGAAACTGGAACATCTTTAAATGAAGAGGCGAGGTTGTAGTAAATCAGTGGTGAGAGGCTTAATTTAATAAATGCAATATATTATGTTACATAAGCAGTAGAAATGGGCATCATTTCCTCAAATGTATTTGTTTTTATTTTAATTATTTCTGAGCAATTTTAGCTAAACCTTTTCAGCTGGTTCATTGTCTACGAGGAATGTGTTCATTATTCTGAATCTAATTTGCTGAAGTTTGGCCCAAACAATTTTAGAGGAAAAAAATATTGAAAACTGGATTTTGAATTATAGTTAGTGAGTTTAAAAAAATGTGCAGTTACTGATCTATACTTTGTTTTGATATTTAGTTTTTGAAGTGTTACAAATACATATCAACACTATATAATTTTTTCTTTGCCGTAAATAGATTGCTCGGTGCTTGGAATTAGCAAGCGCCTTGGAAGAAAGTCCATAACTGCAAGTATGGAAATTCAGAATAAATAGCTTTCAACCAGGTCCAAGGCACAGCTTGGAGGCGGCTGGAAACTAGAGCCCTCCATCTGCTTGGAAAAAAACTGGGCGAGAAGATTGTCCGAGCGCGGGAAGAAAGGAGAGCGAGAAAGGCAGCCGTGATTGCTGACATGGAAAAGTTACAAAGACGCCCGCCAGCTCAATGAGTGCTAATTTCTATAGATAGTCAAGAGCTTTAAACGCAATGCTTCATCAACAAATTATTGGCTAGCTATAAGCCCGTTAATAAAAATGACAAGAGGCCTAAATTTAGCGTGGGATGTTCCCAGCACAGCCCGGCGGCTGCGCTGCTGAATGGAGCTTATTTCTGTTGCCCGCCGCCCTGCAGCCTTTCGGGCCCGGGCGTCTCGCCGGCAGCAGCACGTGGGGCCTCGTACCTCCCCTCCTTAGAATAATTCCCCAGGCACACTTCTAAAAACGCTAATTAAAGCATCCTTGATGCAATCAGATGGCAGGTGTAAGAGTAACAGCGACAGAGATTTGATTATAAGTGGTTCTCAGCAACATGTTAAGCAAGTGATAGCTAGGTAGAAGTACAGCTTTGTTTATGTAGCATTTATGTAAATCAGAGTGTAATCAAATATACACTTGCATTTTCCTCACAGGCCCCAATTAACCTCTCTTTTCTATTCTTAACACATCATTTTTTGAATTGCAAGGAGGCTCTGACATCAGTCTTCCAGCAAGGACTTTCGGAATTGTGGGTTGCTACTAGTTAGCCGAGGCTTTTTTAGCCTGCTCACTAAATGTGCCTATTTTAGGTAAATTTTAAATGTTTGAACTTGTGTTTCAGTATGAACTGTCCCAAAAACACAATGTCTGATCATAAATAATAGTTGGAGATCAGTCAATTAAAATCAGATTTACACATTATAAGAACTACTTCACCCCATGCAGGCATCAGAGGATCTCTCTCCATTGAAGTCAAGACAATCAGAGAGAAAATTTCATGCTTCTGTTATCTCAGTCAGGGAGAAGAAAATGTGACCTTGTGGAAGAAAGCATGGTGGATAACGTAGAAGCCATCTCTTCCACATATTAAACTCTATTTCCCTGGACATACACCAAAATAATCACTGCAAAAACTCCTTCTTGATTTTTGTGCTGCTTCAGAAGACATTTTCCATCAGAAAATCCAAATTAAGTTATCATTTCTTTCTTACTGCTGCATTAAGCTGGATTTTTCTTTCTACTCCTAAAATTTATCGGTTCTTAATCCGTGATGTTCTCCATAATCTTTCCAAAGAAAAGTCCTGAGTCCTGTCAGAGCCTTTCTCATTTTGTGGCTCTGTCATGGCGCTGAGCTCTAATCTCTACTATAGCAGCAAAATTCATTTAACTCTCTCCAATGACACTGATAATCATTCCAGTTATCACTATATATAGAGATACATATATATACACACACCAAATATTTAACTGCATAACAGTTAACAACTCTTTCTACCAATCACTGGTTAAATATCTTTTGTTGTGAAACCTCAGAAACGTTTTGAGCCGTGGTGCTTGGGTGGCAACAAGGTCTGTTGAAGTGGCCTGGCCAGTAAAATCTCTGTTCCTTAATTAAAACCTCTTTTTGTTGTCATTTTAGGTTGAAATCAGTCCACTGGAAAATGCAATAGAAACTATGCAGCTAACAAATGATAAGATCAATAATATGATTCAGCAGCATCTGAATGATCCGAATCTACCTATTAACCCTCTCTCTATGCTGCTTAACGGCATTGTGGATCCTGCAGTCATGGGAGGCTTCACGAACTACGAAAAGGTGAATGTCAGAGTCAGCCCTCCTGTCCTCGGTCACCTCTTTGCTGCTGGGCTCTCCTGCAGTGCTGCAGAGAGTGTGCGAGTGTTAGTGCACGAGTTCTCTGCAGTGCAGAACGTTGCCTAGGACCTGCATTCCTCACTCTTCCATGTACTTCTGGTCTTTCTGGATACGCTTTTGCCTTTCCAAATGTGATGTAAAAGATGCTTAGCAGCAAGCGTGTTTTAACTGCCAGGAAGCTCTCGTGGGCACATGGTAAATGGTTCCTGGCTGGAGGTACAACCTGAGATCGATGAGAGCTTCGCTGCGTGCTCTGGGTGAACTTGGGTGACCAGAGTAACTGATTGCAATCTGCTTTCAAATACATGAGTTGATAAAGATTAATCAAGTAAGAGAGATGACTTCTGCGATACCAGCTAGTTGCAAATCTCTCTAAATAATCTTAATGGCTTGTTACAAATAAACTGTTAAAAGCTGTATGGGACAAGATATTAACACTGGGAAGCTGTAAACACTGTATTTATTATTCATACTATGAAAATTAATCATATTAAGCTGGCATACACAGGCACCGTGTCTGAATAACGTCAATGAAGTGAGTGTATGCTGGTTTAAGCTGCTGTCGCGAGTAGGTGTTGATTCGTGCTCTGAAATAACTGCTCGTTTCTCTCATGTCTAGGCCTTTTTTACTGAAAAATATATGCACGAGCATCCGGAGGACCATGACAAGATTGAAAAACTGAAGGATCTGATAGCTTGGCAGGTAAAATTTTTTAAGGCATGTTGGTCAGGGGTCAAGTACCTTGCAAAGGCAGCGTAGTGTCACTTTTGAGAAAATTCAGACATCAGACTGTTCACCCTGTTCACTTCCTTGGCATTTAAGACTGGCTTGGCACTTGAGCTAAAGTTCATCTTCTCAAATATGGCATAATTTGTCATTTGATAAACCCACAAGTAACAAACGGGATTAACCTTTTTTTTTTTTTTTTTTTAATGCATCACAGTGAGAAAGTATCCTGTGTCCCTGAAATGAGAAACTGCCTTGTAATAATGCTGCCTAGCATTCCTGGCAGTTCAGTTTTGTTTTTTGAGTTTCACAAGGCTACTTTTAGAAGTAGCTCTGTCAGTTCAGGTTTGAAATGCTTGCCCATGAACCTCACCTTTTCCTACCACAGCCCAAGAAAGAATTTCTTCCCATGTTCCCTTCTTTCCGAACAGCATATTTTCCTTTTACTATGCTGTGTATGTCCTTATAGGACTTTCTAGCACAAAATCTTAAATGTGGGAGTAACTAAAACTAACCTACTATAGGTATAAAATTCATCTAGCCATTCTGAGAAACATCTGATATGTTCTTTATTTCACTTAATATGGTATAAAAGTCTGGGGATCCGTAAACGCCATAATGGGTAATGAAATTACCTACTATTTTTATGGTCATTGGTCAACACAGAAGTCATTTAAATTTAATGCAGGTAATATATTCTGGACTGTATTTTGAGGGATTGAACCCAGTGCCTGAAACAAAGAAGGATCCTTTTTATATGAAGAACTTGATTTCCATGTGCCAAAGAATATTTTGGAGGACAAACTGGAAGCAATTCCAGTTTTGTCCCATAGCTGTATGCTGACCTTTTCTCAGTGGTCTCAAGATAATTTTGTGATAGCTAAAAAATGCCAAAGTGACTGGGAATGTTTTTCCTCCAGCAGAGGAAAGTACATCATTGTCTTTTTATATTCAGTTCTGCCTTTATAATAAAGGGAACAATTTACATTTCTAGAGGACTCAGTTTTAGAGGCAGTAAAACTAAAGATACAACATTGAAAACAAAAAACAAAAAATTCCTCTGAAGGCTATGAAACGACCACTAAATAAAAACTCTTTTGGTCTGCCAAAAATCTTTTTATTTATTTTATTTTTTATTCTGTGAGTTTTTACAGAAGATAGGATTTTAGGAGCTTTTAAGTTCTATAGAGTAAAATAATTTGATCCCAGAAGATTAACTTCATGTCAACTCTCTTTGTCTCTAATAGCCATGTTTTAAATGAATTACAGACACATTTTTCCTCAGAAAAGACTTACTTTGCTGAAATTTGTGTATTAAAATAAAACTACTATTCCAGCTAATCACATTTTATTTTAATTATTCAGTGGTTTTAAGTACATAATTTCCCATCAGTATTTTACTTCCAAACAACAGGAACCCAAAGGAGGGATAAAAGGGATCGAGAGAAACTATTTATTATCTGCAGTACTTTCCACTGGACGGTTTAGCAATTGCACGGTGGAAATTAGTGCTTTGGAATTAGCTTAGTCTTTGGGTGTGCATGTTGGGTAAGCTAAGACTTAAAGCTCTTCTAAAAATACTTCTCATTTTCGAACACATATAGCATAACTGTATAGCAGGGAGGGAAGCTTATTTCTAAATAAATATTGGATCATATAATAAGCAAGAGTTGTTATGGAAACTTTCCCCACTAAGTCAGTGGCTCGAATTCATCAATGATTTGACAGTGATGGAAAGTTAAAATGAGTTTTCATTTTTCAATAACAGGTACTGTGGTTCTTGGGGTTTTGTAATCACATAGAGATTTTCTTTATGCAGTATAAATCAATCTGGATATATGAAATAGTAGTCTGACAATCATATTATCAGCTGACTATTTTTTCTACCCCTTTGCCTTGCCTTTGTCTCAGTCGTCCTTTGAAATTCCTGCCGTGGAGGACATGCTCCTCTCGTCACACCTGTGAATTTTAATTCTCCATTTCTCTTTGCCTGTGATTTTTTCAGCTAAATATCATTAATAATGTCCATTTTTGCCCAAGTGAGTGCTTTTTTCACTTACAAAAGTATGTTTCTATGCAGCTACATAATTTTGAGCTGCTCTTTTATTCTAATGCAATGATACCAAAGCCCACCCTGATGCTGGTAACCAGTGTATTTACAGCATGCAACAAGTAGTGCATTGTACTAATCATCTTGTGCCACTTCTACCTCACTGAAAGAACTGGAGCAGACAAAAGTTAACAGTTTTAAAAGCGTATTTTATCAAAAGATTTTATTTTAAGCTATTTAATATTTAGGTACCTTTTTATACCCTTCACATGAGCAGAAAATCAAGATCAATATGAAATTTAGCTGCCATTAAGTAAAGGAGCTCCCTGAGGGAGCAGCAAGCGGCCTCCTCCTCCTCCCGCAGACCTTCTCTGCTTTCTGCACATAGAGTTGATGCCTTTTCTTAAGCTGACAAACACCTTTACTGCTTTAATTCCTTCACAAAGGAAGCTCTGACATTGTTTTAAGGTCTGCAGCATTTACCTACAGAAAAAAAAAAATCTATATTTGCTTCATATGGCCTCATTTTTCCGAAGTGGAGATGCTGGCTCTCTAGGAGAGGCTCATTAGCACCTTTTCTCCTCATGGAAATGATCGCAGAGCTGTCCGCTCCGTCAGCAAGTCTCCTTAAATAAATGGGTAAATGAGCCATTTGGCCACTCACCCCTTCAAAACAAGAGGGTCAGAATTTGGCCTGATATTTAGGAACGTTTTCAAATTCATTTACTTACCTGGAGTAGAGGAATTAGTTGATTTTAGTGTTAAACCTATATGGAATACAAATCCATATGGCTATAAATAAACAGGGCTACAGTGAAAAATACTGTCATCCTTTTTTTTTTCCCCCTAAAAAAACTACCCAGGGAAGTAACAGCTGTGCCCTGTTAAACAGGAGCAAAACACATGGATTCATCTTGATAAGATTTCTTGAGCCTGTTCATCCGCAATTCATCTGTATATTTATTATCCTCCTTACTATTAAAGCTACTCATTCTGATTGCTGCTCAGTCTTATTAGAAAAATCTGTTTTTAATCAGTATTATGATTTAATTATGAATTATTAAGAAGAAGCTTCTTAGCTTGATTGCTGCAGAGAATATCTGAGTTGGAATCAGAGCAGTGTGTGGGCTGGAACAGACCTGGAAGAGGAAATATTTTTCCTAAGCTTGAGATAGCAAACTCTAATGGTGTGTCTGGATAGCTGTGGGAATGAAAATGTCTCTCTCCAAACATTTTAAAAGGTCAGCTACACCTCCACACTATGAACTAATTATATAATCCTGTGTTGGCATGGATATTTTGTGACAGAAGCCTTGCAGATAAATGATTACTTTCAGTTACAAAAGAGAATTCATTTAATTCTTTCTCTCCTCTTTGATTCTCAAAGAAAATAACATACTTTCACTGAGGGGAAGTGCAAGCTTTTATAGAGAGCTATAAATTTTATTAATAAATATTGCTGCGTTTCATATACATATGTATAAATATATATGAATACCAAGGATATGCATATGCAGTTTTAGGAAAAGCATTCATTAAAGCAGACATCAGTATTTTGTTTCCTAAGTTTTTATTCTCAGGAAGCTGGGAAAAGGCTAGCATTAATAACCCAGTTTGCAGGCTGCCGTTCAGCAGTCTGCTACTTTAACGTATATACAGCACATATGGGGTTGGTGGATATGCTGCGTTGGGAATATCAGTGTTCCCAGATTAATTCAGGTAGGTCCCTAGTACATGATCACTGGGCAGAACGATGGAGATGTCAATTTTAAAGGACTGTGGGTAGTAGAGGAAAAGGAAATTGTGTGTGAAGTTCCTCAAGAACCTTTTTTACTATGTTGTGCTTTATATGTCTTTTTAATTTTTTTTTCCTGTAAATTCTTTCATTTCTCCTGCAATATATGCAGAAAACTTGCACTTAAAAAGGCTGGCACACTGATCCCATTCTCATTCCCAGATTCCCTTCCTGGCGGAAGGCATCCGAATCCATGGGGAGAAGGTGACGGAAGCGCTGAGGCCGTTCCATGAGCGGATGGAAGCCTGCTTCAAGCAGCTTAAGGAAAAAGTAGAAAAGCAGTATGGTGTCAGAACTGTTGTAAGTCATCCACAAGCTTTATGCTTCAAAGAATACTTGGAATTATTGCTAGGAATTATTGCTATTTCCAAGAATACTTGGAAAAATTGCTAGGAACTTTGTATTTCTCTGTTATAACTCTCTCTGATTAGCAGAAGCAAGATGAATGCGGGATTAATTAAGTGTCCTACAGAGCATAGTGATTTTCTTCCAATTTAGGGGTTATAGCAGCAATGGAATTAAGTTCACTGCTGGACATGGACATCGTTTGCTTAACGGCCTCAAAAATTTCCAGAAACGGCTCCTAGAGGTACGGGGGTTGGCTGCGTGTTGCACGCCAGTCGGACTGGATGTCCCTCAGGGTTGTACCCAGGGTGTCTCTGGTTACTGAGGCCGGGATCTCGTACCAGGGGCAGACGTGGTGGTGCTCAGTGGTCTTCATTGGTGCCATCGGATCATTACAGTGAGCAGAGCTGTCTGGAGGGCTTTGCTACTTCATTTCTTAGAGTGAATTTCTAAGTTGCCCAAATCTATTCCTTGAAAATTAGGGCAATTCTTCAATGTTCCATTCTTAAGGAAGTGTTTTTTAAAAATTCCTATCAAGGGATCATGCCATGGAGGTTCTAGAGCTGAATGTCACCTCTGTGTTGTTTTAACTCCTTTTTAGATGTCAGGACTGCCCTGCTCTTCAGTGGGCTGCTCTTAAGAGTAGTTGATAGCTGATTTTCCCATATAGTGCCATGACTATAAGATTAGGGAGGCAGTATTTTCATCTTCAAGGCACAAACAAGAACTTGGTGGTGTTTCCAGTTAGATTTTGTTCTGTGTTGCACATAGGGAAAGGAGGCCACAGCCCTCAGACACCTTTTTAATTACAGCATAACACTGATAATATAATTGGTAATTCTATTTAAAAAGATGCATAGAACAGATGCTATTTTATGAATCAGTTTTTAAAAAGCCAGGAGTAGGGAAGCAAGTGGTATTTTAGAGTTGAGTACGCTGAGCTGGTGTCCTAACTAAAGACTCCTGGGGCTGGTTTGATGCTCTCCATGCTGCAGGTTCTGGCAGTGGTGTGGCAGTTTCATGGCTATTAAATTGGGGTTGAGTTGTCACTTTTGGAGGTGCTCTATCCACCTCTATCCTCTATGTGTTTAGGCAAGTGTTACTTCCCTGTTCCACATGCAGCTCAGCTTTAAAGGTTATCTCTGCACCATGAGACTACAAACACTGGCAGGTGGGTTTGTTTTGCACTTGGCATCTGCAGCACAATTCCATAGATAGAATCATAGAAAAAAAATGGGACCTCTTCATGCCTTTCCCTCTCTCCAATCCTTAAATCTTCCCAGGCAAGATTATCAGATGGGAGCTCCCAGCTAGGCTTGGAATCCAAGTGACTGTTCCCAAGACAGCAGGAAAGTGGACCAAGATGACATGTTCCTGACTCCTCACGTTACTGCTTTCCCCTGGCAGCAGCCTACTTTTTATTCTGCAGTCTAGTCCTTAATAAATTAAGAAATAAGGTTGAGAAAAAATTGGGGAAAAAAAAAGGAAACATTTGCAAGTTCTCCAGTTTCTTTTCTTTCCATAGACTAGCAGCAGGCAGTGAAATGTGCCTTTCATGAAGGAATGAAGCCCATACGAGGAGGCCTGAGAGCCAAGGCTCTCTTCGTCCAGCCCCAGTTATGTCACTGTGTCTATGGGTGCATGTCTGTGGCCGTATGGTGGTAGAAAGGGGTTTCCAAAACGCTCCCTGGAAAATCCCACAGGGATTTCATCTGAAGAGTGGATAAATAGGGATACAGGGAAGGAGTGAATTTCCACTTTGTGCTCAGCCTCGGTGAGACGCAGAACATTTAGGACTACATAGGCAGCAGGTGGGGATGGCAAAGCTGTACTGCTGCTCTCCAAGTCCCCAGAGCTCAGAACAACCATCTCATTGAGCTGAAAACCATCCCATTGAATGCCATGGCAGACTGAGCCTCATCAGAGATTCATTTTCAGTTTTTTTTCTGTAGCAACGATGCATTTTTTCACTGGCAGTGCTACCATCCTACATGGGACTTGTCCATCTTCACAGCATCCTTCTAAGAATCACTCATCCTGCAGCCCTTCAAATGCCATCTTGCCAGTGTATATAGGGAGACAGTATGTCAAATAGTAATTTATTCCCAAGGAGAAGAGGAATATTGATGTTAATGGCACTTGTGTTTTGCTTACTTCAATAATATACATTGATGTCACCGGGCGGGCACCAGGAAAAGCAGGTTCAGGAGCTCTTATCTCTCTGGTTTCCCTCCAGAGTTGTCAGGATTGATGGAGTTTTATCGCTTCTGTCTTCCCTGTACAGCACCAATTTGCCAGTAGTTGGCAGGGTGGAAAATCTACCTGTAATTAAGCAGCATGAGGTTCTTATTTGTTGTCTGAAGGAGCTCAATTATTTTATGCATATATCAGTTATTAATGACTAACAAAGCTTGTATAAATATTCAGGACTCTGAAATTGCCTGCACTTAAAAGAAAAAACTCTTTCGCCTGTTTTTTTTTTTCTTTACCAAGATATTACTCTGCAAATTTGCTTTCTTGACATAAAGATCGGGTCAGAGCATTTATTTTTCTTTTTAAGCTCATTTTAAGTGGGTCATTTTAAATATACCAAGCATCATTTACGTTGAAGAGATGGGTCAAACGTTCTTGGCAAGTAGCTGCTTCTTAAAGCTCATATGTTTAAAAAAAAGAAAAAAAAATATGAGGAGAATGTTGAAGCTTGTGCGTGTTTGTGCAGATCAGCACCTCAGTAGATGCTCTCTGTCTGCCGAGTCTCCTCAGAGTTGGAAGTGGTCCTGGGTGGTTTCTGCTGCGGTTGGCGGCGGCGCGGCCGGCTCGGCGCCGCTAACCCGTGCCTTTCCCCGCAGCCGCCCAGCGTGGAGGAGCGGCGGGGCAGCCGGCCGCGCTCCATGGTGCGCTCCTTCACCATGCCCTCCTCCTCGCGGCCCCTCTCCGTCGCCTCCGTCTCCTCCATCTCCTCGGACAGCACTCCCTCGAGGCCCGGCTCCGACGGGTAAGCTGGCGTGCATCCTGAGGGGCTCGTCTTTGCAAAGCAGGGCTCAGCATGCAAGGCTTCTCCTTGTGAGCTGGAGCAGACCTCGTTGCCATCGCAGTATTAATCATTCCAGCCTCTATTAACTCCTCCTTGGTGGCAGCATGAGCATAAAACTCCACACATTCAAACAAAAATCCCCAAACAAACAGGAGCCAAATTACCACCTCTTAAAGCCTGGCAGATGGTCTGGTTCAGCGCTGATCCCTTGCTAAGCGCTGCCTGAAACGCGTGTTGAGCCGCTCGCGGAGGTGCAAGTGGGTGTAGGCTGGGAGAGGGAAGGGATTAGCTGCCTGCTCAGTCATTTCTTCTCACTGCTGCTCTCAGAAGAAAAGCTGCTTATGGCAAGAATGTGCTTCAAGCCCTACCAGGCTATTCCACACGAGAGCTGGGAATTGTGTGCCTGAGCCCTGTATCACAGCTGCATCCCTCAAAAGAAAGAAGCTGCTTTCGGTTTGGAGTGTCCATTCAGCCTCAGAACTTCCTTCTCCCTCTTCTCTCCACCCCACCATTCCCACAGTGCAGAAACACAATATTTAGCCATGTGGCAGTGCTTTAACAGTCTCCTGAAGGACTGCTTAACTTGGGGAGATGTGCTGGAAATGTTCATATCCCTTGTGCTCCTTCACGGGTTCTTATTTACTGACTAGAGAGCAAAAGCATTGAATAAAATTAAGTACAGCACCTAAGGACCAACATGATACTTACCTTGATTACAAACAATTTATATGCCCATTGGGAATGAAGTACAAACAGAGAGCTATTCAGATCTCATTATGTTACCCTCCACAGCATACACACAGTAAATCATCTTTGTAAAAAAACACAGGACAGCAACAGTTTTATCAGGGATGATAAGGCCTTTTGACTAATTCATGCCTAATGTTATCTTGCTTGAACTTGGGGCTATTTGCTGTCCTAGGTCAACTTTCGTGTATCTCAGAAGAAGATTATTTGTGTTCCTCTCCCATGTCTCATCTTTCATTTGTCTCTTGCTGCCTCTGCCTCCTTCGCTTTTACTTTCAAAGTAATTGTATGCATTTTTCTTTCTTTGCTGAGTGTTATTTTGTTAATTTTTGCATCTCCATCCCAGCTGTGTTATAGTCTGTGCCATTCAGCAGTTTAGGAGGATCTCATGAGTCAACTCAATATGACTATGAACGAAGATGAAAATGAAACTCCCAGAGATCACTCTGCAGCTCAGCTCCTGCTCAGAGCCTGGGGCAATATAGTTATAATAAATATGAGGACATCATAATGAACAAATTTCATTGCAGAGTGAACCTGAGAATATGCTTGTTCGCTTGAGCAGTGGAGCAGGAGCAGGAAAATCATCAGATTAAATAACCTAGTGGAAGACCTCTAAAAGCTGGAGAAAGACAGTAAGAGTTATATGGGTGCTCTGTAACTATTAAGCTAGAGGAAGTTAACCCGTGTACTTGTAGTTCACTGGTTTTATGGTCACTTGGCCATCCCCTCCTTCCAGCTCCCCACTCTCCTTATGTTACTTCTGAGGTTAGAGATGGAGCTGAGAAAAACAAATGCAAATGGGTCTGATGGAACATTTTGCTCAGATCACCCTACTTAATGTTTTATGCTGTCTCCCAGCTTTATAGCTTTTAAATAGTAAAAAATCAAAGCAGATACTGATGCAGTAAGTGTTTTACAACTCCCAAATCCTCTTATCATTAATACTGTGATCTTAAAAAAAAAAAAAAAAAAGACCTTTCTTTTATTCACTACTGAAAATGGGCCTTTCAGAAGGATCCACAGGAACATGAAGCCTCAGCGGGGAGAGAGGAAATCCCGGGAAGTCCCATGTGACAGCCCATTTCCCACCACCTCAAACCCTGCGCCTACTTCACGTGTGGGCATGGCTGACAGCTCCTAGCCTGTGTTTATCACTAATACATCGCATACAAGTAATTAATAGTGTAATAATGGTGATACTTTGAAGAGAAGCAATTAATGGTGGTGGAAAAGGTGGTGATTGCTCCTGGAAATTGTAACCAGCAGGCAAGGCAGTGGCCCTGTCCCTGTCCCTTCGGCACGCAGCCAGGGCAGCCCTGGGGTGGCTAACATGCCCGAAGTCGGGAGTTCCTCCTTGTTGGAAGTTCTCTGGTTTGTCATGAGATAATTTGTGACATCCTCTTAAAATTAGCATTAATTTTAGCATAATTTTAGCTAGGTTATGTTTTTTAATATTTTATAATGCAAAGCCAATTTTAAAAGTATTCTAGGCCAGGCTAAGAATATTTTCTGCTTTCTCTCTCTACTTCTTTTTTAAGCTAGCTATTAAAGAAAGTGAGGCAGAGGAGAGGTTTGTTTAAATTATGGAGTAAAAAATAGCTAAGAAAAGTTCCTGTGTTATTTAGAGTAGTGCTTTATTTAAAATAAAATGGGTACTCTTAAAACAGAAAGCTTTCCTTTAGCGGTTCATTACACCCCTAAGGTTTTTTTAATTCATAGCCAGAATTTTAAAAAGTAGTAATGGAGTGTAAGACCTGCAGGTTATGGTAGCACTCCATGAGTGTTGTGGATGTTCCCACCCTGTTTTACATGTCCCTGTTTGGAGTTGCTTCAAGTAAGGAGTGTTCCAGATGGGAAAGCTCATCCACTCTTTGAAGGTAACCCTTAGTTATTCCCAATAAAACACTTAAACTGAAAACTCACCTGATCCATGAGTTTCTTCCCTGGAAACGTGCTGTAATTTGGCCAAGTTGTAGCCATTACAAAACCTCTCACGTTGCACGTGTCCAATGCCCAACTTGCAGCACTGCTTCGAAGTAATTCCTCAACTTCCTGCTCTAAGAATACATGTATCCCCTTTCTCCACCAAAAAGAAAGGTTTCCAGGAGGAATTTGAGGCCATTTTTTAAGAAATATCTAAAACTGCTCTGATGTGCATGGCAAGGGGAGGAAACTTTTCTTGAAGACCTCGTGCATTCGGCTGCCCTCCCTTGGGCAGTGCCGTGTGCTGGCCCTGCTGCCACAGTTGGCAGAGGAGGAGCACTGAGGTATAAATTCATTTTTATAGAAACCCATACGGTGAAACTCTAGAGTTTGTACAGCTGTAAACCAGGGGATTTACTGCAGGGCAGGGAAATAGGCAGTCCTGATCCTTCAGCAGCTCAGCAGTAAATTTGATTGTGACAATTACAGTTTTTCTGAACTTCTGCCCCCGCTTTGCTTTCTCGTGAGTTTTCCTGCATTAACAAAACATCTTTGAACTCAAATGAACCATTTAGGCTCGTGTTAGGACTGTGAAAATTAAACTTAAGTGTACTGAAAATAATATATTAGTGATCTAAGCCACTTTTTTTTTTTTAGGTTTGTGCTTGAGCCCCTCCTGCCAAAAAAGATGCATTCTAGGTCTCAAGATAAATTGGACAAGGATGACCTAGATAAAGATAAGAAAGAGAAGAAGAAGGAGAAAAGGAACAGCAAGCATCAAGAAATATTTGATAAAGAATTTAAATCTACGGATATTTCTCTGCAGCAATCCGAAGCAGTGATCCTTTCAGAAACGGTAACTTTGATAGCAAGCATTATTTATGTAATTGTGAGCAATGTTCTTTCTATTTTTAAATAAAAATGTTGAATTTTACAGTTAAGTTCTTCTTAAGGTAAAAACAACACTGCCTAAACACATTATGATAATATATTTGATAATCAATAGTTATGATATCAAAAAAACAAGGTCTATTATTTGAAAACCTACCAAAAGCTACATATGCCTGTTCAGTAGAAGGAACAAATAATATATCTGAAGCAAAATGATTGCTGCCATTTTAGCAGTTTCTTGAAGTTACGGTTTCCAGTAGATTGTGATGGGTTTGCTCATATTTCAGCTGACTACTGCAAGACACTCTTTGGTAGAAATGTTATTAGGTCATTTCATGCATGGAAATTACGTGTTCTTGAAAGGCTGTTTTGAGCAGAAAATTGTGAGCAGTTGCTCTGGTGGCTGCATGTAAGGATATTAACTATAGAGTATATCTCTCTTAAGCCTTCTCTTCCTGGCATATATCTAAATCTCTGAAACTCTCCTAAAGGCTTAGGTAACTTCAGAAGTTTTACTGCTAGAATTGAAAGCGAGTCCATTCTAAGCTGGAGCAGCACTATTTGAACTTCTAATTATAACTGTGGAGCTCATGAGTGGGCTCTTGTTTTAGTGACAGTGCATTAAAAACTTACCCTCAAGAAATAATGGGAATGGTCTTGGAAAGATTTGCACGTGTTCTCTCACAGCAGATTTGAATTCAGCAGTCTTTCATTGGTGGCCATAGCATTTGCCCTGGACTGCTGGAGCTACTCCCCTCTGAGTGATCGCTCGTAGAGCTAGCTCCAGTTCTTGGTATTAGCTTAGCAAAAATGCCTATAAAATTCATTATGCGTTCTGGGAGATTCACCCAAACCCTTTTGCAGCCAATGACGGTGTTTCCCATCGATATCAGTAAATTTGGGATCAGTGCTGGTGTGCTAAAATGGAGATTCCCCCTGCCTAGCCAAGTCAGATGAGCAGTGCGAGAACATTTTCAGAGAGAAAATAAATTTTGCATAAATTTCTGTGTCTCATCTTTTTGGCACTGTGCAGTGAGCTCTGGAGGTACATTTCATCAATCATATTTTGACTGACCTCTAAGCCTAACCTCTAAAATGCTAAGGTTGCACTTACGCCTCCTGGATTCCCAAACCTAATAGCAGAGAGAGAAATAAGAGAAATCTGTAGGACAGAAATAAAGGAAATTTGATTTTTGGAGCAGCTAAAGCAGATAGGCTTGCAAGGGTCCATTGCACTGGCCAGGATGACTCCAGGGATGCTGGGGGAGCTGACTGATGTCCTTGCAACGTCACTATCATCATCTTCCAAAGGTCTTGGAGATCAGGGAAGAGTCACAACTGGGGGAAATGCCAGTCTTGCCTGCACCCGTATTCAAGGGTCGCGTAAAGATAAAATGTGATTTGTTTCAGAATGGCTGCATGCTGAACAGGTATGTGCCCTATCATCATCTCGGGGTGAAAATTCAACTTTTCCATCATTCTGCTTTTGTAAGCTGCTTTGTGTCCAAGTTTCCTTTTTAAGTTTAAGCTGCCCAAAAGCACTGTTACCCAGAGCAATATTACTGCTGTGCTTGATGAACAGAAACTTAAGGCACCTGGATTTCTCTTGTCCTAAGAGCTTGAAAGACAAAGTTTTGCTAGCCTTAAAAAAAAAAAAAAATAGAAAAGGAATCAAACATATTAAGGATTTCTTTTTTCCAAAAATTTGGAGTAAAGATTTGATTAGAATTGGAGATGAAAATGAACATGCAGAGAGCTTCTGAAACGATTTTAGCAGCAGTGGTCTTTTAGGATGAGCTCCTACCAGCCCGAGAGGCGGTTTGCGCTGGAGTGGGAGGCTGCCAGGGATGCACCAGGAACATCCACACAAACCTGCCCTGGACTGCCCCATGTGATGTGTGCCCCGGCGTCGGGGCTCACTCCGAATCTGCAGGTGACACCAAATGAGAGATGCAGGTTGGGCAGCGGTTAAGATTCAGACACTGTATAGTGTCTGAAAATCTAGATTTATACCTTAAATACCCATTTTCCCCCCCAAAAAATCACTGTATTCATACGAATCTTCCAACTCTTCAGAGCATAAGCCCTAATTACAGAGATCTTGTACTGATCTTATCAAAGGATAAATTAAACTCTTTGATATACAAACATCATCAGTAAAGTCTTTATAGTTTTCTAGCAACATGCATCTTCTTTTAAGTATCAAATAAACTTCTTTAATGTAAATTCCCATTGTTGATTCTTTCACTCTGTGAGTTGATAACAAATCTCATACAGAGACCAGGTAGGTAACAGACAACTCAAAAGCTCATGTTAGCACCGCGAATAACAGGCTGTGTATTTTATTGATTTAATGACATCTAACACCACTCACTATTGACCCTGCTTTCATTAGAATAAAAAACATTAGCAGTGGGTTCTCTCTGGATTAGCAGCCTCCTAAGGCCTGAGTAGCTACAGCTCATACGCTCTAGCAAAACCCTAATTTATGGGAACCTGAGAGAAGAGGACCAGGTTATCAGGATGAGGTAAAATGTCACGTTTCCTTGAAATCAACAGCCGTAAAACAGATGAACTTGTGAATTTCATCTCAAGTTCCATTATCATTGTCGTTTTTTCTCTTGATTCTGCAGTTCCAGGTTTCCTACCAATTAGTGCGTTTTTCTTTGCTGCATTTTTGTAACTATATGCTTCTGAGAAAGAGAATACAGCGCTTACCACCCATTTCATTAAAACCCTCTTCTAAAAGATTTTGCAAGAAGAGACCTTTGGGTTCTCTTGAGACTTGAACTTTAATATCAAATGAACTGAAAGTTTTACCTGAATTCTTTATTATCTTTCACAGAAAGTTACATCCTAAGCCATCATTTCTGTTTGATGGGCCTCAGAGATACAGCCCAAAGAGGGAAAATATCTCTTAGGTTTGTTTTCTGAAAAGATGAGGTAGCAATTTGTTGTAAATTCCTCCTCCTCAAAATACTTTTCAAAAAAAAAAACTATAAAGTGACCAAACTGTTCAAAAAACATGAGTAGCTGCTGCCAGTTTCCATTTTGTCCTATTAGGGTACCTTGGCTTTCCTGCCCGCAATCTCAGCGTCAGGCTTTGCTCCAGTTTCTGTGATCTCCTGGTAAAGAAACCTTGACAAACCAGGCAATCTTATACGAGGCTATAGAATTACTTACTCTCTTACACTTTAAGCCAATGTTTGGGGAATTGCCTCATTGCTTCAGAAAAATATGCCAGGCTAAGGCAAGGTTGCCTGCATTAAGCCTCATTGTTATTCCTGAGAAGAAGGGAAAAACATTTGGAGCTGTGAAATGCCACGTTAAATCACAAGTATTGAAGGTGATCATTGCTGCGTTAGGCTTTGGGAGGTGGTGGGGAAATGGAGCAGTTGCACATTGTGCTAGATTCCTGTTCTGCATGACCTCGAGGAGCTGCTGTCCTGCAGCCCGTATCTGCTTGTGCTCGGGGCCCTGCAGTAGGGAGAGGATTACAATTGCTTGTTGGTTTTATCCCTGTGCAGATCAGCCCGCTGAGACCACAGAGACCAAAGAGCCAAGTCCTCAACGTGATGTCGAGCGAAAGGCGTTTTTCCGTGTCTCCTTCCACACCCAGCTGTCAGGGCACACCGCCACCAATAACGCCACGGACAAAGCTGTCCTTCAGCCTGCAGGCCAGTAAGTCCGGGTTGGCTGTATTGTGATTAAATCCACAAACTCACAGAATCCCAGAGTGGTTGGGGTTGGATGGGACCTCTGGAGGTCCAACAGTCTGCTCAAGCAGGGACATCTGGAGCACTTTGCCCAGGATTGTGTCCAATCCATGCTCCAGGAGAGAGATACGGTTCCTCAGCATTACATTGCTAATGACAATAACTTCCTACATCTTGCTACAAGTTCCTCGTACATTAATCTTTTTATAGTGCTCTCTCATTCAGCCTTATTTCTGCAAGCAGATTACAGTTTTATGAGCTGGATAATTATTTCAGGCAATGTGTTAGTATTAAGATCTCTTTTTTTCCTTAATATTTCTGTCCAGAAATTCTCAATATCTTGGGTTTTAGTGCTTTCGTTTAGTCTTTGTACCATCAACCATCAGATATGACTTGCAGACACAAGGATTTTCCTCTCCGTGTTACACTTCTTGCATTTCTTAACTAAGAAAAAAATATTTCAGTATGTTACAAAAGCAAGCAAAATTGCTGTGTGGATAAAGATTCTTTTCCTCTTCAAATAATCATTAATTATTACTTAAATAGGTGTCAGAAATTGGTGTTGTACTTGGACCTGTAGAGCATTTTGGTTCATGAAGATCAAAAAAATCCTCTAATATAATTATACCTTAAAAGAGCTTTTATTTGCTCTGTAGTGAATGCAAGACAAAGAATAAAATGTCTGTCTTTTGTGACTATTTTCATTTGACACTGTGACATCTGTCACTCAACTTTTCTGTAAAACACTGTACGTTTGGTTCAGCCTCTTGGAAACCTGTCACAAAACTAAGTGTAGTACAACACTTGTTTCTTTACAGTGCTATTTTCCAAAAACTGCCTTTCAGAGTTCCCGGTTCCTGGCACTCAGCACGCACACACTCACAAAATTGATCTTTCTGTTACATGCACCCAGCTTCTTGTACCAGAGACCAGAGTTACATGTTAGCAAGGAAACAGCATAAATGGTCAGTTTTAAGAAAACAAATCTTGTTTGATCAAGCTCACTTTTCTAATTTTTTTTTTAATATATTTACTCATTTTCTTTAAATATTCAGCGTTTTGGAACAAATAGCAAATGCTTGTGCTGTGAGCGGGGATGTGTTTTTTCCACAACCCTGTAGCAAGAGAACTGGTCTCTAAAGACTGGGTCTTTGCCGTAACGGTTTCACATTAGTGACTACAAAGGCAATGTGGAAGAGGAGAACCAAGACCAAATCAATGCAGCAGCTCCTTGGCATGGGCAGACACCCAGAGCAATCATTTTGATAAGTGTGAACTTTCTTTGCAGTTTTGATATCCAAAAATTACCAGTATATTAGAAACAGAAAATATGGGGAAAAATGAACTGCATGTATTCCTGGAAAGAATATTCTTTGAATAGGATTTTTTCTTTTATTTTTTTCTTATGTTTATTATCTTATTATATTATATTACTATATTATATTATTATATTATTTTTCTTATATGTATCTTCAAAATGTCAGCCTCAGATTTGCACGTTCAACATTAAGATTTAGCTCTTAAATAAACCAAGTCTTTGCATTCTCAAAAAATAACTTTTTCCCTTAGAAAATACAGTTTTTCAGAGATCTCCCAGTGTTCTCCTAAATTGCATATATATAATAAAGCAAACAGACATAGTGACACATGCAGCCTTTTTATGCCAAGAAGCATTTTTTCCTTGAGGCTTATGCCCTCAAATGCCTGTTCTATTTAGACATGCAGCATGTCTGGGAAATTGATACCAAATTAACAAGGTCGTTCCCTTTCAGTGTGAATACTTGGGTTTCAGTGTGAATAATTGGGTAGCACTCTGTTCAAATTATATGTTCTAATAATATAGGCTTAGTAGCAGTAGGTTTTGATGGAGATATCTGTTGGGAAACATGATGTATACTGCAGCATTTGGAGACTGGAGGAACTGTCGGTATGAAAAAGCAAGGACAACCAGCAGGAGGGATGGGAGAGGTGATGAGAGATCCAAGGATTGCTGGAAAAAAATAAGAAGTATTAAAGAAAGGGCCCATAAAAACGTTCAGGTCCTGAAGGACAAATAACACCTTTCCGCCTCGTGCAGGAGAAGAAAGTTTGAAAGCTGAGGATGGAAAAGATTCTTGTTCCTGATGTACTGAAAGTTCGAGTGAAAGGAAGGAGGGTGAAATTACAGTTTTCAGTGACAAATCAATACTCTGCCTTACAGTTAAATTGCGTTAGTCAGAGCCCATTTTAGAGAACAATAAAAGGGCCCATTGTGCAAGACATTGATAGCATCCTTGCAATAAAAGTATCTGCATAAACAAGTCCTCCACTTGTTTCACAAATCACCCCCGTAAAATAAAAATAACATTTTTTTCCGTTCTCTGAATGAAAACAGTTTCCCTAATTTGACCAAAATAAATTAAGTTTCTTATCTGGCAGAGCTCATAGCGGGTTTTGCATGTGCTGGAAAGGCTGAATTACCTGGCAACGCGCCGTGGGTAGATTGCAGCACAAAAACCCCTCTAGCACTTGGGCCTTCGTAAGTGCAGCTTTATTGTCCCTCAGGCTATTCCCCTCTGTCGCACATCCCTGTTTGGATTTATCTTCTCTGAGAAGGAACTTTCTACCCAGCCAGTAGTAATAAAACAAAATGTTGCTACCTCCTCTTCCGTGATTTTATTCACTTGAACACCTTGGCTCATTTATTAGAGTTACCTGGAGTTCAGAAATTATCGAGAGAGAAGTATGGTTAATGACAGGCTTTAATTTGTGTGGTTTAGTTACCAAATGCTTTCTGCTAGTTTACTATAAAAAGATAAATAAGGATTGGCTTCATTATACTCTCTGGGCGCACTCTTCAAAACTTTTGCTGTTTATTAACAGGTGTAAATGCAGACCTTGCAGCTGTGAAAATTGTATCTGCTTTATATGAGCTAGGAATATTTCAGAGAGGAATCAAGATCTTCCTTTTCTGTTAATGGGTGAGAGATCTTGCACGTATTTTAGGATGTATCCTAAAACTCGGCCCATCTTGGCACGGCATAGCTGCTTTCCAGGCCCTGCGAGGGTTGTTCGTTTGCTCTGCTTTTCTCAAAAAGCCTTTTCTAGCTGCAGTGCAGATGGTTGTAGAGGCAGAGAGAGCACAGAGACATTTCATGGGCTGCCTGTCTGCAGGGCCAGGAGACTGGGCATAGTCTGGATCTTTGGATTTGGCTGGGTCATTCCAGGAGCTCAGTGGAGGTTGCTGTTTTGCAGGTTTGGAGCTGAACGGTATGTCCAGCTCGGACGTGACGGACGTCCCCCCTCCGCTGCCCCTCAAGGGGAGCACGGCAGATTACGGGAACCTCCTGGAGAGCCAAGACCTGGTCAGCCCCACGACGTCTCCCCCCGCGCATCCGAGGGTGAGTCCCCACGCTGGCCACCACTTTCTCCCATTACGTTTGCATTTATACTTTAGCAACCCCTGGGCAGAGCTCGTCCTGCTGGTGGGGAAGGCAGAACATCCGCTTAGCCCGAGTGCAGCTCCCTGAGTAGGCAACTGCAGACCTTGCAGGAGGACTGCAGGGGTTTTGTCTGAGGAATCAATTGTCATGAAGAAACTTGAGAAATTGAAATCAGCTTAGAAATTCATTAAACTCCTCACCTCTTTCACAAGCTCCAGGATAGCAAATTAATTTGAATGATATACTGTTAATTTTAGGTTATGGTATTAGCTCAGGATTACACACTGCAGTTCGGTTCTCACATAAGAAATGTCAAACAAGGAGATGGTAAAACGTGTGGTAAGGCATAGAGACGATGTTGCAGGGTTGCTTTTCCCTGCCCTGCCAGGCTGCTGGAAGGAGCTTTGCGATGGATATTCCCTGTGCAGCTTGCAGGCACTGTCAGGCTGTGACAGCAAGCGCAAGGGTGACCAAGGTCCTCTCCTGAGCCTTGTTGCTGCTTTAAGCGTGACCTTGTGCAGCTCCTGTGCCCATCTACAGCACGGGGGTTTATTCAGTGATGGGAGATGGCAACAGCAGTAATAACATCTGCACTTTCACAGTGTTCCATTTATTTATTTATTTGGGAACTGTGACAAAGGCATGAAAAGCTGTTCATGGGGGTTTATTCAGAGCAATAATAGAGAATGCAGTGTAGAGAATTTTACCATCCAACCCCAAAGGAGCTCAGGGTTTGACCGTAGCTCTCAGACGTGGGGTCAAATTCAAGTTACGCCTGCGTAGTTCAGTCTATAAAATTTGCCTGGGTTTCTCTATTTTTATAAACTTTTGAAGCATAGGGAATATAGCTAAGAAGGCTGGAAAGTGACTCTGAACCAGATGCTTCACAAAGCCCCAGATATTAGTCTTAGAATATTTTAGAATATTCTGATGCCACTCGCTCTGCACACTCATTTTATTAAGCTTATAGGAAGTAAGTTTTAAAAGGACATAAAGGTAAATGAGTGGTGCTGGACATAATCAGATGGGCACATTCTTATTATTGCTACAAATAAATCCCCATGGACAGCTCTTCATGCCTTTTTGCATTGGTGAAATAACTACAGTTTATAATCATCTGCCCAGTAAAGTCATGGTACTTTTAAATTGTGTGTGATTTGTATCAATAAAGAAAAAATCAGTGAAAAATATTACAGATAAGATTATCTTCATAGCTTTTAAATTGGGAAGATCTCAGAGCATTAAAAGTCATCATCCAGTTTCGTATGGTTTGTCTTTCAGTAAGTATTTTAAAAAAAAGCATAGAGAACAAAAAAGGCTGCCTCGATAAATGCATCAAGGAATATTCAGTGCTTTGAATCAAACTGCAGGCAATAATGTTGTATAGTGCCTGAGACTGGATTATTTGGACTCTGGCATTAATTTAGTGTACTGAAGTCTTTTATCTCGGTAATCATCTAATTATAAGTTACTGATTGTCCTCTTATTCGTTGTTAACCATGATACCCTTATATATATTTTCTTGCACTGTATGACTTGTTCGACTAAAACTGTTCTTAATAATATATGGGAACATAAAAAAGAGGCCTATGACTCCTGCAAGGATGATTATTATATCAAGGGATTCCTTTAGGCACTTCTGATTCTTTATGGGTTCATACATTGCCTTGCATAAAAATCAACCGCCTACTTAGTATTCCTGTGGAAAAGGGAAACTCAAAGAAAATAGACAAAGGAGCACTTACATTTATAATATCCGCTATAACACTTGCTAAGCAGCAGATAATGGCTTGGAGGAGGAGATCTCCATCCCTCCCTCCACAGATGTGGACCCTGGTGAACAAAGCGTAGGCAGAGGCTGGAGCAGGAGGTAATGCAAGGGCCAAAACAGACCAGGGTTGCGTTAGCAACATCCAGGCTTAATTGCATATATTGAAATGTTTGCACACAAGTTAAAATCCAGAGGATTGTTAACATACTTTGTAGTTCCAATAAGGCAGCGCTGACAACTCCCCATCTCTTGCATTAACTGCAGCGAGCCAAAAAAAAGAGCTGAAAGGCCCCACAGTGGGTCCCAAAGCCCGCTGTGGCACCCAGCTCAGATTACTAAGGGAGGTAGTAATTAGGGAGCAATTATTTCAGGGTTATCAATTGTTTTCTTCTCTTGACATTGATGCTCGGACTTATCCTGTTCTGTCTATAACCCATTAAAAAAAAAAGGGATTGAAGCCCAGGCTTCCCACCGAAGTACAACGTGTATGCAGAAGATATTTCATTACCCCCCAGCATGGTTTTGCATGCTCTGATACAAACAGAAAACCTCTTTTTCCTCTGTTATGATGAATGAGGAGGGGTAGGCTCAGCACCACCTGGCAGAAGGAGCTGCATGCTCAGAACCCCCTTCTGTCCCCAAAACCGTCCCCGCCAAGGGCACCTCGTGGGGATGATGCAAAGCCAGGTCAAACAGCAGCGCACTGCAAAGGCAGAGTTTAAATAATCCCTCAGCATGGCTGGGGCCAGGATTTTCCACCTAACCTCACGCTTAGGGTCGAGCAGTCAATTAGCTTAAAACGTCTGTAATTCAATTTAGATTAGGGGAGTCGCACTGATGCTGTGACATCCCGGCGCGTTATCGCCCGCTCAGCATGCGAGTGCTGCAGCTCCTAGACCTCCCCTTAGGTGTTATTTTTCTGTGTGGATAACAGGAATTTGCAGGTTGGATCTTGTCAGGGGACGCAGTTCCTTGACCAAATCAATGGTCTGAGCACGAACCTGCAATTTAGAACCTGATATTGGGAAGCATTTGCAGGATGCTGTGGTGGTGGCATCCCGATTTCTTTTCATTTGAACTGCTTGAGACTTAATTATCTCTGTTAATCCTAAACCAAAAGTGCCTGCAATGCGATCTCTATAGGTAGCCATATCCTTGACCACTTGATTTCGATAAAAGTAGATGTAGAGGAAGGGGTCTGTTTTACCAGAATGGTACAAGGTCCCACCTGTGAAACTCTAATTTTGTTCACAGCCTTTTTAAATTTTTTTAACGATATTTTCTGACCAAGAAAATCTTCACATATTTTGCTCCTTCACAGAGTAAAATTTTCCTCCTCTTTGTTTTTCCTGCAACCTGGCCATACTTGGCGTGCTCTGGTCCGCTTCTATAAGCAAAAGGAGACAAATGTTTTTAGACTTGATTCTTTTCCATGTCAGGGCATAGCATAAAAAACAAACGGGAGCGATGTAATGTTGGGAACAGAAGGCACAGATTGCTTCTGTGTTGCAGATGTGCCTTTTACATAAGGTTTCTGCTTCCCCTGAGGTACACGTGAGTCAGGGAGTCTGCCCAAAAATAGGTTTGACTGAAGCAGCAGCCGCTATCGGGAGCTCAGCAAGCAAAAACAGGCTCAAAGGCGTGCGGGGTTCCCAGCTAGCCCCGGAAAACTGAAGTGTGAGCTCTGCAAAACAGCTCTGAAATAAACGCACAAGCAAATTAAATAAATAAATGAAATAAAGTTTCGTTTCCTGTTTTCAAAGTTTCTAAGAGGAAGAGTGGTGCAATAAAGTTTGTAGGCCTGTGTAATTTCCCAGGCTGGATCTTGAAGGCAGAGAGCTGGGCTTTGGTGCGTGCACAGGGGCGATGCTGGTCCCACACCGGCCCCCTTGGCTCATCTCTGGGTGCTCTGGCCCTGGCCCTTGCATTACGTGGCCTACTTAACCTACGCCATGGTAGCTTATTATATAAATGAACATGTACTAAATTTATCCTACTTTCTAATGGAAATTGTAAATTCAATTATAATAATTATCTACCTATCTCTGTTATTTCTTTCTGCCTAATTTGCTTGCAGAATCTCAGCTCTCGCAGGTTTTGTGCTTGTTATTTATAGCATATATATTTAGCTTATTCTCATTTTATTTGCATTATATATGCTCTTTAGTAGCAGGTTTTCAGGGGTAATTTGATTGTTCTGTGATCAATATGGAGGGCTCATTTGTTTGAGAAATGCCCTTGATCTAATTGAATTGAGAATTATTGCCAAGCTAATGTTAGTTAAATTCCAAATAGCTTTTCACAAATGATGCTATCAGCAAACTTGGCTTTGTCTGATGATGAGTGTGAAGTTAAAGATATCCAGAGGAGAACACAGAGGGAGAGTGCATGCTCTGTAAGGTTTTAAGGGGGTATCTGGTTTATTTGAGTTGGGAAATGAAGGTCTTCTGTGTGAGGAGTTGGTGTGTGATGTTTGCTGATGCTTTGCAGACCATCATCATTAACCGACTGATTCAATAGTTAGCATCTTGTAAATGAAGATAACCAGCTTTTCCAGAGGTCTTGTCCATAGACCCGTGCTTGGATACGTGATGGTGACGGGCCGGTTTTCCAAAGACTAGGAAGCCTGCAGCTCCCATGAAACGTGTGAAGCCAAGTACCACCCAGGGCCTTGCGGGGATTCAGGAGCTGCCTTAAAGCATCAGGTTAAGCAAATATTTGCCCAAGCAGAGCCAGTGTTTCATGCTCCTGGCCATATGTAGGAAGACAGTGGCATTTTTTGGAGGTTCAATTTTGTGTTTAGTAAAAGAAGAGTCATTTCATCTGGTTTTCATCGGAGGACATTGACATGATTTTTTGACTCGTACCTCATTGTGCACTGTGTTGCATTGTAAATCATAAATAAGTTTTATATAGTTTCCACATTTGCTATTGCAAACGGGCGCTGTTTTACTCCGAGCCCCGTCTCCCTTCCAGCAGCAGCAGTGCTGCAGCAGGACTGCAAGAGCAGCGTGACCATTGCAAATGCAGCCCGTGTGGGGCAGGCCCAGCCAGGGCACCCTGGCACCTGCGGATGGGTCCCTAGCAGGGCCGGGGACAGGGGCAGAGCCACGCTGTGATCTGGGCTTCGCGCTCCTTCCCTTTGCCTGGGAGGAGCCCCAGTGACAGCCCAGGCATAGGATGGGAAAGGCTGGATACAAATTTCACTTTATATAGTTATGACTGAGCTTTACAGGCAGAAAAAAATGTAATCTCCATAATATTTTTCTTTTTTTTATATTGTCTATTTAGACGTTGAATCTGAAAGAACTCTTGTTCTGTTGTATAAAGAGTGAAGTGATGTAAAACCTCCATCTCGAAACAATCTGGGCTTCAGATTGGAACTTTTTGAAGTTCCTGCCTGTGCAGTGGTGAATTGTGAAGATACTTGTCTATTTAAACAGTTTCGCTTTATTTTTTAGAATGATTTGTATCCCAAAAGTGTGAAATCTGAAAATAATGGTGAAGTAATGAAGCTGTTACTTCAACCGAGCTTTTAAGCTCTGTAGCACTCAGGGGCTGAGGGCGATCAATAGAGACCAAGAAATCAATATTCTATCATGATATAAAGTGTGGAATTATAAACTTTCCCGGCGCTCTCAAAAGATTTTTCCTGAAATAACCGAGCTAATTAATCACGAGCTCGTGAGAGATTTTTCACTGTCAGGAAAAGCCTCATATTTTAAGGTAATGGTGCGGAGGGCGGCGAGGCCGGGGCCGCTTCCCAGCGCGGCGGTCGGCCGCGTCTCCCCGTGGCGCGTGGCCGGGCCGGGGCTTGGGAAGCTCCACATGGTAACACGTTCCGTGCCGTTCCCATTTTCCAGCACCTTCCCCCTCCGCTTCCCAGCAAGACACCGCCGCCGCCGCCGCCCAAGACCACGCGGAAGCAGACGTCCGTCGACTCGGGCATCGTGCAGTGAGGACGGCAGAGCCTGTCCTCCCTTTGCCCCCGAAGAGCCCCGGGGGCTGCTTCATTTCGTGCCAAATAACCCCAGGAGCCCTGCGACGGCAGCACTGGTGGTGCCGGCTTCGCCGTGCGCCACATTCGACATCCCAGTCCACATGCATGAGCACTGGGAGCTGCCAACCAGGCACAGCTTATTTGTGAAATGCCCTTTTCTTACTGATTTTTTTCCCTAATTCTGCCTTATAAATAAGCTGCTGCCGACGGGCTGCTGCTTCGAGTTAGTTACTCGCTCAGGCACTGACCTGCTCGTGCAAGCGGCTGTTGTGCTTGGTGCTGGCCAGCTTCTAACCCGGGACAAATGTTGAGCCACTGACAGGCACGAGCGTATAGGAAAAACCACAAGGTGCCCCGGGAGAGCATCCCTGCTCCTTCCAACCCCAACGGTTGAATAGAAGACTGAATATAAAAGCTTTTTCTTTTTTTTTTTTCTTTTTTTTTTTATGTGTAATATTTCTTATGGATTAGGATGAACTGAATGGAATCACTTTGTCCTTGTGCCATCATTCTGTACAGAGTTTGTATATATGATGGTTTTTAGAATGTTTAATGTTTATGGTGCCTGCTTCTCTTGTAATAATGGTTTAATATACCTGCAAATAATGCCTTACGTATTTTTAATTTCCTAATTGCTAAACATGTAAAAAAAAAAGTGCTAATTTTGTTTTGGGTATTAGGCGCTGAAAATATTGGACAATGACAGGGTGAGGTGTTGGGAGGGAGGAAGGAAACTAACTTTGTACTCTAGCATTTTTTACTGTCGTCACACTTGTTTTTTACTATCTACAATCTTTATACTCTTACAGTAGGTTGTTTTTAAATATATCACTGACTCAAAAAAATAAAAGATCATTTTAAAACCAAGTCTAAGAAAATTTCCTTGGTGTTTTTCATCCTTGCAGTGTTTTAGGAGCTATGGGATTCAATATAGAGATATACTTACGCCCACGTTCGTTGTTTTGTGTTGTCTTCAGAGCAGTTTTGAAGGAGCCTCTGATCCCTCACAGCACTGGTGTGCTTGTTTTTATGTACATCCAGTCCCGAAATAAATCCACATTTCAACATTATAAACACACATTTTTGTACCCTGTTGGTGCTGCAGGTTGTGTTGAGATGCTGGGGAGGTTTGCTCGCTTCTGCCCCACTTACTTTCTAAAGGACAGAGGCAGAGTTTCAAATGGATGAAAGTCCCTAAGTCGATGCTTGTGAATTTGTATTTCTCATGAAGTGTTTGTCTTTGCATGTCCTTAGTAATTTCCTGTGCAAGGACATGTTGTAATTTGGCCCAGCAAGACTCTTTGAACAAGAGTTGCCCTTTACAACTGCACATTCAAAATGATAAACTCTAATGCTCCTATATGCCCGTAGTTCACACTGTGTTTCACAACTGGGAACTGAAAATCAGACTCTTGGATTCCTTTTTAGACCTGAATTGTCTCTGTTTTACAATCCAACAGCTTTTAGGCTGCTTCTCCTATAAAACCAAGCCAGAACGAATCATTACCCTCCTCAAAGAATTGTAAAAACACTTCAGTGAATCCAGAAGTTAACTCAGTTACCATCTCTAAGCAATGAGCGGTCCTGCCAAGGCCATTTGTCTTCCTTCAGCATATTTGCCACCTCCATACCCCAGTGATGTTGTATCAGAATATCCGAACGCGATGTGGATTTCTTGTGACATTGCTACAAAGCTTGGCTGATGTAGAAGAGCTCAACACAAGGCACAGGACTCAAGGGGAAGGTGATTAAGTTTAAGCCTGTTGATACCGCTCACAGTTTCTTGTGAATGTAAAGGCACCTGTGGCCACCTGCTTGTGTAGGGTTCCTTATCTGCTGTGGGTCCAGTGTGGCTCCACTTCTGCTCATTATCTTCCCACCATCATCTCCTAATGGCCTCAGTCCGTTCTTGGTGCCATCTGTCCTTAATATTCCTCCTCCGTCCGGCTTGAGGAGCTTCATGTGGACCAGCTTGGACCATGATGTCCTCCTGATCTAGATGTCATTCCTTTGTCCTTGTGCCTCCATGGCACTTCATTGAAGTCAACCTTTCTGCTACAGATATCTGTAAATTTGTTACCAAAATAGGTATATTTGATGTGACATTTAGCAGGCCCAGAATTTAATCTCCTGAACAGACTTTCAGCTTTCTTTAAATTTGAAAGACCACACCATCAAAGTGTGATGAGAAGGTAGGTTGAGATGGCGTGTTGTTCTTGCTTGTTGAATTTTGGTTTATATTGATCTACTGAAAGCTAACTTGCAGCTCATATATATATAAAGAAGACTCTCCTGAAAGTCTTTCACTGAGTCTTAGCATTGGATTGAGAGGGGATTTTTTGCTGATGTACCCTTCAGTTCTCATCAAGCCTGTGCAGAACCATGAAAGGTTTGTTGGGGACCTTTTTGTTTGTTTGTTTTTAATCACATTTATTTTCAACAGAAAGCTTCATGCAAAGGTCACATCTAAAGCCAAGTTTGATAATTGACATTTATGATTACTAAGAATGTCCGCGGTGAGAGAGCAAATGCTGTGTGTCAAAATGTTGTCAAAATCTGCTTGATCTTAGCACGTGGCTTGGTCTTTACATTGCATGCAAGGTGTGTGGCTTTGTTTTCTGCAAAGCATGGGACAGTTGGCGCTAGATGTGTTTGTGCTGCAGGAATGAGCCTGGAGATTTTTCTTCTTACTAAAGGAAACAGGTGAGGAGTCCATGTAGGAGCCAAAATCCAAATGAGTCCAGGTTTGTTGTACTTGGCTTATGTGTTTATTATGTATATACATGTCTCCATGTACCTAACCATTCCCTTTTTAATGCAGGTCTTCTCACTGTGTTACCCAGTGAGGTGAGCACCATCCTGCTTCTCAACAGACATCCTTCCCTGGGCTGCCATGGCTTTTCTTTGGAATTCTCCCATGCGGGAAGCTTGATGCAGCATTGGGAGTAGCTGTCCCTGTGACAAACGCTCATGATATCTATTTTTAGTCAAAGTTCCTGTGGATAAGCTAGTCATTCCTCATCTGCATATTTGACACAATCAGGTGAACTAAGCAAAAAATCTTATATAAGCCACAGCTGGTTTGATATTTAAGTCTTTGTAGACCAGATTTAGATAGTATATGGTGTTATAGGTGTCAGGCTTTCTTTAAAATCTAATTATTGCCATCCTGCACTAGGCTTTAGAGTAATATTGGATGTCATTTTGAGGAAAATCGAAGTATTTCCTTTCCTGCTGAAGGTGGAGGGAGGTAGAGCAGGAGCTATTTTCCTGGATTGGAAAAGTTTCTTTCTTTTTCTTTTTTTTTTCCTTTTTATTTTATTTATTTTTTTTTTAAAGTAAATACAGAACCCTTTTCTGGTGATTTGGTTATTCTTGATGTTTCCTTTGCGAATCAGCATTGAGAAATGACCTGTCTTTGGCTCGGTGTATGTAAGCTCGGTGAAGGGTGTGCACGCTGATCTCGCACGCCGGCTCCTCCTTACCTTGCCCCTTGCAAGGCAAGGAGAGCCGGCCCGTGCGAGAAGGGCCCCGCATGCACCTGTGTGAACATTGCAGTGCTAACGTTGTTTTCCTTTATCTTCAGCTATCAACGTTAAGGAAGAGTTGAGAACTGAGGTGCCGTTGCTGCGGTGTACCACTTGCTTTCAGCTTCTGTACTTTTCACAGGATTAACCTGAATTTTGGGCTTGCAATTGCCATCCTCCTGGCTGTGCAGAAGTGTGTATGTAGGTATTTATACTTTGTTTTTTAGAGGGAATTAACCACCTGGTATGCAATGAGGCTATTGATAGTGTTTTTAATTTGTCCTTGTTTTGTCACACATGCTGTATAGCCACAAATAATTAGGGTAAATGAGGTTTCTCTGTCAAATGACAGAGATTTAAAATTTTTGATTTCCAACGTGTGTGGCATTCTAGCGCTTTAGTTCAAAGGTGCTGAATTACATTTCCCGTGTAACCGAGCTGGTTCTGAACCCAGTTTCTATCCATCCCAGTTACGCAGCTCCTCACTGAGCCCGTGGCCAGACTGAGGCCGGGGAGGCTGCCCGGTCTCCTCTTCCGTTTTGCCAAGAAGTCCCCGTTCCTGCACGCTGCAGGTAGATATGGGTGCATGGTTTTGAAATCCATGGATTCTGGAGAAGAGTCACTGCTCTCCCAACATCCTATCTGCCATTCTGAACTAAGGGAGATTTTGTGGGTGGTGGGCACTTATATTTCCATACATACAGATGCAAACAATACAAATACAGTGGCAGGCAAATATATAGGTGACATTTTACAATTACCCTTAATTACAAAAGCAGACAGCTTCATGGTCCTCCCAAGACACTTAACAGCTGGTTCAGTGTGTGAATTCATGGCACTCTTTATGCTGGTAATCACTGGGAGAGCTACCAGAAGAAAACTAAACTCCTCGGAAATGTTAAATGCTGAACTTCAGAGCAACCTCCGTAGACTTAGCTTTTATTTTTCATCATGAGAGAGATGTTCTTGGGGCAAAGGGGAAAAGCTGCTGGTGATTTTTGCCAACAGACTTGCCCAGCTCTCTTGCATTTGCTGGCACGTTGCCCCATTTCTCCCTCAAAATGTGAGAACTCAAATTGTCTTTGCTTCCAGCCTCTGCTTGGGGTGATAATTACATGACTAGGAGTGAGAACTACCAGTCTCTTGCTATTGCAAGACCAGGAGGTGAAGATGCCTGAGGTGCTGGAGAAGATGCTCGTCTTTCTCCCCTCCAAAGCTGTGTCCCGTTGCCTGTCTCCATCAGAGGGGAATATTTAGTGTCATCTGCACGTGAGTGAGCCCTTCCCAAGGGGACAGAGCACACAAAAGCAGAAGTGACATTGCTTCCCAAGGGATGAGGCAGCCCTTTGTGTGCACCAGCTGCTGGCAGCTCTTCCAGGACTTATATGTGGTCTCTGTGGCCTTATTTTCTTGCAATGGTGCTTATTTTACTCAGTGCTGTAATGACCATTTAAATTGTTTCCTTCTCCATCATCCCAACAACCATCGACAAGGCTGGTCTTGTGGCACTGCTGTAGTGCCGAGTAAATGGAGCTGCAAAAAAGGTCTCCACTGGAAAATACTTGGTGGAATATGGAAAGGAGGAGGTTCCCGAGCACCACCTTAAAGGCACTTGATGTGTGGGCTGGGCTTAATCGAAACCCTCTAAATGTAGCAGGTAGTGAATGTTGAGGTGAAGAAATCCCTGCAGCACCAGGCTGTGCAAAACGCAGCTCAGCTCAGCGTGAGGTGTGCAGGTCACAATGCTTATTGACATCTGCTGTAACGTCATGAACGCTCGTTTGGGAAGCGGGTTCGCATCGCAAGAGAAGTCACCTCAGAATACAACAGGTTCATTTAAGCCGTAATTATTGTGTCTTGGAGAGTTAGGGATATTTTCCTGAATTTTAATCACGCGTGCTCAAAATCTGTCAGAGGAAAATAGAAAGAAATCAAATATAAATGCAGAAATTTAAAATTAAAAAAAAAAGTCCTTTTTTTTCAGGAGAGGAGCTGGGTTTCTCTTCCAGACTGGCATCCCAAGCAGGCCTGTCCTCATTTATTTTTATGCTTGTGCTGAGTTTTGTCTGCCAGTATTGCCTTGTTGCACTTGGCTGTGAGCTTCTTGCCATGCATTCATTCCTGGGTAGAGCTCACAAATTTGTTTGGTGTTCTTCTATGCAGCATATTGCTCTTAACTCCATTGTTAAAAGAGTAAGAGGGGAAAAAAAGTAGGAATAAAAGGTTTTTAAGGAGGAGTTTCACTCGCGCCCTTCACCAGGGACCTCGTGGTCTATGCAGAGATGAGCAGAGGTCCAGGGCGCTCGGTGCTTTTCTGGTGCTTCTGCCTGGGTCAAGCACCGCATCTAACACAGGCAGCTGGAAATGTTAGTGAGCAAAATGCTGGGATTTTATTATTGTTGTTATTTTATTGTTATTTTGAAGGTAAATGGTGGAACAGGTGTCTTAAATTAGGCCAGTTCTCCTAAAAACCTGGAAAATACAGAGTTCTGCTTTATTTGATGGCAAGTACGGTAAGGACCTCACGAGCTTCGTGCCCCTCGTGCAGTTTAAAAGCAGGGAGGAGGACGGGGGCTGAATCCTCCCCTCGGCAGCACCAAATCCGCTGAAATCGCTCTTCACAGGAATCGCCGTCGGCAGCGTGTCGAGCCTTTTCCTCAGTATTTCATCAAGGTAAATGAGCCCGTTAAGCTGTATAATAGCTTCGTGGGGATCGCGCGGCGCCCCTGCCCGTAGCGCTTCCCTCCTGCCCCGCCGTTTTTCCCGGGCTGGATGCGACGCTCTGCGCAGGGGCCGTTCCGACGAGCCGGCAGCAGCACCGCGAGCCCAGGCTGCTCCTGCTGTGCTTGGCAAGCCCAGCGTTACCCACACATTTCCCTTCATTCAGCAAGGGTAACTCTGGCCGACTGCAGATGAGGAGCTCTCCCTTTTTTCTCTGTCTTGCATAAAGATAATAATAGTTTTAAGGTGCACGAGTTCTCTGAGAGGTGCCAAGGCCACCTCCGAGAGGTGGCACAGGGGCCACCAGGCTGCCTTCAGCCCGGGGAAGGCTCGGGGCAGTGGAGCCCTGGAGCCGTCTTGCTTCATCCCAAAGCAATGATTAGCTGGTGTTAAAATAACTTTTTTAGAGCATCAGGCACTTAAAGCTTTTGCATTTTATTTGACTAGTGCATCCTGCTTAAATACGCAGCCTTTCTGTTCAAGCTGCAGTGCTTTTTCCTTGGCATTTTACAGGGACGCCTGTTTTCCTCGAGGCCAAAGTAGTACCAAAAAATGTATTTTTCTTTTCCTTTGCGCAGAGCTTATTTTTGCCCCTTGTTTGTTGTTTCTGGCTGACAACCAACGTTAGCCCTGGGTGCAGCCTAATGGGAAGTGACCGGTGACCGCGCAGACCCCGCGCACGGGGAGAGCCGCTTCCTTGCTCCAGTTGCCAATGGTTGCATCTGAGATGCTCCCTTTTCCTTTTCCTTTTCCTTTTCCTTTTCCTTTTCCTTTTCCTTTTCCTTTTCCTTTTCCTTTTCCTTTTCCTTTTCCTTTTCCTTTTCCTTTNTCCTTTTCCTTTTCCTTTTCCTTTTCCTTTTCCTTTTCCTTTTCCTTTTCCTTTTCCTTTTCCTTTTCCTTTTCCTTTTCCTTTTCCTTTTCCTTCCCCCTTTCCTTCCCGGCTCCTCCTGCCCGGGATGTGCTCAGATCCCACTGCAATCACTGCCGCTTTGGCTGCTCCGTCGCCTCCGTCTCCCTAAACTCAACGTGTTGCACGGGCTCTGCGCTCGGCTGCCTGCAAACACAACCCTGCGCAAGCTCACGTAGTTATTTCTCAGCTCTGTATAGACAATTGCATAAATTTGCTCTGGAGTTGAGCCACACATCAAGTTACCTGTTTTATTTGGGCAATTCCATGGGATTTTTATGATATGCAATATTTTCAGTGTCTTCCTGAGGTTCTTCCCCATTTTTCCCTCTCCCTGTAAGCCCAGTAGCCTCCCAGCCCTGTTCCAGCCTTGGCTCCAACAGGGAAAGAGCCTTGAGATGCTGCAGAAAGATGAGAGAAGTAAAACTGAAGGGCAAGGAAGGGGAGCTCAATAGAGCATCATTAGTAGCTTGAACAATTCTAGAGGAAAAACACTCATGAAAAGGTGTAAAATCCTAGGAAAGGTTGAAGAACTTCCAAGTTAGTACAGGAAAATCCATGGGTTTCTTTGATAACGATGGAAAAAAATTAGTTTTTTTCCTAACAGCTGCTTCCACAGCTCAAAGCTTAGGCAAAGAAGGGAGTTTGGGATTTTTGCACAGAATTTGAGAAGAAGAGCTAGTGGGAAGGACAAAAAAAAATCCCAAACAGCTTAAATCCTAGATTCTTCTCAGCAAGAGCACACAGAAATTAGCTCTCCATATTTGCTCAAACATGTCTTTAATAACGAGACTACAACTTAAGCATTTAGTCTAAAATCTAAAAGGCTTCTGTGTAAATGGGAGATAAACTTTTAATCTGAAATTGCTATTGGCAGCCGAGTGCTACATTATTTGCCTCTTGGATTAATGCTGAAGATTACAAGCTTCTGATAATATGCTAGACTTCTTAAAAAAATTTTATCTAACCTAATCCACCAAATTAAAGGGCTGCAACTCTGGTATTTAGATTTTGATAATGCCATAGGTATCTAGGTTTTACATTGCGGAGATAAAGCTATCAGTCTACAAATAGTCCCATTGCAGGTCTCTGATGGACATATTTGATATCTTATTATTTAAACCTACATTTTCCATCACGCTGGCGCACACTGCACATAAATCCAGGCCACCAACCTCCCCTGTCTTGTTGGATGCAGGAGGTGCTGCCTCAGCCTGGGAAGATCCTATTGGAGTCTTGAGGATTTTCCATGAAATTGTTATTTTAGGTGTATCCCGCTTTTACATTCTGAATGCAGAAATTCCCTGCGTCCGCCGCCCTGCAGTACGGAGCAGTTGGCAAGGTGGTAGAATGTGAATTAATGTGGACTTAAAAGCATTTTCACTTAAATGGATTTATCATTCTAGATGACCTCCACTTCCCAACACGCTGCTCCTGTCAGGAGCCTGGAAGCTCCGAGGAAAATGGGACTCAACCATTGCAAGGTACTTCAGGGGAAGACTCAGGATCTGGAGTATTTGGGTCTCTGCTCTAAGCACGATACAAACGTTGTTGTTGCTCCTTTATTTAAGGACATGCATTTGCGCAGTACTGTCCCACTAAAAGCGCAAGGCCAACCCAGTGCTAACATTCAGAACCTGAACCGGATCAATTTTACAATCTCTCTTTTAGCTTTGGGCTTGTCAGGCTCTATTATTCTCAATACAAGCTGACAGTTGTGGGTTAAAAAGACATCAGTTACCTTTCGAAATTCCCCCCTCTGCTCTCGGATTAGCTGCATTTCTGCTGACATTGGAAGTTGTTGTGCAGAGTGGCTGTTTTTTGGAGGAGGGCAGGGGGAGGCATCCAGGTGCTGCACATTACCAGGTTATTGCCCTTCACTACCTGCCTTTGCTGCCTGCAACTGTGTCTTGCTCACTGTTGAGCATGGTAATAATTTTAGTTATTCAAAACTCTAGTCTGTGCAGGTTTATTGCTATCGTTTTGCTGCCCTTGTGATTTGTACCGACTGTAAATTGGCCTTTTTGCCATTGCATTTATTCTGTTAAAGGTGCAAATATTGAATCTTGCCAAAGCCCAGCACTCCTAGGGGCAGCTTTGTTGTGTGCCACGAGGGACATGACTTCCCTATGGTGCAAATTCTGTCCGGGCTGCAGAATCCTTTCGTTGGAACAGGACTAAGGCTCTTGCAGGGCTTGCTTAATCGGGGGCTTTGCAAGACCCGGTCCTGAGCTCACAGCGCTCACTCCATTCGGCGCCTGCTCTGCCTGTTTTGCCAAGTCATAAGCTCCAAATCCCGGGCAGAAATCAGTGAGGCGCTGGGATTCGAGCCCTGTATCCAAAGCAGATTGACGCCAGCTATCCTGGCATCTTCTCGCTTGCTCACTCCGATTTCATTGACAGCTTTTGCCAGAAGAGAAGATGCGCGAGGAACGATCCCCTTAGCAAAGGGGGCAACTGCTCTCTGATGCCGAGCATCTGGCATTGATGCTTTACGGACCTGGGCTGGGTGGTTCTTGGGTTTGAACTCGAGCCATCAGTTCTCGTGTTCCCACGTTTCGTTTGCTCTGTGAGTGCGTTTTTCCTGCATGGAAGAGGCTCGGGTGCTGCACGGATGCTCCCCCTCTTCCCACGTTTAGTCGGGCTTTGGTGCGTGTTCTCGCTGACAGGAGATGAATTGATACTAGAAATGCTGCAATTTAATTTCTAACTAGAAAACAGAGAATGTGACTGCAAAGCAAATACCGCGACCCAGCAGCAGAACTGTCCTAGATTCTCCCGTCTTGTTTTGGAATTTTATGACAGCCTTATTGCCCAAGGGTACCACATAATCACTTCGCAGTTCAGTGATACGCTTTCTTTTAGCATCTGTACTAAATGTGTTCTCATCCCTGCTGTATGTAAGAGCGCTTTTTTAATTTTTCAGATGGAAAAAAAAATTGTAGATGGATGGATTCAGATGCATCAAAGTTTGCAATAGTTAAAATTTTCTTATTTTAACCTTTTCAAACCTGCACCTTCTCCGAATTTCTTCGTGAATTGCATGATTTTTCTTATTTTCATGAGACAACAGGTCTGGACATCACTGTCATAGCTCACTGTACTGTAATCTTTGCCAAGATATACAGTATCATTATTGGCAAAATTTACATTTTGATCTTAAAATCATGAGCAAGTTGTTGACATATTAGCATTTTTCAAGCATTCTCCGTACAAGATAATTCCATACAATTCTGTACATAATTCCATACAAGAATTATGCTGGAAAAATCAAATCCTTGCCCCAAAAGGTGGGCCTGGTGCCATTTCAGGAACCTTAGACCGTTAATTAGTTCAGCTCTAATTGAAGCATTCGTGGCAGGGTTCCTTGGACCGGGACTCGTGCTGCCACCAGCAAGGTGCGAGGAGGGTGAGTGGTCTTGAGAGCAGTAAATCAGCTCCTCCATGCAAAATTCAGTGTTATTTATGTATTTGTGTTACAAATATGGTCGTATTTACAAAAATGTTCATATTTACCTGCATGTGCAATTAAAATAGGTGTGCAAATGCAATAAACATACATTGCTCTGCTTTTCTGTTAGAATCCTACAAGCAGGGCCTGAAATTCCTTGTTTCAGGTCCAATGCACGTGATCATTGCAGGGCTGGACTGCTAAAACCGTAGCATCTTTACCCTGACAAGTATTTTTAATGCCATATTTTGGGGTCATATGACTTGGGCAACACAATAAACAGCCGAGTACAAATTAGATGTTATCATTTTGACTCGTGTCTTCCTAAGAAGCACGCCGGGATTTTTCCAGAGCACTTCTTGTGCTTGCTTTCAGTGAACCCAAAATAGGTTTCACCTTGATTTCAGTGAACCCGTGGCTAAGTTAAGCTCCTCCAAAGCCCTGGCCCCGCATGTGGAGCTGATGAAGAGTGAAATAGACTGTGCTGACAATTAGGGGCCGTGTTTTGGAGGAGAGCAGTCATCCCGCTGCATTTTCTACTGAGATACTACCTGACATCTCTGTTAAATGGGGATGGTTTGAAGCAGCAGAGTGAGAAAATGTCCCAGGAAGACCTTTTTCTCCTTGTCCTGGCCAGACCTCCGCGGTAACTCTTCCTTCCCACGTTTGGGAAGATGGATTTGACGTTTGCCGATAGGTTGTTGGGCGTCTTCGCCGTGTCCCGGGCCGCTCAGCTCCGTGACAGTCGTGGCAGGAGGTTATGAATGAGCCGGGTGCCCTGCATTATTTTACCTGGCTGCTCCACTCGTAAGTCTATCATCCGAGAGTGGCATTTAAGTGTCAACGTTTTTATTTTATGCTGTCATGAATGAAATAGGACATCCCTGTCACTGGCACATTCCTCCTGCTGCTGGAATTAAATGCCTAAAAAATCTTGCCAAGGTGTGGGGTAAGTTTAGAAAAACAAACAAACTGTTGCTAAATTAATAAGCATGAAATATTGCCATGAAATATTGTATAGCTGTAAATACTGGTTGTGTTTCTTGCCATGGGAATGAGAACCAAATTTATTTGTATTTCACACCATCTTATGTAAAAGAAGAGCTCCTGTTATATCAAACATAATGTTTGTTATATCAAACATTATCTTTGTTATATCAAACATAATGTTTGTTATATCAAAAATAATTAATGCATAGGGATGAGAGATTAGGCTATGGATAATCTGAGACTTTCTGTTACGATCTGCTAGTCCCAAACAGTGATTTTAAGGTACCACATCCATAACCTGTACATTTCTCAAAATTAATGTGAATTATCAACTTTCTATTTATGGTGAAGGTTTTGTGATTCTTACTCTGCAAGTTTTTTTCCTTTCTGTTTCATTTTGTCCCAATAACCTTTTTTCTTTTTTTTAATGAAGCACACTGATAGATGGGGATCTGTTATTTTAAGTTTACCTTATATATTACCTTACATAGTTGACCTCTGAGGTCCCTTGCAACCTTAAGCATTCTATGATTCTATGATGATTCTATGATAGTTAGGAGAAGTCATTTTGAATGTTCAAATTAGCTCTTAAATCACACAGCAGAAGTTGAAAATACTTTCTCCATGGCCTGCTCTTGCTGAGCAGCATCAAAGCTCCCAATGATCTTTCCTCCTGGAACATTAGGAGCAAGTTTAAAGGAACTTTAAACTTCAAAAAACCCATCAGCTTCAAAAAAAAAAAAGCTTTAAGCTTTAAGCTTCAAAAAGCCCTAAGTAATCAACATGCACTTTTTCTAGCTACATGGAAATAATACTTTTTTCAAGGGTACTTCTTAGTGATCATATGTAAATAATTAGTTCGGTTCTGAAAATGAGACCACACCAATTTAGCTCAAGAGATCCCCTTTATGTACCAAAGTTTCACGTATCCTCCCCAAAGTGTTAATACCTTTGCCTGCACCTTCCTCTTTCAAACGTGCTCTTTGATATTGGCAGCAGCAGCATCGCACGGTTCCCCTCTCCTAAGCGCCCTGTTCGGGGCTACGTGCTGCAGCCCAGCAATTTTTGATGAAGCTTTTCACCTCAGAGAGTCATTTTTCCCAGGTTTTTATCCATTTTTCACCCCAGTTGCTGGGTCCCGTCCACTGCCCATGTCCCAGCACATCAGTGCCTGTTGAGCATCACTCAGACCAGCTCAGGCCCTCAGCTCACTCCAAGCAAACTGCAGCTGTTTAAGCACTGAGGAAGTTCTGGTTGGTTTTAATGGCCCGAGGTGCCTTCCCCAGCCTGCTCCCTGCTCAGGACCCAGCTTCAAGGAACCGTTGATGGGGCCGTGCTGGAAACCAAGGCGAGCAGCTTTGGCACTAGTAGGGTTTTAAGGCCTTTGCAAGAGTTTTCCATGTGGATCATGCTCTCCTAAGGTAGCATTGCACTGGATCTCTCTTCCTCTTGCTCCTGGTGTTGTTGTACGCTCACGCAGTGTTGGAATCCCGATGATTGCACACAACCATGTATTTTATCCATCAGTCCAGTTCTCGTTGTCCTATGTGTCGCAGCATTTCTCTAGTTAATCCTGGAAACGTTGAAATATGGTGTCATAATCACAGCCTTGCTGTTTCTGCAGCGCTTCCTTGCTTTCTGTGTGGAAAATGTTGATGTATGGGTTGTCTGGAAGATATCTAGGCAAAAAGAGGCACTTCCAGACTATCTCCTGTTGCCACAGCAAAGACAAGACCACAGTTTTCACCCAGTGGAGAACTCTCCAGTGACTGCCCGGGAGTCTCATTTCATGTCCATGAAGAGCAGCAAACCATCATGACAGTAGGTTTTTATTGTATGTCTGAATTCCTTGCAATCATGTTGTAAAAGCAAACATTTGACCAATTATTTAAAAGCTCAGAGGATTTTATGACTGTCGTTGCAGGTATTCTATGGTATTTAGGCTAGCAGTTTTAGAGGGAATTTATGAAATTGCCACTTTCATGTGTATCAGAGGAAGCCCAAGCAACGTGAGCACCTTCTCAAGTATTACATGCTATCTGATGATTCCTTTCAGTTACTGCCTGAAATGCCGAAATGTGTAGGCTTTGCCTAGAATAATTGAGGTCGCTGTTATTACCATAGCTTGAAATAGAATATTGTGGCCATCCTATTGCACCAGTTTTGTGCAAATTTGGGCTGTTTTTTGTCAGACCTGGTGTCTTCAGCACATTTCCGTGCTCAGGATGCTGATCATGACAAGCAGCACAAAGAAGTGGAAACCAAACTGATGCAAACGGTGAAAGGGACATCACAGCCCCGTGCCTTACCCAGCGCAGTGCAAGGTGCTCTCTGCTTCTTATCTGAGAACTTTCTCCTGTGACTTTGTTCCCTTTTTTTTTCCCCTTTTTTTTCCTTTTTTATCCTAGAACTGTCCATCTCAACTGCTGGTGGAGCTTTCTCAGGGGTTAAAGGTGGACAGAAAGAACGGGCCATGCCAGCAAGTGAGCTGGATGGAGGTAGCACTTTTTCATCATCATTTCTTCTGAAAATGCTCCCATCCAAGCACTTAACCTATCTAAAAAAGTGCAGTAGAAGAGGAAAGAGGAGCAGCTGATGAGACACAAAAAGTGACATGTGACATTTCGGGGCTTTTAACAGCTTTTAGACTTCTGTCCCGAAGCTCCTGGTGTCTCCATCCTTCTGACCCAAGCTACCTGCAAACTGACAGGGTTCGTGTCTTTGTTACTGGTTTGTGTTTCACTCCTCCACCCTCTGTGATAAAAATGTGCAACACTTTGTTTGTGGAAAGGCAGAGAAAGCAGATATAAAAAGCTACAGCTTGTCCAACAGTACGTGAAGGTCTTTTAACTGGTTGCTTGGCATTCAGGTCATTTTCTCGCTGAGCTATCTCACAAGATATTTCATAGTGAAACTAAAGAATTTGTGTCAAGCTTTTCCAACATTGTCGTGCTCTTTGACATGGGATGGTTGCATCTCCTCTGCGTCAGCAAACTGTTTTCAGGGAGCTTTTTGGTGGCATCAGGAGATTTGGTGGTCACAGGTGGGTGTGGAAGGGAGCTCTTCTAGAATTCAGCGTTGCCATCAGGACAATAAGGCTAAAAAAGTGGATTTATGGACTCAGCTACATCTCCTAACCTCAAGTAGGAGTGCAGCTCTCTCTGGAGCTGTTTTGGCAGTGGGCTACAGCATTGGGCATCTCTTTCAGGAGTGGCTGACCTGATAGGAAAAAGGAAGGTTCTGCACTGTTATCTACTCCTGAGTGTGCCCGACGTGCCCAACATACACAGAACTAACACTAAAAGCAGAAGAAAACCATAGTTATACTGAGCGAGAACTGGGATTAAAATCCAGAATCAGTTTGCTCTCCCACATGCTTAAAAAATACGTGCTTTTTGCCCAAACTGCATGGAATTTACTCGACATTCAGGTTTGTTGGTGCAGTTTGGAAGACCAGACTGTGGTTTTTTGCAGCACATCCCATTAAAAGCATTGAACCATTTCTGCTCCATCCCAATGCTGGCTAGGAAGAACACGGGTCTGGCTACCACCGTGCTGAGTTCAAGACACCAGCTGATTTTCCGATGTACACAAATTTACACGCGCTGCCTTCAACAATATGAATTGATGTTAGGAATGGAAGACTCAATTATATTTTATTGTTATATTTAACAAGAAAGGCATAATATAAATTAGTAGAATATGTGTAAACTCGGTTTAATAACTATGAGAAGAAAGATTCTTTCCTCCTCCCGCACGTGGGATTTATAGCCTGGTGCAATGTAATCATGTTTATGTGAGCGCCAGCATAATAAACCGCAGGAATTCACACTGCAGTGAGTGATAACGTAGATGTAAGGCTAATGATATTCAGCCCCACGCCTGAAACGCTGAACATAACCTTGTAATTTGTGTGGCAGAGACAATAGAGGGAGATTGTTTTGTTCTGGGGCGGTTTTGTAAGTGAAGGACACTAACCAAAGACTTAAACAAAACAAAATGGGCTAACACCCTTGAAAGCAGTCGCTTATAGCCCTTATCTTCTGTTTTCCATGCACATTAAGAGTATGATCCCAATAATTCCTGTGATGTCCCTGCCGAGACCTTCTAGCCCTTGCAGGGCAGCACGAACGGGTGCTCCCGCAGGCTGCCGTGCGATCCAAGCCGTGTTCCTGCTTCCTTGCACTGCCTTGCACAGCATTCGAAGTGTGCAGGGCTCTGGGTTAAGCAATCAGCAGCTCCCTTGGCTTCCTCAAGCCCCTGCCTCAAAAACAGCCCCTCGCTCGGGTTTTGAAGGTTGAGCCTCTCCACTGGGTCACAGGATCTGTCTTTTTCGGGGGATACAACCACATGCAATTGAGATGTTGGGCACAAAATGTCATTTTGGTGTTGATAGCTAAGCTCAACATCTCCCCATGTGCCCTGCACTGCTTCCCCAGCAGCGACCTACGTTGCAGAGGGAGGATATTCAGCCTGGATTTCAACTTAAGCACTCCCTACACCCCCAGGGCAAATTAGAGCACGGTGTTGGGTTTTTGATTGAGGGTAGGCAAGAGGAGAATTATAGGAGAGTCCTTGTTTAAACATCTGCCAGAAATGTGAAGGGCTTTTGAGTGAGATCCTGCTCTTTCTTGCTCTTTCTTCTCTGAAATCCATCTCACAGCCCCACTGGAGTTAGGCAGAGCTGCTTGTTTGTCTGTCATACTGCAATAAAATGCCTTGCATGTGTCCTTTCTGAAAAATAAACACACAAAGGATATTCCAAATTAAAAAAAAAAAAAAAGGAAAAGAAAAAAAAAAAGATTCCAAATAAACAATTCCTATCTTAGAACAGCTCCATCTCCCTTGGTTATATATTCTTGGTCTCACCCCAGGGAGTTCTTCCAATTGCTGCTAATATGCACTGGACTTAAACATTATGTCTTCTGCTAAGAGTGAGGTTCTTTAATGCAGCCCACCTTATGGTCACAGGGAAGGCCTGGCTGATGCTGGGCAGTGGAGCATTTGGTACTTTGCTTTGCAGAAGCTCGGTGACAAAAAGAATTACTTGATCTTTGCAGGTCGGTTTACTCAATGTCAGGATTTTCTCCTGACGTGGCTCGCAGACGAGGTGATAATCTGGTATCTGAAGGCAAACATATAGAATGGATTTTAGTGATCCCATGGAGCGTTTCCCAGGCAACTGGAGCATCTTCCTACCTAACGGGGCTCAGGGATTGCCCGGCCCGGGTTCCGTTTGTGCCAGCAGAGACTGTCACCAGCAGAAAGATGCTGCTATTTTTTGTCAGGTTACAGAAGTGAGTGAGTTTTGGACTAGTTTTGGAATTTTCTTCTTGAATTTGAGTGATTCTGGTGCTGGCCAGAATAAAGAATAGTTGACTGCTCCGGTTAGAGAGATCCATGGCCCTGCTCAGCCTGCCACCGAAGATGAAGTGGATGCAGCTTTAGTGAGCAGTGTGCGACCCAGTGCTCAGCGCCCACACGCGTCAGATGAACCTAAAACATACCCCTTTCTCAAGAGAACTGTTGTCACATAGGAGAAAAAAAAGTAAAACTGAAAAATTGGGAAAAGGAGAACCAGAAGATTACGTCGTACTGGGGGAAAACAGTAGAAATATTCTGTTCTTTTATTATATTTATTTCTGCAGAAAATTGAACTGCCATAGGAAGCAGAGTTGGGAGCACAAAGACTGCATGGATGCTGTGTTCTCCTTGTCAAAACCTTTCCCCATCCCCTGCTAATGCTGTGTCGAATCCCACCGGATTCGACAGGGCAATGGGAGAGGTTGTAGGGCAGAAATTGGCCCTGGGGAATTCGGAGTTACCGGGTGCTGCATTTCGTATCCCTGACATTTGAATCAGAAATATTAAGCTTGCAGACGGTGATCCGTGGGGACTGCGAAGCAACTGAAGTGGTTGAAGAGCAGAGTGTGTAATTTGGCGTTCAGAATTCACATGTTACCTCTGAGAAGTGCATTGTGTAACCACGGGAGCACCGAACCGTGAGACGTTGCTATGATTTGGGAACTCTTTGCATTGCGTCTCCAGGTTACATCTTGGATGCTCCGTTAGCGGTGTTTGAGCTGGCTTGATGCACCCACAACTGCCGTGGTACCTTTGCCTGCAGTGGAGACCTGCCCTATGGGATGAGCTTCAGCACCTCCCCGGAGTGTTGTCCTACCCTCATACGAGACACTTGCAATGAGCTGAACTAGCGTATTTTTAGCTCTTGTCCTGCTGGTTTAGGTGACACTGATATTAGAAATTTGGCAAAGAGTAGCATTATAGGGTTTTTTGAGTTTTGAGGGGCGTCTAATACGTAACATGGTCTTGTGGTGGTAGAGAGCCAGGGAACTTGGTGAGCTTTGCTTTCCAAAGCTCACGTGCTCAGAGGCCCTTCGGGACCACGTGCACGGTGCATGTGTCGCTTTCCATAAAGGAGAACTTCCAACTAGCACAAATTCAGCCCACAGATCCGCTTCTCACCAGTGGCAATGCTCAGGGCACCTCTCTGCTGAAGTGTGCATGGAAAGCAAGCCAGAAGTGCACAGTGTGTTGGGGTTTCCTTTGTGGAGTTTGAGGAAAAGTTCACTTTCTCCAGGCACGCTGTTCTGGAAAAATGGATTCTTGCAGGAAATCTTCTCAAACCCGTAAAGGAAATGCACTCCAAGCCCCTCTACCAGACTGCAGTGGTTGAGACTCATTTAGTCCTTATTGGGAAGTGTAATATTGAAGTCTGTGTATATTTGTGATGGGAATTGGGTTTAAAAGCATGAACTTTTGCTGCTTGAATTAAAACCCTCTGTCAGCAGGGAGGCTCTTTGAAAAGACAAAGAAGGATTTTTTTTGGAAGGCTTTTTGTAGGCTGCGGCTTTGTTTGGGCAATACAGCGTCCAACTAAATCGAGATGGTGGTTTCCAGGTGGTGCGAGTCCAGCAGCAGTTCCTGTGAGCCTGGGGCAAGGAAACCCTGCAGTAAATAGTAGGGAATATCCATTGCCCCCTCCAGGTCTCCTTAGCTGGTGAGATGCACAGCTTAGTAAAGAGCCTGAAGATGCTGACATTAAGAGGGGCATTCAGAGCATAAAGGCTGCAAAACAGATCAGATTAGTAGGTTAAGCCCTAATACAAGTGATATAAAGCAAGCAGGGAAGCAGGAACGACTTGTCATAGAGTCGCAGCCTGTGCTAAAGCAGCGAGGAAAGTTGAGTCAGCGGAGACAGCTTTTCAGAGAGGAAAAACACAAGTTCTGGCCTTTGGCATCGACCTTTCTTGGAGAAAGCCTTTCAGAAGGGCTGGGGACATGAGGGGAAGTGGGGCTCTGTAGCATCTGTGCAGGCAAAAGGCACGTCAGCCTGAGCACTGAGCTGCAAGACGGCAACGCAAGCCCTGTCCTACACTAGGGCTTTTATCCAACGACAGGAGGCATCAAACCGTGGTCCCTGCTGCCATTGCCTTCGTTAAGAAAGGTACCACGGCTTGTGGATGCCGGGACGTGCTGCCCCCTCCCTTCTGCTTTTGGGCTCAGAGCAAGGCAGGGAAATGGCTGGATTTTCTGTTTGCTCCAGTCAAGTTTTCAAGTGCAGATATGGGTGCAGTGTGGGACTTGCTCCAGGGTTCAGCGGCTCTTTGTTTTCTATCAAGGAGGTCACTTTTATCAAGGGGGTCTTTGCTTCTTTGTGGAGGAGGATGCCAAACAGAATGCCATCTCCTTGTTGAAGTGATACGGACAAGTGGAAAGAAAATAGCAGTGAGTTAGAGAACAGAGCAGGTGGGGTGGATGGAAAATGCTTTGAGCACTGAAGATAAGGGGTGTCCTCTCATCAGCCTGTTTGGGAGGTGATGGGCCACCCCTGATTTGTGATCTGCACATTTTCTCATAATTCTGCACCAAAGCAGAGGCCCCTTGGTTGTTTTCGTTGTGTCTGCTGAAGCCAACAGAATGGGACTGTCCGTGGAGGAAATGATGCGGGTGACAGATGTTGTGTATTCAAGCGGCCTTGCATTTCATCCTGGTCGTTCTTGGCTCTCTTCTCATCTTTACTTCATGCTGAGAACATTGAGGTCCTTGTTCCGTATGACCAGCAATTAGGTTGCAGCTTGGACAGGTGTCTTTATAGCTCAGGGCTGACATCTTCTCTTAGGCAGCAGCCTCCGGTGAGATGTCTTTGAGACATTTCAGAAGGCAGAAATTCCATGGACACACACAAATCAGCACAGCAGAAATGTTAATTACTGCCACATCTCAGTTGCTGAGTCTGTCCTTAATGGGTTGAGTAAGTTTTGCTGCTGTGAGGTTCTTTAATTTTCATTTCTAGATAAATTATCAAATGACTTTAACATTTGGTGGTTGTGCATACAAAATGATGAGAGGGGTTTTTTTTCCTTTCTTATACTTCTTTTCTGAAGACATGCTGAGGAATCAGACAAAATTTAGTATCATTTATAAATCTGAAATATTTTCTGCCAGGGTAAAATTTTTTTTTTTGCCAAAAGAGTTATCCTTGTCATTTCCAGCAGAACTTAACACGGAACTGGTGTCAGCAGAAAGATATTTGTGCAATTCACAAAAGGACTGCAAGATACCATGCACCAAAGTCCATACCAGCAGCATGGGGATTGTCAGACCTGTCTGAAGAAACTCATCCTTCATCTGCCCACATAATCTCTGTGTACTTAAACTGTAACTGGGAAAAATAGGAACAGAATTACAGATTATAATGCAGACTTCAAAATGCCGAGGATATCAATAATGACACTTGCTTTGGAATCAGTCTGAGGGCAGGATGCACTAAGTGTGACTCCAAAGCTAATTTCTTCTGCAATAGCTATGCTGGGGCTGCCCTTCTCAGACCAGCTGGAGGAGCTGGACTATGCTCTAGTGTAAGGAACATCATCTGTGTGTCCATAAATTGGACGCCCTGGTCCTGATGAATTCCAGCACCGTTTGCTGTTTGCACCTTTCCTCATTCCCAAAGCTCTCAAAGCTTTGAGGAATGCTTGGGTCAGAGCAGAATCAGACCAGAACATCAATGTGCCCTCGCCTTTTAAGGCCTCTTTGATTTCCCTTTTCTCCTCGTTGATCAAAGCTGCACACAGAGGTGTGTGGCTGGAGTCTCTCCTGTTGATAGTTGAACTCTATGATATTCTAAGATATGGAAAACTGTTCCGTGGGTCTTTAAGGTGATGCCTGGAGTGTGCCAGCTTAGTGCAGGAGCAGACCCTGTTTGGGGATAGTTCTGCAGAGGCAAGTGCCGTGAAATGCAGCGAAACTCATCGGGGATCCTGGGCTTGTACACACTTTATCATATCTGCTCATTGGTTATATGCTCTTTGTCATATCTGCTCATTGCTGCTCTTGGTAAATCTTGCCTGGGCTGTTTCAGGTGGACATTGGTTCTTCACAGCTCCCCTGGGGAGGACTCAGCATCCTTCCTGCCCCCAGCTTCCAATGGACATCTCCATGCTCCTGTAATTAGTCAGAGTGTGGCATGACCTTATTCTTTTTAACCAAAGCTGAAGGGATTACAAAAATTCCCAGGAGCAGGACGCATGGAAATGGCAGGGCCTGGGGCTACTTCTCAGCTCCTTGGTGCCTCGCTGGACAAGATCTGCTCAGCTGCACAAGCGCGAGGTTCTCTTTCCTTCCCTTGCTGACAGTGAGAAAACAGCAATAACAACCTAAGGGAAAACCCTGTTTTGCTGCGTTCTGCTTCCCCAGCCTCCCCGCAACTTGCTGGCATTTCCTATTATCACTGAGTCGGGAGCAGATTTCTAGCCCGCAAGGATGATTAATTTCCGTTTTGCACCTCGCTATGATCCCCAAGCAAACCGAGCCGCCTGCGATTCTAGATTCCCAAGCGAGCTTGAAAAGCTCTGCCCTCCGAGCAGAGTTTCCAGGTGGCAAAGAAGGAAGGCAAAGAAAGAAGGTGGCAAGCAGGAGGAAGGACACCCTTGTTGTTGGACAAGTTGCTGTCGCTAATTTACACCCCCAAAATGCATTTTTTTTTGTGGGTGCTGGGAATGTTTATCACGCTTATTAATGGTTCCTGTGAACCTTGCCTGCGACTGGGGCCTCGCACGGGGGCTCTCCAGGCAGAAGAGAGGACAGAAATGTCAATTGCCACTTGTCCCTGTTTCCTCTAAACCTGAAGTGGGAATATCTGGAATGCATCTCCATCTCAGCATACACCTTATGCATACAAATACAGTTGTGTAGGTTGAAGTGCGTCTAGAAAAGCTAGGAAAAAATCTATTCAAACAAGGAGATGAAAGGTGATGTATTTGAGTCCTCCTTCTGTTGTGATAGAAAGTAACTAATTTTACGGTGTTTCTGTGTTTTTTTAGAAGTGTACAAATCGGGATGTACATATCGGTACAGTAATGTCTCAATAACACCCGTCAGCATTACTAAAATTTGTGTCTGCCTCATAGAAGAGCAGTTTGTGGCAAAAACTTTTCGGAATGTGGATTTTTCTTTGAAATTTTACAAGAAAAAGAAAACACATTACTTGCCTTTTCCCCATGACAGTAAGATCCTGAGGACAGCAGTTTGTCATAGGTGACATTTGTGCCTTTTAAGCAGGAACTCTAAGCAAGTTAAACAATTTTATTCTAGATAAAGTCATCATAAGAAGCTAGACGATAAAAACAATTTTCATAGACTATTTCATCAAACAGGAAGGGTAGTTTGGTCATGCATCTGCTTGTCTACGAACAAAAATCCCATGAAACCTGCACAATTTCAACGAGTCCTCCACAGGAAAAAGAAAATTATGGTAGCTATTAAAAGGTGAGAGAGACAGACATTACGTAATTGCGTCAGTCTCAAAAATAATTCCAAATCCTGAGGAAGTGTTAAAAATAGGTCATATTGTGATCATTTATAACACAGGCATGAATGAAATACAGAGAAACTCTCAGATTAACTATAGATTTCTTCCTCCTATTCAGACCAGCTGCTATTGATTTTCCAAAGGGTGCAGGAGACTCGTTGTCCCATGGGTCTCCCCCTTTCCCACCTGCCATATGAAGTACTTGGACAAGTATATTTGCTAGTTTTGCTGTGATTGCCACCAAAGTTAATGGGGGACCAGAGACGTGGCAGGCAGAGGTATAAGTCTGGCCCAGCTCCTTGGTTTTTCCAATGAGCTGTTCTCCTGCATCTCTTGCCTGGCCTCTACAGCCTGCAAAACACTCCTCCAAAGGATGCAATAGAAGTGGGAGGAGGAAGTGCTGACCAGACATGAAGGAAAGTCATGCAATTTGAATTTATTAATAATAATGCCAAAAAACAAGTTAATGTAGCAAAGACTGTGCAGAAAGTGGGTGGTACTGCCCCGTGTAGAACCTGCATATCCTGAACTTCAGGAGGCTCCTCTCATCCCTCGTCTTTCAGAAAGAATGTTCTGTGAAGGTTAATTTTGTATTAAAATGGAGTTAACGAAAGGCAGATACAATGGAAACCAGTGCTAAACGTTGCTCGAGCAGAATCCAGCCCAAAGTGCTTTCCTTTGTACCAGAAACATCGAGCTAATCCGCTTATCTGCTGGAGTTGGAGGTTGCGTGTGTGTTGGGACAGGATGTTCAATTCCAATGAAAGGATTTTCTCTCTGAATAGAAGGACACATACTGAATATGCAAATAGTCAAATGTTCTTCTGACAGTTTTTATAAATGCATTGGTTACCACAGTGTTCAAATTAGCCTAATTTCATCTTGAATTTCTATAGCTCTGTTGGTCCTGAAGGATCCTGAAGTACTGCAGCAGCAACTGCAAACATGTACATTTTAGGAGTCCTTTGAGACTCCCTGCATTCTATCAAACCCTGACACGACCAATACCACTTTGTACAGCAATGAAGAACGTTCAGCCATGATATTGGCTCAACTGGTGACTTTTTCTCTAAAAGGGACAAAGGATCTTAAATGCCACTGTGATTCTTCAGGCCTCATCCAAAGACCTCATGGTGTTCAGCTTCCTGGACTTAATTGCAGCTACATCAAGAAGCTCAATGTCAAAGTCAGAATTGCCCTAATTTATAGCAGCTCCCGAATCTTCCAGGGCTCGGAAAGCGATTCCTTCCAGAGTCCCCATAACTTGACTTAAATGGAGTCACCTTGAGTTTTGACAGTGGAAAGAAGTCGAGCACAAGCTGTCCACATGACCCAGCAGCTTTGCATCATAATGTAGTAATATATGTAATTATAATAGTATGTTTTATAGATATGCATGTAGGTATGTATGTATATGACCGACAGTTACATATGCATGTATACATATATATATAAAATAAGTTTTCTGAGGAACTATCCCTTCTAATTGCATTTTGACTGTTTTTCCCTTGCAGCCAGGCTTTGTAGGGTGTTCATAAGATATACTGTAAAAGTGGCGACATTTTTGAAATGTGTTTTTGGACTCTTTAGACCTTTGACCATATCTGTGCAGATGATACAGCCTGAGCAGCCAACCCACTGGAGAGACATTTTAATGGGACGTTTTAAACGAAATCAATTGGTGATTTTGTGATGGCAGCTGAATGTGCCTGCTTGCCATTTTCCCTGTTTAACAAGAATAAAAGGCCAAACACGGACCAATTAGTCATAATGAAATCAGCTTTGATGACATTTTCACTCCTGAACTCTGGTATAAAATGGTCATCCAAGGAGGAGCTGAAGGGACATGTGAGGAGTTTGGTAGTACAACTGCACATGCATTGCTGCACTCCTGAGCAAAAAATGATCAGGTAAAGATGTGTCCGTGGGCTATTGTACATATATACTTACAGTTTTGCATCTCTTCGTTTTAAATATAAACTGATTTCTGTTTTTTCCTTGAAGTCTATGCAGATTAAACCTTGTTTTCATTCTTTGGATCTCAGCAACATTCATGTGCTCGAGTTACCCAGTTGTCCCTTCCCTGGTAAGTCCTACTCCCTTTTTACTTGAAGATTTGATATTTCATTGCTCTTACCTAGATATTTTGTTAGATTAATATTTTTAATGAATCATAAGAAGCTCATTAAAACTATGAGATAAATATTATTATCTAGTTTTCCTGGAATATAACTCTTATTTACCTTTAATTGCTAATAAAACATGCAAACGTCTAAAACAATCAAGTGAGAAATCCACTGAATATTTAATTTATAATGTGGGGAGCTCTTGCGGAAGTTCAAGTGTTCTATGGAAAGGAGAAAAACACCAGCCATCCATTTCAGCATCGTTCTTGGCTATCTGAAATAGGCACAATAGTCTAGGTATGGCTCTGAGATTAATTCACTGCTGTCATCTAGTTTGTATACAGCACAACTAAACAGATTAACCATTTTTATTATGTGTATAGCTAAAGGAGAAGAACACAGAAGAGCTGTTGTTTTCTCATATGAGATTATGAAAAAGTATTCCCTAGGATCAAATATGAGTTTGATTGAACCATGAAAGGGAGCTGAACAGTCTGTAAAATAGAAGCAGCCAGATTATTTAAAGAAAAGAGTACTAATATTCTTCCAGGGTCTGGTCTCGAGCAAATTACTGTGACAGGGAGTCGGGCAGAGGATATAGGGATCCAGGACCTTGCAAACACGCTCCGCTCCCGGGAGCATCCCAGCCGGGCTCATGGCACTGACAACGTAATGGGGAAAATGAGCTTAATTATTTAGCATAAATCACTGCCTTGCCCAGAGATATAACACATACATTAGCCTACTTATTCAAGAGCATAAATCCCGGCCCAGGCTGCAAGGAAACTTCCCTGTTTCCTGCAGGAAGTATTTCTTCATGTCAGGGAGAAACCTCACTTTGGAGGAAACAATCCAGCAAGTGGGAAAATAAAAATAAGGCTGCGTGGGTAGGGACTTGAGCAGAGCCGTTAGTAAAAATATTAATATAAGCAATAGCAAGCTGAATTATAGCTCATCTTAGCGAGGCATGCTGTAAATGCCCCTTAGGCCAGCTTGTAAATCGTGGTGGGATAAAAGACGCACCTAACAACTATAGATATGTCAGGAAACATTTTAGTTTGTATTTAATGTTATTTTAAATGCAATTTGAATTTGTGCAGTTTTTATGTAGTTTGTGCCTTTCTGTAACATCAAGCTAGAAGGAGCATAAACATAATGCTTTATGGATTTTAGTCTTTTTGCAAATCCACCCGTATTTTGTCATTATTAACTTCAGTCATAACTACTACAATTACTCACCGTAACTGGTAGAAATCCTTCTCCCCCGGATTTCTGCTTTGCAGATACTTCCATTTTCTGTGACCTGTCACTGAGACGAGATGATTTCATGAGTGCAACCGGGTGCAGTTGTGCTGTTAACCAAAACCTCTCCTTGTACATCAGTAAACTTGGGGGACCTGTGTTACCTGCCACAGCAGCTCAATCTCATGGGAAACAGCTCCTGAAGTAACAGTAACAGCAGCTATGTTTTATATCACAAACGTAGCAGTTACGTTTTCTGTAAAGCTACGAAAAAAAAAAACGTGTGATTGTGAATGCAATGAACCCCTAGGAAATATTAGGTCAGCCTTATCGTTCCAGGCATAAATTGTTTTTGTGTTTCTGCTTTGCCTTTTATAGTGAACAAGTCCTGGCAAATTAAAATTTTATTTTTTTGATTTTTTTTTTTTCTTCAGAGGAGTAATCCTTTTTATTTGAATTGCCAGCTCTATGGGAAATCTGATTACTGCCTCATGCTGCTGAATAGCTGCTTAGCTAAGGTGGACAGGAGCAAAGAGCGGCCTTTCCTGAAGCCTTACCCGGAGCCACCTTTCAACAAGAGGTCCTTTCGCAACGGTGTCGGATCAGGAATTAAAAAAACTTCCTTTCGAAGAGCAAAGTCATAAATAAGTGTTTGAAACCCAAGTCTTAATTTTAGCACTTGATGTTTAATTCTGCGCTTAAAATAATTTCTTTTTTTTTTTTTTTTATGATAAAAATGGTGGGAACAAATATTTGAGTGTCTTCATCCTGCACCCAGATGTTTGCTGCGAAGATTGCAAGCCAAGTGAAGCTGATGGCAATGTCAGAGCTGGCTTTAGCTCCTGAGTTAGAGCATTGGGAAATTTTGCACCAGAATACATGTTTTCCTTTGGTTAATTCCCCTTATTTTTTCCATTAAAAAAAAAAAACTTTAAAAAAGTCATTTGGTTTGTAGATTTGTAAATCTTTTCTGCAGGAAAGGTCACCTGCAGAGTTGCATTTGTGTGAATTTTGCCTTGCGGCCGTCTCCTCTCATAGTGGTGTAGCGAGCTGTAAGTGTTGGCATGGAGGTGGTGCAAAGTGTCCACGCGATGCATTTTGAGTTTGAAGCAACAATAAACCAGTGCATGGAGCCTTTCTGATATTTCCCTACTCAGTGTCAAGTTCTTGCAGCAGTTCTTGTTGCTGAGCCTCAGGTAGGACCAGGGGACCTGGTGCCCCAGCATCTAGGTCACTTATTCCCACAGCTCTTGTTCAGGTGACACCTCATGACCTTTAGAAATTGAGATCTTTAGAAATCTTTAAGGAAAATGGTGGGTAATTATTATTCTTATACAGTTTGATTTGCACAATTCAGTTTGACTTGTGTAATTTCCATGCAAAAGGGACCCCTTTCTGCACAAACAGCTGTGTTTCTGCCTTGGCTATCTATGAAAAACTCAGTTATCTGCAAGCCAACAAAACCACACATGCAGCTTTAAAAATTGCAAGAATTCTTTGCATTTATTTTGCAGATAGATAACCAAATCTTGCAGTGAAGGGTAGAGAGCCTCTATCCTGCTTGCACAGATCTCCATCCCCTTTTTAAAAATCTGGGCTTCAAGGAAAACCCCCTTATTTACGATTTGCCTTAAGAAATCTCTGCACATACAAAAAAAATCTTGCTAGAAGGCAACCAAGCCCCACAAATCTTGCACTCCCTTCAATTGCATAGAGCCAAACAGTAAAATGTAGGTTATCCGACTGGATTGCAGCCGTGGTCCTGGCATCCACGACCTGATCTGGTCCCCACCGCACACTGGGAGCCCACACTGCTGCTGCCACCACCCTCACAAAATGCTCTTTCCCAACGTTAAGTCTGCCTTTATTTTGGAAAGAATAAAGTATTATCATCTCAGTGATCTCTTGCAGCAAATAAGGATCCGAGGATGCCATTGCTAACTTTTTAACACTAACTTTTATGTTTATGTTTTTTTTAACACTAACTTTTATGCTGATGGAAACATGACATAGGGCTTCTTTTTCAGTTCAAAGAGGAAAATATGAAAATCAATAGAAATGCTGGCTTGTAGCATTGTTAATATGCTTCCATAAATTTCTTTCCAGAGAGTGGAGACCCATTACCCTGTGAAAAGGCATGTTGTTGGCTTCCTTTTCTGTTTTTTCTTAGCTAAATTAAGAGAAATAGAAAAGTTGGACATGTTTAGGGAGCAAGAGGAGGAATTTTGGCCCAGGTCCCTTTGTCTAGGGACTGAGGAGCGGGTCTGGAAGCCGGGGATGCCCAAATGCAGCTCGGCTATGGATGTAGTTCAGTATGTGACCATAGGTGGGTTTCTTTACATCTACTCAATTATTTCTCCAGCCGTCAAACATGAATCTATGTTTATCAGGCCATCTCCAATCAGCAGCGTCACAACTGGTTGATTCTTGGAGGTTTTTGAAGCTAACAAGGTGTTGGTGGTGAGCAGCAGAAGGGTGGTCTCCACCAAAGGGCACAGGGGAAGATGTGAGCTCTGCTCCTGCAGCACTTTTGGTACCAGCCCTGGCTTTGGCCCCCATCACCTGCCCACAAGCCCATGTTCCTGCCGAGCGAGCCCTGCCTTCCAGCGAGGCACCCAGCGCAGGAAAAGCACAAATCCGACAGAACACGAGCCAGTCTGCATGAAGACAGCTGCAGGAATATTGTTTTATTCCTTCTTCACCAGTTATTGGCAAGGAAGAGAAATAGATAACCTGATGTAATAGCATCTAATTTACCCGTGAGATTGAAAATTAGTCGTCGTAATGAAATACCGATACCTAGTTTTCTGATTACCAAGCGTATATTAAAGAAATTCTTTCTTTCCTATTTAGATTTCCTAATTTGCTATTACATGTCTGCAAATGGTAATGTATTCCCTTAAACTACTAAAAGGAAGACAGGAAGAAATCTCTTGCCACTTTTACTTCTGGATGTAATTTTGACCTTAAGAAAGAACAAGACAGATATGAAAGAGTTTATTAGATGTTATTATTACTGTAATAAAATACAGATAAAAATCAGAGTGCAGAAAGAATCTAAGACAACTATTACGCATTTGTCATATGAAGAAAATCAAAATTTAATTTATCAGATATTCTGGCACTTAAAAGATTCATAATGAAAAAAATACTCCTAATAGCAAAGCGTTTATGCAATATGTCATTGGTGAGCCGACTGCTTAAACACTTAAAGACTTTGGAGAAAGATGAAAGGGGTGTCAGGGATATACTTTTTATTAGTCTGACAGAATGCTTCACTCTGTTTAACTTTATATTTAATAGCAAGCCATTATGGCATTGCTTTCTTTTTCTTTTTTATACCAGCTAAGGGGAGCTCACTGTCCTGTCCCGATATGCCGTGGTTAGTGAGCAGGACCAAAGCTCCAACGTAGCCTCCCAACATTGTAAAAATGAAGTGTGTGTCAGACTATTGGCTCCGCTATTCAGTTCTGCACGATGCTTTGAGCGGGAGGATTTTTCCGCCTTTGCAGTGACGGAAAGACTTTTCTATCTAATTCTCTCCTAGATTTGAAGTCACTGGGTCGATTGTACTTAAAATTAAGCATATCTCCAAAACCTGATAGGCTGAGCAATACCTTCTGCTAGTCTGCAGCAGGAACCTTTTAGGGGACATGAAAGGGCTTGATGTGAAAAGAAATGAGCTATCAAGTGCCGCTCTTGAAGCGTCATCCGCAACTCATTGAAGTCAACAGAAAGGTGCTGAGCGCCTTCAATGGGCTTTGGATCAGACATGGAGCGGATCAGCTCTGCCGCTATTTTGTGCTCGCTCCTCACGCCGGTCAAACGAATCCCCGGAATCACTATAGCAACCCTCGAACACCTCACACAAGCCATGTGCGCTGATAGATTTTTCTTCCCAGAAAGCATTCGCATTGATTTTTCTTTTTTCTTTTTATTTTTTTGTAGCTTGTGCCCATTGTCCCTTTTAGCCCACCATATCTTAATTTGGGGCTTGTAACTTGGCTTTTTTCTTTCCAAAAGGAAGCCAAATCCTGGCATTCTGAGTCTCCGCTAGCCCCGCGCTCGCAGCCCACTGGCCACGTTTTGCTCTGCAAGGCTCAACAGCTGGCTGCTTTTCTTCATTAGCAGCCATTAAATTACAATTAGTGCTGTGATACTCATCTGAATCCAAAGGATTTATGTGAAAATTTCATATTAAGCACAGAGAAGTATGTACAAGAGAGAATGTCACTCTAGATGGATTTCATTCCTCCTGCCATTTTATTTTTTAGAAAAACTATGCTAGCTCATAGATGCCGGCCACGCACATTGTGGTGTTTCGTCTTCTTTGTTTTTAAGTAAAAACACAAAATAAATAAAGGAAATAGGGATCTCGCCTTGATTCAAAATGCAGGGGGAAAGGGAAAATATGTAAAATTAAATCTGAGCATTGGTGAAAAATCACTTTCGTTTAGTAGTATTTGGGCTTGTGAGCTGAATATTTCATTTATAAGCCTCTACAGTGCTGTTTTAGAATATTTTTAGAGCAAATGGAAAGCTGGAGTAATGAATTATTTCAGCAAGAGCCCGCTGTGTCGCTGTGTTGGAAGCACTTTTCTGTGGCAGGACGGGGCACTTTTGCCTTGCTTGACGGCCCCTTCTCAGCATCATCTGCAACTCAGTGATGGGGTATCTGAGAAGGGTCTTTTTTTGCACTGGTTTGTAGCTGCAGTGATGCCCTGACTGCATCAAACAGATCTCTGCTCACTTTGGTGGGTTCTAAGACATGCAATTCACTCACAGATATTACATTTAAACTGAATCCTATATCTGGTAAAGATATTTCTGAATGACCGGAAGAAAAACATACCAGCAGTTCCCAACTAGATGGAAATTTGTCCAAAATATCAAGCATCCTCAGGTGGTCTAAGAGCTTTTGCTACATATTTTGAATAACAGAATTTATACCAAGTAGCCCTGCTGTCTGCCAGGTGGGTCTTTCCATTGATATGGGACACATTTCACCTTGCTGGGCTTTTGGTTTTAGCCAGGTCTGCAAATTACCCCTTTCTGCTGCCAGGGTGAGTGCTGGATGATCGGAGCAGCACAGTCACGGGCAGATTTTCTACTGCTCAGCGATGCCTAGCAAAGTGTATCCTGCAAAATGCCACTTCATTTCATGTTTCACAGTTTTACATTCATTCTCACATCCAAAATATGGCCAAATTATTGTTGCACAAGACACCATGGCTTGTCAGGAAGGATGCTAAGTCATTCGCATAATGAGACAGCAATTGGTGCTGGCTGGGATGCTCCACAACGCAGAGAACCAGCATGTAAGTCAAAGGGATAAGTTATTTGCCTGCCCATTTTTGACTCAGTTTCAGGTTTTGGCATCCAAGGCATGCCAAGGATGGATTGTCACAGCGTGCTGCAACCAGAGCCTGCAGAACAGGGTTGGACTCTGCTGTTCTGTCATCTTCCCTCAAGATGTGCAAGAGAATTACACATTATATATTTTAATAAACCAGCACAAGTTGGAGAAAATAAACTCTACTTAATGCGCTATTCGCATTCTCTCTTATCTTTGGTTCTGTCGTCTAATCATGTCCATTTTTAATGGGGGTTCCTTATAGCCACTTAAGGTAATGTAAAACCATTGACTTCAGGAGCTGATGCAGCAGTTTGAGGCCACCTCCTGACTGCTGACCAAAGCCAAGTACCAAGGCAGCTAACTGATGCATGGAGCTGCTGCTGATTGCTTCAAACCGCCTTAAATAGGAGAAGACAAACGACCCGTGTGGGTAGAACTGGTAAAACTGGTCTATGAAAAGACACTTATAAACCAAAAGGATTTTTCTTTTCCCACCTGCAGATGTGTTTTTCCTTTCTGCCCCTCCAAGAATACGAGTTCCTGTTGTGAACGTGCTCATGGATGTCCCTTGCTGCCAGCGACCAGGCAAGTCCCCCACTCCAGGGCACAGTCTCCATTTCAGTTGATGTAACCTGAGCAACCTGTAACCCACCAAGCACTTAGAAAATCCCAACTCCATTCTTGTGTCAAGCTGTCATTTTTTCAGCTTTCTGCCACCAAACTCTGGCTTTGGCACCCAGGTGACACACTCTTTCCTGTGCACAGAATGTTTTTCCATCTCCAGGAGAGATAACACACAAAAAAAGACACAAGCAGCAGGTTCTTGTTGGCTTCATGGTCATTAGTTTCAGGCAATTTTTTGTTTTCCTGCATGCAAGGTACCGTGTCAATCTGAGTATGTGGGTATTTAAACTTTGCAAATCACTCTTTATGATCAATAATTAAGGTGTCATTTGCATACTTATGTTAGGAAATGAGCTGCATTTATCTTCACTAAGCTCTCAGAAGTAAATCAAGTGGTGCAGCACAAGCTATCTCTTTTTCATGCTGCTCATTCCCCATCACCTAAGAAGAATCCGTGCCTTTTACTTTGTGGTGATATCATGAAGGCTACATCCCTCAAAAGGAAATGGAGTTTTTTGGGCACTAGTCTAATGTGGTGGTTATTTTGCTAAAACCGACTCCTTTTTTTTACTCATGTAAAATAACTTGTGTTTTGGATGGTAGGACGTTAATGCTCATGCTGGCTGTGTGATAGAAGTGGCTGCCTGGAAGCAGCAGTGATGGAGCCCCTGGCCAAAGCAGGAGCTGCTGCCTCCAGCCTGTGCAACAGGTTGCTAATTAGTTAATTAATTAATTAATTAATTAATTATGTGTCAGCACTGGAGCAGTGCAAAGAGCAGTGACCTACAGGAAGGAATGGGTGCCTAGCACGTGATGCCTGGAGGAGGAGATCGGCAGAGGAGAAGGCACAGGCTGAGAAGGGATCTCTGAGAAATGTCCACATTTTGTAATCCTTCCCTGCATGGCACAATTGCACAAGAAAGAGTTAGCAGAGAGCTAAAAACTTATGATGGATGGGTATTTTATTCTTTCTTCATTTTCGTGATCATAAGCTTGGTTTTTTAAATTTGGTGGGGCTGGAGAGGAGAGCTGCGGTGCTTTTTCTGCGTGTGCTTGAAGTCACTGCAGGTTATCATTCCATAATTATTTTTGTCATAAAGATGAATGCCATCCTAAAAAAGTTGGAAGCTAACAGCACCTCAGCTTTGATATATGAATATTGCTGCTTTGAATGTTCGAATGGCATTATAGATGGTTTATGGGTTTATGACTATGAGACATTTCTTAGTCTCTGATTCAGAAATACATTTTCTACATGATTTAAAGCAACTTTTGGTCTTTGACATCTTTCTTTTTGGCTGCTCTTTGATTTCAAAATATTTTGTGGAGTGATTTTAAGAGATCATAGGATTTTAGAAATGTTCATCATGAAGCTTAGGCGCAGAGTAGTCACCTTTATCCACCTCTATTTTAAAGCCCTGCAATGTCAAGAAAGGGCTGCATTGCATTAATTCACTCCAGTTCCTGCTGGGAGCCTTCATGTTTAGCTATTGCAATGTGAAATAGTTAATACGTGTTACATTTTCCAAATTGTATATCCTCCTAGCCATACAAAGATCATGCAAATGTGATATTTGAAAGAATATGTTTGAAGAATTGTAGTAGGTTTTTTAAAATGAAAATAGCATCATTTCATTTCAAATGCATTTCTCCCCTCACCCCTAGCCTGCCAAAGTGCTTGCAGTTCTGCACATTATAATAAGAGCTATTTAAAATACGTGTGAGCAAGCAGTAAAATGGAAGAGTGCCCTCTAACGTCAGCTAAGCCGATCGGGGCGGCAGAAAAGGCACCAAAAGGCTGGGGAGGATGAGGAAGATGGTCCATAACTTACCCACGTGGACAGGATTTTGAATGTAAAATCATACAAGAGTACGTTTGAAATCTGTTCATTTCAAAAATATGAAAGTTCTAAGTCTCAGGAAAAGTCAAATAAAGCTGAGACTCAAATGCTGCTTGCTTTCAAGTCTTCCTACCAGTAAGGACTCGGTCTTACCCTAAATCCCGTCATGTAAATCCTAGGATGAGCAGGGGGCACGCACCTCCCATGGACCACCTGGAGCCCAGCAAGGACTTTCCAGAAGTCTTCTGCTGTTCTAGGCAGCTACGTTAGCGAGAGCTGCAGGGCAAACCATCCGCACTGGTGCCTGCTGGTGAGTAAGTGCCGAGGATGAACGAGGACGAGGCTCGACTCTTGGTGGGAACGCTCGCATCATCCCTTAACGCCTTTTTGTCTCTCGTTCCCTGCCGCTTCTCTGGGGTTTGTTTTACTCTGTTAACTGGTGGCAGATTTCAGTGGGTTTCAAGCTGGGTTATTTATGGTTGGGCTACCAGTTCAGTGGCTGCTTAACCATGGTGAAGGATTTGGGGGGAAACACACCAAATGTGCTTCCGCAAACACGCCTGCCTGCAATGTTTAATTTTATGATCATTCAACGAGCTCATAGAAAAATTCACCCGGGAGAACACCAAGGTGGATGCAAATTCGGAGCTAATTGAAACATCAATCACGTATTCACTGAAAAATATTTACAGTATTTTCCAACTTGAGAAAGGAACAATTCAATGAAATGTAGGTCCTAGGGGGGTTGTATAGGCAAATTTTATTCCAAGCATTTGCAGAAATTGTTTACTCATCAAGTATTGAAGAAGGCCAGAAATGAAACAAAAAACCCTAAGAGATTAAATAGGGCTAGCTGGAATTTTTCTGACAACGTTTTTGCGTTGAAAATGCCTGTTTGTAAAAAATCGCATGATCTGAGTAAATCGTTTAAATCTTGACAAACTCGCAACTAGATGGCCAGCTTGCTGGTCTTGCTGCCGGGTTCACATCCCCTCCAGGTTTTGGATTGTTTCTTCCTTGTCCAGACAGTGATAAGACAGAGCAAACTCAGCATTCATGGTGCTTGGAGGAGAGGAGTCCCCCACCTCATAGAGCCTTCTCCTAAGTCAGAAGGCGGTGCAGATATTCATGATGAGCCATCAGTCTTGCCCCAATCACGCTGTATCTTCTGTGGAGCGTTTGTTGAGGTGCTGGCAATGGGGATGTTGAGGGACACGTGAACGTGGGGCATCAGGATTGGTAGCAATATCTGCGATGGCAGTGCTGATGAGATCACATTCTGATATCTCTTCCTCATCTACTGCTCTCTACCCATCTAACCACCTCTTCACCCTTCCATCTATCCATCTACCCATCTCTTCATCCATCGATCCATCTTTCTCTCCATCCAGCTATCCACCCATCTATCCGTTTTTCCACCCATCTATCTCTCCATGTCTCCAACCAGCTATCCATCTATCTCACCTTTCTGCCTATCTATCTATCCACATTCCGTGTCCACCCGTGCTGTTGAGTACAAGTCAAAGGTCTCCTCTCAAACAGGCATTTCCTTCTCCCAGCCTGCGTGTGCCGTGGTTGACACAGCAGTGTTGACACGGGCTGGCAGCAGGGCTGGGGACATGCGTGGAGGCTTCCGACGCCTGTTAGCAGATGGAGCAGGCACAGATGGCCCGGCTGTCACATACGGGGAGGGGACTTTGAGTCCTCTGCGTAGGGGTGCGATGTTATTCTCAGACAGAGAGGTCGGAAAAGCTCTCACTTCTCACTCAGTATTCCTGGGACCTGTTATTTTCGGATGGAAAAATACTCTAAATATTGCGTGTCATTATGGGGAGCTTCTGGTGGGATGGGTGCCTGAGTGGTGTTTCCAGATGAGACTGTGTGTGTTTTGGAAGTGATTTCTGATAAATGCTGTTTAATGGTTATTTTTCTTTAATAAATGCCACGAGTACAGAGGAGGCTCTCCTCCACACAGCCATGATATGCTTTAAATTAAGATTCAGGAGAGTGATGGGAAGGCTCCACCGCCAGCTGCGTGGGGAGAGCGAGGAGATAGCACAGCGGGCTCATTTGCAAGAAACAATTTCTAACGCTTGCTCTCAAAACCCAAAGCACGGCAGTGGGTGGAAAACAATATTAAATCCATCGTGCTTTTATCTCATTCTTAACATCTCTGTTCAAAATCTAAACCAAGTTGCACAGAGAAGCGAATTTCCCCCTGACAAAGCAGCGTTCCGGCGGCGCAAACAGCAGCCAGGCTGGAGAGGGAAAAGCCGGATCGGGGCTCTCCTGACGTTATATAACTTATTAATAGCAGAGTTCTCCTTTGCAGCCACTGAGCGCACTTATTTCTCACACGGATTTTCTCCGAATTTTAATGGGAGAAACCAAGTAACCGCTAAGGTTCTTCCACTTTAATAGCTGATGGAGCGGGTTATAGGGAACATGAGCACAGTGCCTTTTATCTTTTCCTAATGAAAACACTGCCACCAGCTGGTTAATAAATGATTATGACGAGGGTTTTGCACAGAAAGAATTACAACTTTTATTTTGCCCACAACCGAGCTGAAAGTGATACTCTTTTTTAGGTCAGGGTATTTTCAGGATACTGAATACAGAACACTGAATATATATTTAAATACTTAAATTAAGATAGTGCTAATATTACGATCATTAATGCTTTTTACTTTCCACAAGTAATCATTAAATAGACTTCCCAGCTGAAGCTTGGCATGCAGAAGGCAGACAAAAGTAGAGCTCCATGACGCCCTCACAAGACGTCCCGCCTTCCTCCCATGATGTACCATCCAGGATGGTCACCATCCCATGATGTACCATCCATTCAGTCAACCCCAGGTTTGTAAGGAACTGATTAATTTTAAACTAATAGCAAAATAAACATGGAAAGCGGGGGATATTGTCTGGGTCGCATGGGATGTCAAGGGTTTATACAATATTTTGGTTGCTGATGCCTCTTCTCCCCAGGTGCTTCAGCAGAGAGGTGAAATCACAGTCGGGACAACATCCCTGGGCAAAGGGCACCTCAGTCCTGCATGAGGCTCTGAGATCAAACCATCCCTCTGCTTTGAGTTCTCTCCATTGCCTGATCAAACCGGGATCTCCGGAGGTGTCCTGGGAGGGTGGTCAGAACCCATCAGTGCTGGTGGACTCTGTGTTCATTGCTTCTCTAATGAAGCTGGTTTTCTTTGCCACAAGACATTTCTGGAGGCCTTTTGAGATGCTCTGTTACCTTCTTGAACAAAATAAAAATTCAAGCACTGAAAACAGCAGCATCCCATACAGCCAACAGCGGAAAAGTCTTCACCCGATTTCCTCTGAATCCTGATATCACAGCAGAAACATTGCAGTGGAAACAAGCTTTTTGATTTTGTTTTTTAATTCAGATATACTCAGAAGATAATAAACCCCTCAAAACTCATATTTTGGCCTGTAACCATCAGCAGTAGACAGCCAGTAGAGTGAGCCAAGGTGACTGAAATAGGAGGATGTACTCTTGCAGATGGAGCAAAGCTTCCCACCACGGAGGAAAGCTCCTCCTGCAGGTGCAACCTTCAAAGAAAAGAGTTAAGCACCCAGAGCTCTTGTGGTCCGGGTATGTTTGCACCGCTTTAGGCTAATCCCTTCCATCTTCTCAGAGTCAATTAATCTATCATTAAAATGCGATTAATTGCTACCCCACCAGGGTAGGCTTAATGAGGAGCGGCTCTCTGCCCACAACGTCTAGCAGCAGGTTGGCTGCAGGCATGTTGGGCTGCCCCAGAGTTCAGGCTCATTCTCAATATCCGAGTTGTGCACCAGTGTCCTGAGAGCTCATTAGGCCTCATCTCACAGCAGCTGTCGTCAGTGGAGAGCTGAATCTGCCAAAGCCTGGGCCAGAGCTTTGCCCTGCGTGAATAACTGCACCAAAGCCACTAGAAACACCGGTGCGTAAGGTGGCTGCTCACAAGAAAGGAATTCACCCATCTCAGGTACTCTCAAAAGAACATTTGAATGAGCCTGCTTTTCATTTCCTCCATCCTACTAATGGAGTTAATGGAGAATTAACTCTGTCCTGTGCTTTCTAACTCAAGAATAACTCCAAATTTGCTTTAGAAATATTTACTGCCAGAACTCGTAAGCTGGGATGTTTTCATTCCACTTCATATTTTTGATTTTAGTTAAGCCTGGGGATGATCTTCCCTTAGAAAAAGAAAAAAAAGAAAGCAATAACAACAACAACAACAACAAAAATCTTAATCTCAACATTGCTTTAAATCAATTAAATATGTGAGCCATTATTGGGCCCCAAAAAGTCAACTTACTGAATTTTATTCTGCATAGAGCACAGGTTTCTGCCTTGTCTTCCCTCTTACCTTAAAATTACTGAAGCTTAAAATAATTCATGTTATTGGTTTTAACAAGAGATAGTGATAAATTATTGAATGACCCCAAGTATTCTGCAAGCATTGGAGTTCCAAAACAGCAGCCCACAGGGCCTGCTTTGGGCCTCTTGTCATGTATTATTCCACCCAAATAAGCGTGAGCTGCAACCTTGCGTGATGTAAGACTAAATTAATTGTTCCTGTTGTCCCTTGGAAACTAACATTTCTCTAATGATCCAATTTCTCGTTAGGCAACACTAAAATACTGCTTTCACTAAGGAGCAGTTTGCCCAGAGAAGACCTCCTTGGTGTCGGATTTGCCGGAGCTGACAGCAGATGTAGTACCTTAAAACATGAGAAAATTACAACTCTTTGTCCTATGTGCTTTCGCCATGTTAAGTGTGTGCTCTTCTTCATATCTATTAAAATGCCTAAGGAGAATATGGCTCTTCAGCAAGAGCAGCAGAAGAGGGATTTCTCCAGAGCTTGTACCTACCAGGGGCTGGTGGGAGCTGCGAGTGGAAACACAGATACCTGCAAAAGGGCAGGGATATGGAGAACAGGAGGTTTATTGAAATCCACATAGCAATATTTCATCCATCCTTTAATTTTTTTCTAAAACATTATTTTTACTTTCTACTTGGGGATGTGATGCATAAGTCTCTATCCTGCTTGAGATCTATAAGCATCCAGTTCTGCTTCTGAAATGAATAGTTCTTCCATAGTTAACAAGTGTTTCAAGTATTCTCAGTGCAGCACTCATTGCAATGAGGTATTTAGGTATCTGTCTCTTTCCAGCATTCACAGAGGTCACTCTGGATTCTGAACTGATCATTCAATTAGAGGTTTTCTTATGAGCAGATAGCAATTGAATGCTTGAATTCGGTTAATCATTTGAGGTCTAACAGAGGATAGGAAAAATGCAAACTGAAGGTATGCACATATCTGACTGATTAGCTCTAATTTTTGTTCTCAGAAGCCTTTTTTCCTTCGCTGGTCACTGGAGGCTGGATTGCTCTGAGTGCCCTGGATTGCCACCGGTCCCCCTTTTCCCTGGGACCCGACATCCCCATCCCGTGCTTTTCCTCCCCGCACCACGAGCTGGGCACCCTGGGGCCTGGGCTATGCCATGTGCGTGGGGTAGGAGCTGCGCAGCAATCCCCGCTTAATATTCAGGTTTTCTGCGCAGATCTCGTTAGCTGTCCTTGCATTAGCTCCCCGGTGCGCAGCGCGACCCGCTTTCCCCGTTTCACAAAGAGAATATGTGACCTTCAGTCAGATTCAGACGGATACGTTAGGGTACGACGCAGAAAAGCTCGTCCTAGAAAATGAAAACTGCAGCGTGTCAGGCATTACACGTGTCCTTATTTCCTCGCTGTTTCTGCGGCTTCCCATCTGATTCAGCACATTGGCACCTGCAGGAAAAGCCCCTTTTATCCGATTCTCTTAGCACGTTTCCGCTCCGCATTATTTCACATTGCAATGTTTTGCTTATGGCAAGATGTAAATAAACCCATGGGCTCCTATTCCCCTTTGATAAATGAATTAATAGAATAAAAGATGCAAGTCTCTCTTAAAAAATGTTTGCATACATTGCTCAGCTGTGAAGCTTTCTGCAAGTTACTCATGCAAAAAATGAAATGAAAGTGATGTTCACTGGAGTCTTGTACTTTGTTTCAGCAGGTTACCATCGGGCTATTAAGCTGATTTATTTTCCCCAGCCCTCCTTGTGGATCCTTAGTAAATTTTAACATAGGAGAGAGGAAATATCCTCCTATTTTTTTTAACGATATGATGGCCTACAAGCAAATCTGGCCGGAAAACAGCAGCGCTGGCAGCACGTGGCAAAACTTTCTGCAAATAAAATTGGTGCTTCTGCAGTAGATTCCTGCCTTCCAGGGCAAACATCCTGGCAGCAAATCTGATGGTTTTGTCAGCAACCATCCACAAGAAGTGAAATCCTGGCAGTATCGCCAGAGCGCCCACTACCAGGTAGCAGGACAAGGACAATTTGGGGTGAAATCCATCACGTTTCACCTCAGCCACCTAGGAGCTACAGGTGATTAATTTCACAAAACATGATTAACTTCACAGGAAAAAAAAAAAGTTATTTAACAGAAAAGCTATTATATAAATACATATATATATAGGAAGCAACATTTTGCAATACTTTAGTTTTTCTGCCCAGAAGACTTCTTTAAAGCGTGGTAAGAATTGATGTGAGGTAGCTCACTGTGAGATTTGGTGCTCGATAGAAATGATGCACAAGTGTCAGCTGCTGTCACGGCACGGATGTGAGTTCCCCTCATCTGCCCAGCACAGAGCAAGTTAAAAGATGAATAAATTGCCACAAATTTTAAGTGGGGAATGACAGTTCCAATACACCCTCATTTCTTTTTCATTATTTCGTAGGTAATAACACAAATCAGCTTTGGGCCTTTGGAAATGATCTCCTTGGTGGTGCATTTGCTGCTTTCACACAGCCAAAACTTCAGGATGTTCCAGCCTTTAATTGCTCTGAATGAAGCACCCTTTGCTGCCTTCCTCAAAAGTATGAAAAAAGGGGAAATTTCTGGAATAAAATGTTCTTTTCATGCTGTGCAGTATAAGTACAGACCAGCAGTTAACTGTGTGAGCCAAAAGGTTTTGGTTTTGGGTTTTTTTTTTTTTTTTTTTTTTTTTTTTAATTTAATGTAATGAACTTTCTGGTTAAAGAAATGGTTTTGAAAAAGGCCTCGGATAGATGGAAACATCAGTTAAATGTGTACTGTGATGAAAACAATGGTTATTGCCCTATGCGAGCACGGCAGCTGCCAGAGAAACTAAAGCAGAACTAGAACAATTTAAAAAATAACACAAGGAATTTATTGGGTTGCTCCAAATTAATCCCAGTGTGGTCGGCTGCAAGTGGATTTGTGTTGCTGCTGGAGCGATCAGAGTGGCAATTTGACACATCGTCTGGCAATGTCCTAATATTACTAATATTATGTCAAATGTTATAAATAATCTGGAAATAGCCTGGAATGATCCTTTAATGGCTGACTCAGATGGTATTTCCCAGACAATTTTTCACTGGAACATGATTACCTAGGGTGTTTTTTTTCTTTCTTTTAATTACTGTAATTTCTGATAATTTTGCAGGAGAATTCCTGCTTGCGAGGTGGAAGACTTGCCCTTGCAAAACTCTTGCACACCAGCCTATCCTGTGAGAAACACAGCATGAAGTCATCCATTGGGACGAAAACACAAGGAATGTTCCGAATCTTGCATTCCCAAGGGATATTTAACATCAGCTCTTGCAGGAACATGATGGACTCCACGTTATCCCACTAAGGAGCACCCGCTGCTCAGGACATGCCGTGGTGCCAGGTGATGGCGAGCATGGAAAAGTGGTCCAGGAGGCACAAGGATCTGCTGAGCACAAGAGCAAAGCAGTGTCTGCACTTTTATTAAGAGTTTCCTCTAAGTCACTTAAATCTAAAATACTTATCATACTAGAACTCAATTAAGCAATTTAATTATCCAGCTAAAATTCCACACAGAAATTCTGGTCCCTCTACATTTAAGCAACATGCTGCTCACCCTCCACTTGCCAAATTTTGCAGTTTTAGTTCTCTCTAATGACTTGAGCAATAACATGGCACTGTGTTGTTCAACACATCTCTCATTATCTTTTTTTTTTTTGATTTTGTCTCCAAATCGACTTATAAAAATGTTTTTTCCCAGCGTTTTCAATTACAAGATAGAGCTTTACACCATGTGGATGCCTCACATAATTCGACCGATAATCTCAGCAGTCAATTAAATTTTAAATGCTTTTCCATTAAATACTTATTTTAAGACAGTAAATAATTTAACATGTTTCCACTTAAAAATGTTTCACATTGTGAAGTTCTCAATCTTCTTTTTTAATAAAGCGAGTCACATCATCCTATGTATTGGAAGTGGAATAAAAGAACTTTTATTTAAGAGATTTTCGTGGCTAGGCTATTTGCTGTTAGGAATTCTGTACATTTTGACCCGTTTGCCATCTTAGTAGTATGCAAAAGTAGATGAAAAATAAATAAATCAAAACAAAAAACCAAACATGAACATGCATGTGGTTGCATGTTCAGTAGCATTTTGGATCCTTCTGCAACAGACACCACTCATTTTTGGAGCACATGTATTGTCTCCTAGTGTGCCCAGGCTGCAGGTGAGCATCACACGGGTGAGAAGAACTTTCCATGGGAGAAAATACAAGGAGGGGAGTACAAAAAACATGAAGGACATGACTTGTGACAGACAGTGCTCCGTAAAAATGAAAACAAAAGAGAAATTCAGGTTGCCCAGAAAGCAGAGCTGAGGAGTAAACACTGCTAATGAGCAAAGCAAATAAGTGTTTGGTCGTATGGGAACAAACAAGCCTTAAGGAGTAATTGGAGATGAGGTTTCGGATGGTTCCTGCAGCCCAGTGTAGCTCCAGGAGGGTCTCTGCCCATACGGAGCAGGGGTTCATCTGCACCCCAAGCCCTGCCTCCCTCCTCGCGTCAAGGCCCAGAAGCATCCTTATGTGTGCGCTTTCCAGACCTACTCTTAATGCATGTTTTTTGTTTTTTTTTAATGCAAGCAATCAAATGCAGAGAAGGAAGCTGTGCATGTGAGCCTTGCAAACGGTGGCAATGAGTATTTTTGGGAGGATGACGACAATCCTGCAAGAGCAGTTCTGCACTCACACGCTTATTACCACTGCACACCCAGGGATGGTTTCAGTTTGCTTGTGAGATTTTGCTTCATGTTTGCTGCTTTCCATGATATTATCAAATTGCATTTGGACGTGCTACCAATGTAGATTTTACTTGGCTACTATTATTTTTCATCAGCTCGGGCTGAGCTGAGCTGAGTGCCCAGGACAAGAGCGGTGGCCCCAGGACATCTGTGCTGTCTGTTGTACTCCAGAACCCATGCTCATGCCTTTGCAGCACCCTGCTATTTTATGGACATTCGTGGTCACCTTACGATTCTCTGCAAATTATTCATTTTTATAGGAAGGAGAATTTGTAGGAGAAGGTCACAGAAGATTCATAAGGCACAAAACATCTAATAACTGCGCAATGTTGGACAAAACTGAGAGAATGATTAATCCAATGCTCACACTGTGCTGCTCAATCTTATTACCCTGCATTAGTAGAATCCATAATTTACAACTTCAATAAACTCCCAACACTCTTTGTGCAAAAATATGCATTGCTGTTGTTATTAGCTGCTCAACAGGAAGATGCATTATGCAACATAATCACCCTGCATAAGCAAACTTCTAATCACTGCTAAGAAATTCTTTATGAGCCACTGGGAGGGATTAAACCCAACAATTTTTGTGATTATGGGCTTTCACCTTCAGCTTTCCAGCATAACAGATATTGGAACAAGAAGAGGTCGCTCTGTCTTCCAACAGATGTCAAAGAAATGGCAGGCTCTGGGTACCAAAGTTCACGTGTTCTGCTATGCAAGTTGTATTAACCATAGGTTGTTTTAAATGTCCTGAGCTGGAAGGGGGTAGAGCAGCTCCTAGCCACAATGCTAGAAGCAGAGCCCGTGTGAGATTCCCAACACTGCCTATAAACTCTTAGTGTAATTGAGGCCCTTGCTGAACTTCAGAGGGAATTCATCCCTGGCCACGTACATAGTGTGCCAGGATAACTTCGGAGAAGTCCCTGCAGACAGCCTCTTATTCTTCATCCCCTACTCACATTCCAAGACTAATTACGTGAACGTTAATTACGGACGCAGCACCTATTGAACATGGTGAGGCTCTCCCTCCAGAGAAGCTCCCTCTCTTGGGTTGCAGTTGGGTTGAGTCCGTTTTGGTTTTTCCATGCAACACTGCTCTCCATTTCAGCCACTTACCTGCTCCCGCAAAGACCATTTTCTGATTTGCTTGCACCGCACCACCGGGAACTGAGTTGCTCTTGTACACGTCACAAGCTCCATCAATGTATCTTCATTTTAAGACCTTTCTGGCCCAATCCATCCATCCATCTACCTATCATGCCTTTTACAGTAGTGAGCCCCAGCACCCTCACTCACCCAGCAGACGGTGCTGACGCTGCTGCTGGTGTTTAATATATTTAAGCAAACTTTGTTCCCTGCTGCAAAGTCACCTTGCGGTCCTTTATAGCCCTCCTTGATTATTTTATCTTCTAGGATGTCAATAAATAACGCAAATGATGATTTGTGGCCCTGCTTTTCCATGCGGACCGCTCTAATCTCATTCTTTCCCTGGCGCCTCTGTTTTCTTCACCCATTTTAGACAGCAGCACTGAGAGATGGGTGGTTTGGGGGCCAGCAGGCACCCGTGGGCTTGATTAGGACAAAAGCCTCTTCCTTCTTCCACTGTGGTGCAACCTGACGGAATAATAATAACAGTAGCAGTAATAATGGTAATAATAATAGTAATAGCCTTAAGGAACTCCCATTTCAATGCTTGATAAAGGTGGGGGAAGAAATATGAAATGTCAAACTGCCTCACACACAAGCATGTAGGAACATGGAAATTACATAGGTTATTAAATAGGTTAATTATATTGGATCTCTGCAAAATATTTAGGTGCTCTTGCAAACTCCTGCGACGGGCACTGCCAGCTGCAGGTCTTCTCCAGCTGCTTAGGGACCTATGGAAGGAATGCACAGGAACTATAACTTAAACTGGGTTCAGGGGACTCCCCATATGGGCCTGTGCAGACACCAAGCCCGTCACTGAACGTGCCCCTCCAAACACATTGGAAGCGACCAAGTAGAGCTGCATGGGAAAGGTTACACACAACACCCACAGCTCAACTGCCGCGCATTGTCTCTCCTACAAATCTAATTCGCTTTCCCACCCACTGCTTAAGTTCATTTCCATGCGTATAATGACTGGATATACTGCGTTACTGTGCTGGGAGCCAGTGGAAAGACTGGGTAGACGGCAGGCGAATGTCGGAAAAACAGAACAGATTATAGTAAATAGATTGTTTTATTATGGGTTTTATCATCTCATTTGTGTAATAAATAAGTCCTGAAGTGTTGTCAAGGATTTTAAATATTTTCATACTGTTGGCGCAACAGCGTTGGTGTCCAGAGCTGCTTTTCTATTTCTATTTTTTTTCTTTCTGATTTGCATTTGAAAATTATGAATGCTGTTTATAATCCAGCCTAACAAATAATCTTTATTCTCTTTCCTGCTGTGTGGCAATGCTTCAGCACATGCCCAGTGCAACATCATTCAATTCACTAGACAGTGGTTAATTTTGCCCTCCGATTCAATCATTAGTTAAAAGGCAATATGTCATGCTGAGAAGAAAACTGCCTGTCAAATAGGTCATATTTGCAATGAGCATTGCACTTCTGCAAAGTTTTGCACTGTTTTTGCTGCCTTTTCTGAGCCCCTACACATCTTGACTTTCTACACCTGCAGATTGATTGCACGAGGACAAAATTAAAGCATTTCAAAAAAGGAGAAATGTGGGTTGTAGGAAAGGCAGAAGGAGATATTATCAAGTGAACAATAAGTCTTTTTATCTCTGACTTCTATGAGTCAGTGAGCTGCGTTTCTGACATGGGCCTGGGCTTGGAGCGGCTGGAGAGAAGAAATGCTGCAGCGTGAGAAGAAAGATATTGCTGAGACATCACCTTGCTGATGAAGGGCAATGAAGTAATTAAATAGCCTGGGGTCGGCTTTAGCTCTTTGGATTTGGAATTTTTTTTTTCAAATAAATGTGTGAACTTCTGTTTAACAGTATAATATCTATAACCATAATTAATATCGCCGGAGCTTCTATCCAAGGTCTCCAAGTGACTTTACAGGCAATTAATCCCATGAGGCCGTGAGTATTAATGCCGTCCACTACAGTGCTGCAGAACTGAAGCAAAAAAAGAGCCTAATTGGCTGAATCACATTCATTAGAGTAAATGGGATGGAAGAGAACCTGGGCTTGGAACCGGCTGGAAGGAGGTGGGAGAGCAGGAATGTGGTGGCCACCAGGGAGGACCAGGGCTGTCCCAGGTCATCCCCCCTTGCCCTGCCAACCTTCCCATGAAAGAAATAATAGCAGGTCCCAATGCCACAGAAGGAATGGAAGGTGGTGGGAAGGGCATCAAGGGGTCCCATGGGGAAAGTAGAGGGCTGCAGGGACGAGAAGTAGTGCCGAGGCCTTTGGGGAGCTGGAGAATGGGACGTTCTGCAATGCTGGGCACATATCGTGCCTCCTGCCCAAGTGTTTTTCCTCAGAAGTCGCGTCCTTGACGCTTTTGTCTGTGAAATGCTTCAATGAGCAATTGATCTCGTTGTTCCCCACCAGCTGCACAATGCGCTCTGAGGTACGAGCCGCAACGGGGAGATCGGAACTGCTGTAGAACACAGATGCTGCCTGTATTTTCAAAGCGAGAGCTTTCAACTCACTGTGCCATGAACATGACTTTGAGGGGATGTCACATCACAGGATTCTTAGCAGGAAGCACAAATTACAAAACGTGTCAAGAAAAGTCATGCTCTCCTCCTTTGGGTTTTTTTTTATCATTTTTGATTCATGCTTTTAAATTGAAATATATATTGTTCCCAGGGACACAAGGTGGGAAAAAGAAAATATTTTAGGGGGCATTATAAGCAGAGCGAGAATTAGAAAATACTGTAATGTGTGGTGTGGCCTTGGTTAAGGTGCTGAACCTCAAGGACAGCCTCTAACATTAATGTATGTGGAAGTTCCTACCATTAATAGGAAGGAGCCACCAGCCCAGGAAACTCAAAGGCTGGTGGTAGATCTGCTATTTCCTAAGATGATTTTTCTGCACACACAACACAGCTCCAAACCATAACTGCTGAGAACTTGAGCCTTGGTTTCCAAGCCCTTTTTTTCCCAATTCCTCCTTCAGCAGTAGCTGCAGGAATGAGTTCGGTGGAGCACGTGCACCACCTACCCCACAACCTGAATTGTGCTGCCATTTCATGAGAATTTGGTTGAAAATCAGAAAAAAAAAAAAAAAGGCATAAATTGTCACCTTGCTGTTCTCAGTGAAAGGTTCCACCTCCAGCCTACAGCAGATAAAGGGCAGTTTCCACCAGTAGACATGAACATAGGGACTTTGTCATATTAGTTCACTGATGAACTAAAACAAAAGTATGCAATAAAGTGAAATGGAAAGGCAATGTACACAATATAAGCTACAGAGATGGCATTTTTTATACAGCCTCAATTTTCATACCACGTTTTCTAACTCTGGCAGATCATGAAATGGGAGAATTAAAAACTGAAAAAAAATCGCTGAATAGAAATAGCCAGGCTGAAAAAGTTATTTTAGGTCATTGCAGAGATTTCTGAAAAGGCCTTGATAATAATTTGGCTCTTTTTTTTTTTTTTTTTTGAGATCATATTTCTCAGGTTGCCTGGATTTATAGGTAGAAGCAGATGAAATATGGTACTAGTAGCGTTTTAAAAGCACTTCTAGAATGGCTCTTCTGAAGAATATATGGCATATACAGAATATATAACTATGCAATATGATCTATGGTGGTATTCAAATCGCCCGTGAATGATGTGGGTCACCTTTGCTCCTTAATGATGCTGCAGGGGATTTACTTCTAAGGCAACATCTTCTGAATTTCAGGCTGCGATCGAGGCTGATTTTCAGAATTTTAGCAGTTTTGCCAGTTTTGAACCACAGTGTGGCCAGGAGGTGTGAGACACTCAGCATCAGAGATGCTTTGGGTCCAAAAAAGACACTTATTGCTTTCCTGGTGTTCACTTTACACCAGTTGCAGAGCTGTGAACCGGTAGCCTGTCCTTAGGAAGGGTCTTGCAGGGAACAGAGAGGTCTGGGGGAAGAAATGAAATGTGGTTTTTGCAGAGCAGAGACGAAACGTTGGCTCTGAGGTGGCGACTGGGGAGCTTTGGAAGCCTCAAAGCGCCAGGAGGAGCACAGAGCTGTGCAAAGGGGGTAGCTTTTGGGGCCAGAATCTTTGTAGTTTTATGGGTCAAGAGAAGAGAAAAGCTGAGATTTAGTGAAACCAGCAACAAAGAACAGATGTTTCTAAAAGCGAACATCCCAGGCATTAAAAAAAAAAAAAAAAAAAAAAAAACTTTAAATAAAAATGACTATTGCAATGGTTTTGACATATGGGAGGGAAGCAAACGGGTTGAGCGGTGGCTCCTGGAAGTCCCGATTGCCACTAGATGTCATTGCAGCCACGCAGCCGCCTGGCTGGGCTCTGCGGCCAGCAGGAAACACGGCCAGAAAACTGCTAGGAGTGATGCCTCGGGGGTGCCAAAACCACAAACAACACCGCACAACCACTGTCCGGATAAAAACACCTTTAGGTCTTTACTTCTTTGTTCCGTATTTTTTTTCTTCTTTTCCTGGCTGCAAATGGATCTTTTTCCACCCACTTTTGCAAATCTCCCTCGGAGCCTCTCCACATTCTCAGCCCTCTGCGTCCCCGGGCAGAGTTGGTCTGCGGGCTTAAGTTGTCTGTGTAAGTCTTTTAATCGGTCCCTCTTAAGCACCAGCAGTTGGTCCATCAAAGAGTCCCCTGGGTATATTTATATAAATATAAATATGATATCTATACAACATATGCTTTTCTTAAAAAGACTTTGGTGTAAGAACGCTACTGAAAACACAAGGAAAGTCTAGGGAAATGTATTTCATTTCACACTTGTGTTGACCCACACAAAACACAAACCAACACATTAAGAATGTGCATTTATTTTATTTATTTATTTTATTCATGTGATGCAGCCTGGAGTATTTTAATTCCCTGCCACAGGTCAGGGAATACCCAACCTGTTGGGTATGTGTTGCTGTACTGCTGTGGCTGCTGGTGAAGTCAGGATTTTATCTCTGTAATTTCGGAAAGATTGGTGTACTCTAGAGCAAGAATAAATATGGGAATGGAAGGAAAAATCCATTTTTCTGCAAACTATGCCTTCTATCCAAAGCGAACAATTCATGGATGGCTTTCTTACTATTTTAACATCAGAGGGAGAAAATATAGCCAAAAAGTTGCATTTTAAAAGGAGAATAAGAAATACAGCAGAAATATATTTAAGTATTTATAGCATATGTTAAAAAAAAAAAAAGAAAGTCCCATTTACACACAGGCTTTCTTGCCTGTCACGTGCCACCAAGGCTGGATCATTGCATGGTTTGCAATATACAAAAGGTGAATTTTACCTTTAACTTCATGCTAGTAGCCCCGAAAGAAGAAAATCCTTTGCTTCTCTTGAAAAATCCCAGTGTTTGGACACTAAGTGGTTTGGGGAGCCCCTGCCCGGTGGCTGCGGTGCCTTCCAGTGAGAACAGAGCAATTTGGAGAGCGCTGGTCTCGTCCTAGGGCTGTAAAGCCAGGGCTGGGCTGGAAGCCGCGGGTCGGTTTTAGGATCTGGGCAGGGGGTTACTTGGGCAGGGATGGCTTGGACCAAAGCCACAGAGCTATTGCCCAAGTTGAAGCGGGTGCATTGCGGTGTTGCTGAGGCTCGACCTGTAGCCGCTCCTGGGGTCCAGCGCCAGCTGCACGGCTGCACAGCTCCCGCACGGGCTCTGCTCCGGGAGATGTCTGCGGGGCAGCTCTGCCCCGTTTCAGCGTTTCCCCGCTTCCTGAGCGTTCCCGCACGGGCTCTGCTCCGGGGGATGTCTGCGGAGCAGCTCTGCCCCGTTTCAGCGTTTCCCCGCTTCCTGAGCGTTCCCGCACGGGCTCTGCTCCGGGGGATGTCTGCGGGGCAGCTCTGCCCCGTTTCAGCGTTTCCCCGCTTCCTGAGCGTTCCCGGCGGCGGGGCCCGGGCGCCCCTGCAGCCCCCGGGGCTCGGGCCTTGCCCGGCCGCCCGATGCCTCCTGCAGCGGGTGGCCAGGGGATGCTGCCCGTCCCCGCGGGGTGGGACCGGCGAGGGGCTCGGAGGTGGCCCCGAAGCCCCGCAGGGAGCCCCCTCCCCTCCCCACCCCCCTGCCGCGGGGGCGGGCGGCCGCGCGGACACGCGTGGGCCGTGGCGGGGGGTCGGGCGCTACTTAAGCGCGCGCGGGGCGCACGCGGCCGCGCATCATGCAGGCGTTCGGGCAGCAGCAGCCCCGTACGCAGTGCGGCCCGTACGCAGCCCCTCCGCCGCCGCCCGCGGGGCCCTACGCGTGGCTCGAGGGCTCCGCGGCGGCGCCGCCCGCGGGGCCGGCCTGGCTGGCGCTGCCGGGCGCGCGGGAGGCGCGCGGCGCCGCGCGGCCGCCCTACTCCTACTCGGCGCTCATCGCCATGGCCATCCAGAGCGCGCCCGACGGGCGCCGCACGCTCAGCCAGATCTACCGCTACGTGGCCGACAACTTCCCCTTCTACGAGCGCAGCCGCGCGGGCTGGCAGAACTCCATCCGCCACAACCTCTCGCTCAACGACTGCTTCAAGAAGGTGCCCCGCGACGAGGACGACCCAGGTAAGGGGCGCCCCGCACCCTCGGCCCGCCCCGGCCCGCCCGCCGCCAGCGCCCCGCTCTCTCTCCGCAGGCAAAGGCAGCTACTGGACCCTGGACCCCAACTGCGGGAAAATGTTCGACAACGGCAACTTCAGGAGGAAGAGGAGGCGGCGGCCCGAGGCCGCTGCGGCCGACGAGGGGGTCGGGACGCTGCGGGGTCCCCCCGACGTGTGAGCGGCGCGGGGCAGGGCTGTCGGTCTGTCCCTGCGCGGACGGACACGGACGGCGGCCCCGCCGCTGCCTCCCCCCGTCGCCCGCCTCCCTGTCGCCCGCGGACTTTAAAGACCGGTTTTGGGGGTCTCCCCCCCGACCGGGATCGCTGCTTCCTCCGACGACAAACTGCGCACCCGCGGGGGGATAGAAATGCCCCGTGGGCTCCGCTAAAAAGGCAGGAGGGAGGCCGGGGGGGAGGGGGGCAGGGGCGGCGTTTTCCTCATTTTTCTCCGTTTTTTCTAAAAAGCGAGTTCGCGGCGGCCGCGGATGTGCGGGCGGGACAGGGTGGGGGCTGCCGGAGGGGATGAGGGACAGGGGGACGGAGGGACAGACAGACAGCTCCGCTCAGCCACAAAGGGGGGCACCAGGGACCCAAAGAGCCCCCTTCCTTTCCGCCCAGCACAAAAGCGCATCTTTGTGCCGGCCCACGGAGCTGACAGTAATTTCTGTGCGGATTGTGGGATTTAATCGAGCATCCAAAATTAATCTGGATCCCCGCTGTGGAGCGCTTTAATTGCCGCTTTCCCGACGGGCGGCCTCCCCCCAGCGGCGCTCCGGCCTCGGGGACCACTGCAACCCGGAGCATCCCACCCACCGCCTTCATCCCTGCGGAGCAGGGTCATCCTCCGTCCTTGGGATACTTTGGGCCCTCTGCTCCCTCAGCTGCTGCTGTCTTCGGGGGCCGCTGTCCAGACCCTTGACTTGTAGGAGAACAAAATTGCAAATTATGTAATGTTGGTTTTCACTGTTTCTGTGCTCCCTCCTTCCCCACCTCTTCTTAGCTCCTGGCAGAAGTAGCTTTGTTAAATCAAGTGTTGAGAATGGTCCTGCTGTAGCTCGCAAGAAAGCAAGCCCGAAATATGAAGCTCAGATTTTTTTCTGCGTTAGAAAAAAAAAAAAAATAAAGCAAAATCTACCCCCAAAACCAACAACAGCAAAATGAAGCAACTCATGCAGGAAGCTAACTGGTGGCAGATGCAGGATGCTGGCGTGGAGGCAAAGAAAAAGCTTTATGAGCAAAGGGTTTTGTAGCGCAATGGTTTTGCAAAGTGCCCGGCGTGCAGAGGTGAAGCTCAGGGCAGCCCCGGCGGGAAGGAAGGGACAATTTTGTGGGAGTTCAGTCAAGTTTCTCCTCTGTACATGGGCTGTTTGGAAGAAAAACTTCATGCAAAAAGGCTCAGTCTTCCAAAACGACCTTTAAAGCAGTTTGACCCTAATCTCTTTGCTTTTATTTGTGGTGGTGTTTTATAAGACAACCCAGTTAGAGGACATTAAATTGCAACACCCATAGCTCTTCTTCAAGTGGGTAGGATAGTGTCCAAGGTTTCAAAACTTTGTTTCATCAGGGGAAACTTTACAGCATTGGAGGGTGCCAGAAAAGTTGTTTTTGCAGCTGGGTGCTTTTTAACCCCCCTTTTTCCCTGGTGACTGAGGTTTGTGGACAACAGGTCAAGTAGCGAGTGAAGAGGAGAATCTTTCCCCCCTAGAGACCCCGTTGATAAACCCCTTGTTGCAAACAGATATGTGTCTCTGACAGGCATTCAGATTTGATGAAGTGATGGATCCAGCCCTAGGGACCAAGCTGGGCATTTCCACCCCAACACCGTTTGCACTGGGACAAGAAGAGCTGGTCCAGGGCCTTGAAAGTGGTAGCCAAACCCACACAAGAAAACTGGAGCTGGCTGCAGCTGCTCGAGCCTTTCATAGACTCCTGCCCTGGCTCCTTGGATTGATCCTGCGCTGGGGAAGGTGCTTGGGCTGCTCAACGAAGGGCTGTGCACATGTTGTGGGGTCTTCTCTGCAGGGACTGCTTGAGATGATGGATCCGATGGCACATCCTTTGTATATCCTTGTGCTGATATTTTTCTACTTTTTTAACTTTTCCACTTTTGTATATTTTATAGAAAAAAAAGGATTTTTTTAAATAAACCAATATAACCAGAGAAGGGATCTGTGATGTCTTTAACACCAACTGGAGATAGGGTTCCCTGGGTTTGCACGAGGAGATGGATGTAACGCCAGTGCAATGAGCAGACATGGTGGCTGTGCAGCCTGTGGCCGTGGTGGCACCAGCTGCTCCTCATGGCTCTCAAGCATCTCCCTGTGCTGCCAGAACCGTATAGCCACCAGGCTTGGCCTTGAGCTCCTTCAGGGTTCATCTCCAAGAGGTTTGAGTGGCCACATGGGTTCCAGAGGGCAGTGAATGGGCTATATACACATGCTGGGATGGAGGGATGAGAGTGAAGGGCTACTAAACACATTCCCTGAGCTGTAAATGAGGTCAAGAGATCTTCAATCCAAAATGCGCATTAGGCCTGAGCCTTGGCTCAAAGCGCTCAACAGCATCAGCGTTTGTCTGTGGGTCACAGCAAGCCTCCTCAGACACCAGAGCCTTGCAGCTGGGCATCGTTCCTGGTCCCTCCTATTCTTGGGTCTACTGGAAGTGGCCCCTCTGCCCAGCAATTCCTGCCCTGCCTTGTGCTCGCACTTCCCAGGCACACACATGCCTACCAGGAAAAGGGCTGGTCAGAACTCCCCTATTCCCAGTTCTTCACCTCTGAATGATTTTACTGACTTGGATCCTGTGTGTTTTAATCTTTTCTATAGTCCAGCCTCACTCGTATTTATCCTAATCGCAAAGGGAATAAATTCCTCCTCTTCCAATGATTATCACTTACCAGAGGAAGTCCATAACAAATGCAAACCCAAAGTGGCAAACCCAACTTGTTTCTAACTTTATTCCCCATCTCCGTTCTATCTTACACTTCCATGAAAGTCGCCCCTTCAGCTCCTGCACGCTGTAGCAAGGCTCAGTCACCCATATTCACTCATAAATAATCTGATTTTGATAGAAATGATGCATCTCGGTTTAATTTTCATTATAGGTCTACCTTGCAAGATGTTCCTAATCCCTGACACATTTTAAGCTTTGAGTTTTCCAGTGTATTTTTCTAAGGTAAATAAAGCCACTACTTTTTCTTCTGGTCGAGAAAAGCCAGTGCACAAAAACAGTTCAACTCTTGGACAGTTAGTAAGCAGCATGGGTATTTGGTCACTTTTTAGAAACAGATCCTCTTAGGCATCCTCAGCAAGCAATTAATCAAATAAAAAGTCCTATGGGAAATGTTTTTGGAAAAGCAAATTATCGTTTCCTCTCTAGTGTCCTTCCTGGTAGTATAATCCAGCCACGTGTATAGCTGTCTACAGTGTTACTGATGGCAAGACTTTCAAGGAGGCTTCTCTATAAATTAATCATCCAATATAGCCCATGCTTATTTTTTTTCTGGAAAGCTAAAGGTTTGGGCTTGCACTCTGCTTTCTCCAGAGTAATTTATCGCCTCTCGCTTGACTCTCCACTGCTCCCGGCTCCGCGGTCGGCAGCTCCCTAAGGCTCCCGTTGACACTGACACCTGCGGCCAAGGACCCACAACCGCTTTGATTTAACCTTGGGCTGGGGCTTTGCAACCTTTTCGCTCAGATACGCCTTGAGGCGACTTGGTTTGCATCGTAATGAAGACAGAAACAGCCCTGGGGTGAAGAGTTTTAATATGTAATTAAAGGTTTCAGATTCATATGTCCATTTCTGAACTGATGACTCTTTTTAAAAATAAAATAAATACGTGGCCTTCCTGTGCGGGTCGCTTTGCAATGCTTGCTGGTGGGAAGGTTTCCCTGAATTTGAGGCTATGGTGCCTCAGATGAGGCCTCAAAGCTGGCAATGGGAAAGTCACCAGGAAGGATGCAGCGCCAAGAGGGTTTTTTTCCATTTTTTTCTTTATATTTTGGATCTCTCAAATACAGGCTATTGGCAAGGCCATAGTAGTGGGAACGCATTCGGAAGTAAGTTGTTCTGAGAGTAAAAGACCAGTATGAGAAGTGTTGCAGCAACCTGCTTGGCCAGGACTCTTTGGGCTACACTGCGGAACCCCCCCTAAACCTTCATGTGCCAAAATTCATTAATCAAAAGTTGTGTGTGAGACGGTAGAAATTCCTTTCTTTAATGTTAATAGTCTCAACTCTTCTGGGGGCCTCTATTCAGTGTGACACCCTCATTGTAAAGTCCAGAATGTTTTTATTGCTTCCAATGAAGAAGAGAAGACAGGAAAACAAAGCAAACTCCTTGCTAGGACCAAGCAGCTTGCAGTTTTGCAGAGAGAAACGTTACCTGGAGTCTGTGCAGTTTTCTCATCTTAGTAATGCAATGTGATGAGACAGCTGCTGCTGGCAAATCCATCTTCCCTAGGAAGACATGAGACCTGTGCTGAAATCTCAGGCAAGCCCGTTGTCTCACAGCACTCGTGCTGCACTTGGCAAGGCAGCTTTTTGGGGCATAAACAGCAGTTTTGTTCAGAACTGGACACTGAGAGGCCAGTCTGCAAGGATGGGTTTGTACCCAGGAGATCCAGGCTACCTGGTAGATTTTGCAACATTTCCAATGCATTTTCCACTATGGAGATTTTTTTCCCTCTAGACAGCCATTAGTGTTTTTACCCCACATAACTTTTTAAATTATTTTTAGTCCTTTTTTTCTTACTTTTGCCACTTTTACTTTTTCGTTGCTCTCCTCCCATTGCATTACACTGCTGGAGGAGAGCGGTCGCCCGCAGGGCTTCCCCCGCGGGTTCCCCTTTGCACTTCTGATTTCCCCAATTAAAGAGGCCAAATCTGTTTGTTGATTTGTTTGGTGGGAGAGACAATTCTTGTTTTCAGTGAGTCCAAGAGCGTGCCAGGAAGACCCAGAAATTCTGAACGTGATGTCTAATTGGGACTGAGAGGGGCTTTCTGAAAAAAAAAAGGAATGAATAAACAGAGTTTAATGAACAGACACAAAAATAGGTAAAAGCGTGAGCAGTGGCGAGGCCAAGTCTTGTCTTTCCATGCTCACGCCCCATTTTCTCAGGTCATTTGTCTTCTCAGCATGGATTATATTTTGTGATGAGGCCTGGATAGATCTATTGCACCCTTCTGGTAGGAGATCAGTTACCTGATCAAAGAAAGATAAATTAGGCCAGTGCTGTATCCCATGGTCTCCATTTACCCCTATCTCTTTACACGAGGAAATCCATGTCCCCATCCCCACTGGCCTCCCAATCCATCATATTTTGCAGGGCGCCTCTTTTGTCTTTAAAATAAAGCTGGTGTGATGCAGACGGCCTAGGAGAAGAAGCAGATGAACGCAGGGGACATAGGGGTCCCCAGGACAGGGACAGCTGCGTATCCTGCCATCCCGCCTTCCCATGGAGCGGAGCAGCAGCCATTGCTTAACTCCTGCAAATCCCCCCCATCAGCAGTGAATTTGCAGTAAAAGTCTGTGTTTTTCAGCCCAAACTGAAGGGTGGGACATGTTTACCTCCCTCAAAATGCAGACTTTGGGGAATGTGGTCCACGGACTTCCTCCCCAAGAGATGCCTGAAGGATGAATTGCAATCGTGGCACAAACCTCGGACCTGGGAAAGGCTCATGATGACCCTCACAAGAGGGACAAACTGTTTTAAGTGGCAAAATGAAGGTTATTTTCATACTGGGAGTCTCTGAATGGTGTAAGGGCTGCAGGTCCTGCTCCACGTGCTGCCTTCTGCGGATTCCTAAGCTCTGATCCTCCTGACGCGGGATATCCTTACAGACGGATGCGTGCGGAGTCAGAGGTTACCCCAGCGCCCTACACATCACTCAGCTCTGACACCTGCAACGCTCCAGCTTCGGGGACAGCTCAGGGGGAAGAGCACAGCGAGGACTTTTATCACTCAAAGTGACCCAAATCCCTTCTGTATCTCTTACGGTAGTCATCAGCTTTCAGAGGAGGTTGCAACCGTTTTCTTCTCCCGCTGGCTATAAAATAACCGAACAAAAGGGTTTGCTAAGCGGGGGGAGATATTTCATGCTGCTAAAATTTTCTCACTCTCCTGTGATCCTGAAAATAATATGCCCTCTCCATATTTCCTGCTGCAAATGACAGCAGAAACTCATTAATTCATCTCGTAAAGAAATGCAGGTAAAAATTACGCTCATTCCTTCTGCCTAGTGAAATGACGTGGCGTAGGAAATTGGATTGATGCTTGAAATCCAAGATATATTTCATTGCATTTGTGCTTTCCCGACACAAGAAAAATTGCTTAAGTGAGTAAGCCTTGCTCCTTGCCATGGCCAGTGGGATTTAGATCCTCCGTGTCCCACCTCCCAGGGAATGCAGCTCCTTGGGGAGGGCTGAGGGACCATGTCTTGTCCAGAAGATATTTCTGGGAAATGTCAGTGAGAATAAGATGTAGGAACCTGGAAGCAAAGGGGAAACTGAAAGAAGTGAAGGAAAAGACAGTACTCAGAGCAAAGGTAAAGCAATGAAAAACACACAAATAAATAAATAAATAGGAGGCATCTGGCTGTCAAAAAAATCAGCCCAACCAGAGGTTGCTCATTCCCAAGTCAAAATTTCCTAAGTGGGATCTCTGAAGCAGGTAAGGGACCAGAGTCTGTCTCCTGCAGTGTGAGCAAGAGTTAGCAGCTCATGCGTTGCTGGCAGACAGGAACAGCAGTTAAGAAATTTGCCTCGGGTATTTTTTTTAACCGTGTCCCCTGGGGAAGGTACTGTAAGATGTGTTTTACCACGGGTTCAAATCAAGCTGGCTGCGCTCCAAGATACTCCAGGTATCTGCAGGTGCCCATCTCCTCGCACTCAGCAGCCTGCAGCTGGCCCACGCAGCAGCTGTGATCTGCTGATGCAAATGTTACTGGTTATGTAGATTCACGGTTTCATTTTCCTTTTTTTCTGGTGGAAATTACTTTTTTTTTAAATACCCCACAAAAAAAAAAAAAAAAAAAAAAAGACTTATTTAACACAGCTCTGTGGGAAACACTCCTGCTCTATCCAGGTTTTGACTAGGAGCCATGCCAACAGGTGAACTGTGCTTATCGTATAGGCTGAGGCCAGATGCCTGAGATTACTTTTGCCCTCCACATGTCTTTTTCCTGTGGTTTAATATATCTTTATGATGGGCAATGTCAGTGAGGCTGAAATCTCAGGCTTTCCCAGTGTAAAGCTAAAGATGACAGAATGCCAGCAAGACAACAGCCTTTTGGAGGACAATGAGTCTTTCACCTTATTTGAGGAGATCTATAGAGGACTTGCCTCCTGGAATCATTATTTTCCATCAAGACCACAGCTTCTCATTGTAAAACAAATATTGTTCTGGAAAGCATCATCCCGTTGCCATTGGTAGAATGACTCTTGGTTGAGTTATCTCCTCAAGGTCATGTCAGCAATCGCGGTGGATAAATTACATATATTAATGAATGGCAATGAACACACTTGGAGTCAAATTAGCTTCCTGCATTCACATCATTAATTAAGTTCAATACCACCCTTTGGAATGTATCACAGCCCATAATACCCTGCAATATCTACAAAGTGTAAATTTTTGCCCATCTCTTTGGGGTCAGTCTTCATGGACTGGGTACACTAACATGATACAATTTTGCATGAACTCATTATGTTGCAGGTCTCTTAAGTGAACACTGAAATATCAGGAAATTAAACCTGGGGAATTAAAAGAAGAGTAGGGGAAAGTGGGTTTTACAGAGAACCAATTAAAAATGCACTTAGAAATAAAACCTTCTGTGCTTAAGTTTGCCTTTCTGTCATCTCGAAGTCTGCTAATTGTTCAGTGCATTACTGCGTATGGTAAAGCCAGCTCCATTCACAACACTCCCAGCAAACATATCTAATCAGAATGAGATTTGACTTGCAGCATTTAGTTGAAAAGAAAAAAAATGAGGAAATTAAAAAGTGAGCAGAAAATGGCAGGTCTCAGCAATAAGCCAAATTCTGAGCAAACTAAAGTAGTTTTTCTTTTCCTTCTGAAGTCATCTGAATGCATGAGTAGAAGGTATCTTTCATTTGAAAGAGTACAAGGAGAAGGTGTTTATCTTACAAACCATTTTTTTCTGAGTCCATGGAAACTTCAATAAAATGAGCTTTTTTTCTTTTTTTCTTTTTTTTTTTTTTTTATGAAGAATTAGTCCAGTCTTTGTTTTGGCTTTGTTTTAGTGGTGATGAGAATGTTATAGAGAACTGATTTCGCAAAATTGAATTTTTCCCATTTTGCAAAATATCTAAGACGTGCAGTCCAGACCCAAACCTGAACGCTGCTCATATGTTAAGAACTTTGATTTGTTGCAAACCTTGAGTAACTTTCTTTTCCCCTTACAAGGAAGGATTAATGATTAAACCTTCCAGTATACAGACTCCGGAGAAGTTCCTCCTCTGTATTGTGCTGTGCTCAGCACAGTAACTGCGCTTGAACCCAGGTGTTCGTTTCAATTGAGAATCTCACTGAAATCTGCAGATGATCATGCTCACAAGGAAGCAAAAACAAACAAAATGCCCCAATATCTCAAAGAACAAATGTTATTTTGTCATGGGTTGTGCCTTCACCCCAGTGTCTTGCTGGGCTCTCCCATCCTTGGAGATGAGGAAATTGCCGCTGTTTGTGGTTTTTCTCCATGCACAAGTAGGTCCTTGTGTGGTGCAGACTCCATCCCGCCTACGTGGCCTTGCAAGATGATTACACACCTGAAGACAAGTGCAGAGACATCTTTTTAAGACCTGAGCACATTTTTGGCAGGGCACAGTGATAAAACATTAAATATTTATGTTCCTTCGATTCTCTGTGCTTCTTGTTGTATGTTTTATGGTTCTAATGCTGCTTATGAAATGTTATGGTAGCTCTGGGCCCTAAAAAATTAATTTACTGTGTTTTATTTATTACCATAGAAAACCCTTTCCATAGCTGTCTGCAGAAGGAAACTGAAATATGTTCTTTTCCTTTTGTTAGATCTGGAGTTCACAACTCTGATGGGAAGTTCTGGAAAGCGGCCTGCCTTCTCCAAGCAATTAGATCCCGTGGAGGAGATTTCAACCAATTGAACTGGCTAATTGGAGACTGGCTATGAAGTGCTGAATTATTTCAACTTCCAGTGATTGCAAGGTTAGAAAAGAAATGATTCAGCAGGTTTTGGGAGTCTGTTTTGAACTGCTGTTCAAAGCTTGCTCTTCTAGATCAAAAGATGGAGTTACTGCAAGGGAGCTTAAAATTTTCTAGCTCTCGAGCTCTGTTTATTGTTTCTGCCAATTTCCTTTTGCCATGCTAGTCACAACCAACAAATACAAAGCAACTGAATGATATTGCTTCTGTGCTTTTGGGGATTAAAGATACATTTTACCAAAAGCTGAAAGCTTATGAAAAAGCAGAAAATATTCCAACATGTGGACAAAATAGTAATTATTTTAAAAGTAGGCTCCCCCAAGGCCTAGTAAGTTCCAATTCCTAAGTGAATGCTGTCGTATACAAAATAAAACCACTTATGTTCTTACCTACATGAGAAACCAGAGCATAGAGCACCCGCTCCTGTTGCTGCGGGAAGCTCTCCAAGGGAAGGTGGTTTCTGGGGGTGCTGAGCGGTGGCAAGAACATATTTTCTGCTGTAGATGTATCCAGTGGACACCGCTGCTACCTCAGAATTAAGCTGTCAGAGGAGAATTTGTGCTGTAAAGAGGCTTAACCTTAGCTCTCTACTTTTTTTTTTCTGATTTTTTTTTTCTAAAAATATTTCTGAATCCTTTTCCCAAACTTCACTGCAAACATTCTGCGTGTTACTGCTCCAGCTGGAGATGTCATAATGCTCCATTTCTGCTGGTCAAAGATTTTGAGGAGTAAAAAGACAAAAGAAAGGCCTTACAACTAGATCTTTTAAGTGGTTGTCTATAGGCTAAAGTGTATATCAGCTTAGCAGCAGCCTAGAATGTTGCTTTTTGCAGTGCATAGATGCCCTGTACACTACCATTCCCTAGGCACAGTCCCAGGTCAATGCCCAGCTCCCTGGTACCCCTACTCTAAAGTGCAACAAGACCCTTCAGATTTTTCTTCCTATGGGTGCATAGGAACCTATGGGGCAGGAGGTAGGAAAAAAGAAGCACTTTTCCCCAATGGTTTGTTTGGTCCTCAGGCTACTCTTCAAACTTCAGCAAGTCTCTGAAGCGTTCAATGAGACAGTCAGTAGCAACTAATATTTCATATTTTAGAGGAAAGCATTTCTGAGTCATCTTAGGCTATGTCTATGACTCAGTTATGTAGACAGCAAATTCTGAGCAAATGTCTCAAATGCCAGGGCGTATGTTGTCACAAACTGTACGATGTTAAAGAAAAGCTCATTAGGACACAGCAGCTCTTGCAGAGCCTCTAGCAAGGTCCTGGTTCTTTTTAAAATATCATATAGCCAGAAAACTTCAGATATAATCTTGACAGCTTGTCTTACTGCAAGAATGACTTAAAACTTTATCCGTCCTTCCTGATATATACTATTATTTGATTAAAAATGCCCCGCGGCATGATTTAGTCCTAGCTGCCTCCGCTCCAGGTGAAGATGCGGTGTTGTACCACTGGAAAGGCAACTGCAAACGCTGTCTTCCCAAGGTTCCTACCTCTGGCATCTCGCTCCCGTCCCCGTCACTACTATTTGTCTTGATTTCAATCTCTTGTCCTTTAACTTCTGGGCTCCCTAAATCAATTTGAGGCTTGGCTCACTAAAACAAGCTTCTCAATGCCTTTGTGAAGGGATATTGAAGTGCAATGGCCAGATACCCCACCAAGGCAGTGGGAGATGGGTAAAGCGTGTCAATTTGAAAGTCACCTTTTCCCATAGCACTGCAGCAAACCCCAAGTTGATTTGGGAAGACAGACATGACCTAAAGTTAATTCTAGACCTACTGACTCCTAGGCCTATTGTTTTTCTCTTGCCTATTCTAAGAGAGACTTTCAATAGCCAGGGTCCCTGTTGTGCCATGGTCTCTGTTGCCACCAGCTGGTGCAAGGAGTTAGAGCTGCTCCTGTTCCGTGCTTTTGCCATCCCCAAGCAAGCCTGCATTTCATCATTTCCCAGTGCCCTGCAGGTGTTTATCATGGGAAAACGGCTTGCTGTAAGCACTTAGACATAAAATTCTGGTTTTGATATTTTTCTCATGGTTATAAAAGCCACCAATTCCCCTTTCTTCTCTCCATCCACATGCAGCAGCTGAAACTGCTTCCGATTGTGTTTACTGTCAATATAGTTCAAAGTAATAATGTAGTGTTCCCTTTTTAACACTGCCCAAGGCATCAAAACGTTGAAATGTTACCAAATGCTAAAGCAGTTCATGGTGTTGTTCCCTGCACCAAAAATGTGGAGTTGGTTTTTTTTTTTTTTTTTTTTTTCCTGCTTTCTAATCTTGATTTCTAATGGAAGAAAATAGATTTGTGGCTTAGGATAAACTCTCAGAAGAGGAAGACTTTGCTTTGCTCTGCTTCACACTGGGAGCAGCATACAGCCAGCCTAGCAGTGCCGTGCTGGAACACACCAAAGTAAGCACTGAAATGCTTCACACTCTGAAATGTTGCAGGAACAAGGCACAGAGGAGGGAAAACAAATCATTGGAAGTTATGGCTTCTCCAGGACAAGCATCCCTGCATTCCTTCCATGCTAGATGCTCGGAGGTCTTTCTTCCTCCCACTCTTAGATCCATGTTCCTTTGGGCTCAAAGGCCAACTGTTGCTGGAAGGACATGGATGCTGATCCAAACTATTGGTTTTTAATCTCAACCTGCCTTAGTCAGGCAGCTCAGCTGTTGCCTTTGCCCTCATCTTCTCTCCCTTCTACACAGGTGTTTGCGAGTGATATTAAGTGCAAATCCTCACCTTATTGCTTCTCAAGGAGGGGAGTCACTTGATGCTTAAAACAAGTGAGAACATGGGAAGAGTCACAGGTAAGAGCTGGAGAGGGGTGATAAAGGACTGTTGTAAAAGAGCTATTTAATTTAGTCAGTGACTTCTCTTGCTTTCTGACTTTCCAGTAGAAACTAGGAGTCTTGGGAATTTTGGAACTGATTAGAGAAAAAAAATACAGTATTTCTGTGATTGTCTTTCTCCTTGAATGTAATGCACCAATATTGAGTTCAGGACCTTGATTCATTCTATCAAAAACATATTAGGCTGTTCAAAAAACATTTGCATGATTTCAACAAGTAAAGTGAGTTTCAGAAATTGTCAGGATAACTTTTAAAATTGTAAAGAAGGAAATCAGGTTTCAGCCTAGCTTTCCTCATGCTTTTATTACCAGCTTTGACCTCCTCTGAGCAAGCTAAGCTTTTAGATGAATTCCAAAAAGTAGCATGATATTTGCAACAAAAAGGAGAGTGGCAATATTTGCAGCATGTAGTTTAGGCATGTGAAGGGCAGGGGAACTGTCCATCTTCCATCCGGATAACATGTCCAGCAGGTCTTGTTGGATGGGAAAAGAGCAAAGAAGTTCCAAAATTTGGAAAACAGATCCTGCCCTGACAGAGGATCTTCTGACCTTAGAGGGATGGATATCTGGAGGGGAATCTCTCCCTGCCAGGGAATACCTTTGGGAAAAGGTTTTGATGGAGGTAAACCTTCAGCTTTGCACTTCCTTACTCTATTGTTGTGTTTCAAGCACTTGGTCCTCTGTCTTCATAAATGATTTTTTTAGACAATGTTGAGAAAAAAAATCTGAATTTTTGTCCTGGGAAGCTACATATGCCGCATCTGCAGTGAGCAACATACCTAGGTTTGCAGTCAGGTAGAAGGATGGGAGCTACCACCGCACAACCTGATGTGCCTGGCTCCACATCTCAGGGTATCACAGGTTTGGAGACTTTATTATGAATCACACTCTTTTAAGAGATATAGGCTGAAATTCGTACCATTTTTTTCCCATTAAGTTTACGAATGTGACTGCCTTTGTGAGGAAAGGAGCTGATCTAGAGGGAGCGTCTCCGTTGAGCCCCTTGCCGCACGCTCTCCCAATTAACTGTCATTTAATGGCAAGAAGAGCAGCCTTTTAGATCTGAAGTCAAATAATCATTGCAAAAATCTGCAAGGAGAAACCAAACACCTTGGGAATGGTAACTGTTGGCCTCCTGTATGGTTTAAAGTGCTCAGAAGTGCCTGGGAGACGTGTCATCATGAAGATTAAGAGGAAATTTCCTCAGGCAAAATACTTGTGGGTCTTAAAGTGTTTTCTTTTCTTTCAGAAAATACATTAACCCAAGTGTTTCCCACATGGGCTGCAATAATAGTGTTGGTGCAGACAACATAATTTTATACCTGGCACCAGAGGGTAAAACCATTCTTAGAAGCGTGGGAAGAAGCAACGTGTCTAACCTTAGATCCTTGGGCTCTATAAACCCTTACCTTTTAGGCCAGAAGTTCTTGTTGAAATAGTGCTCACCAGAGCATGAAGCAAGAACCTTTCCTTACTTGTTTTCCTAACCCTTTTTATTTTTTTTGAAGTACCATTATATCTATTTCTGCCTGCAATGTTATGTCTTTGTCACTATAGCAACACGATGCTCCAGCCTCAGAAAGCAGAGAGATTCAGGTAAACGACTACTATATTTTTTATTTTTAACCGCTGCTTGTGGATCATCCACAGAGGGTGCACAAGCCACCAAGCCAAAGACACTAACTGCATCTAAGAAAGTGCTTGGGATATTTTTGTTGTTGCTCTCTTTAAGCAAAGTGGGGGCATCCTGGCAACCTGGAATCCTTCCTCACAGGTAGTATCTGGAGATCCTATTTGTGAGTAATGTCCAGAAGAATAGCTTCTACTGTTAATTTCTTAGGTTATGAGTGTGCATTATTTACTTTTTTTTTTTTTTAATGGTCCTGATCCATTCCACAGAGAAAGGACTTAATTTTCCCTCTGACTTCAGCTCCAGCAAGCCCTACAGGTGCCCAGCACTCCTGGTAGCCGGAGATGTCTATTTCTAGTTAATAATTGCAACCGGAAACTTTACAAATAAGAACTGTTTGATGCTGATTTCATAGTTTAATTCCAATGGCTGGATGGGAAACTAATCAATATCAAAAAGAGAAGGGGGATGGTGTATATTTTTTTTTCCAGTAATTTCCCTGACTTAGAATTGCTAGATTAAATTAATACTTATTTGCCTTCAGTTCTTAATACTAGCAGTAACACTGGAAAAACAGAAGTAAAGAATTTTTTTTTTTTTTGCTGTAAGAGCCAGATACCATCTGTGACTTGTTAACTGGGCACAGATTTATCTCCTCAAACTGCTGAATTATGATTTAAAGTAGACAAAACCTCTAATCAGAACATGTTGCCAGGATTGCATCCAGGAAGGTTTGGAGTATCTCTGGAGAAGGATTCTTCACAAAACACAGGTTTACTTTTGAAAAACGTTACTGTGCCACGTGCAGCTGGAGGTGCTGCCTCCCCATGGCAGTTCTTGAATTTGTGTCACGAGGAAAGTGCTTGGGAACTAAGGAGCTCTCAAGCAATATCAGATTTTGTCACGTCATTTTTGTTAGTGAATGTTTTCCTTGCAGAGATTTTTGCCAATTCCAGACAAGAGTGTTAAACACACAGAAAGATCCCAATCGGCACTGGTGCAGGAAACTCTGAAGGGCCCAAACCAAGCAAAGGGCAAAGTCTCAGACTAAATAATAAGTCATAACTCAGACAAACTCCAGCTAAGAACCAGGAGGTTGGGTTGCTCATTGGCTTGTGCTAGATCCCAAGGCAGGGCAGCACAGCAGCAAATATTGATTTACTGGAGAGAAATTAATGAGAAAACCCAGTCAAACCCACCAGTCTAGTTGGCCAAATAATTGAATCTCAGCAAATACACCCTGCAAGCCCTGAATTTTCCCTCAGAGTAAGAAACTAGGGAGTCCCTCTGCTGGTCCTTGGGAAAAAGACTCATAAAACAATTCAACTTATTTCATAACTTTAAATGTCTTTTTTTTCCCCCCTCTCATTCTGATGCAGTTTGAAGCACGGTGGAAAGTTATAAAAAGCTAATTTCTAGCAGCATGTCTGCTTTAGAGGAGCTAAGTCACAGGAGCTCCTCTCTACAGAAACTAAGGCAGCACTAGGGCTACAGCTTCATTTTCATTGCGGACACCCTTCAGCTTCCAGCCAGACCAGGATCTCATGGTAGACTTCTCTGCTTTCAGATAAGACTGGAGAGTTTTCACAGCGTGGCAAGGACGACTCCCAGAGCCAAAGAAAAGCACAGGTTGCAGGTTGAGAGAACTTCCAATCCTTTCTGTAGCCTGCGGCCGCACATAGTTAAAGTGCTTAATTTATCGTTTGCAGGCAGTGCTCTGCTGCGCAGTGTTATTTGCAGTGATCCTCAAGCCTTGACCTAATGACATTAGTCCATGCTTCTCCTCTCTCTCATAGTTTCCTGTGCTCTTTCACCCCTGCCCTAGACCCCTGTGACCTCCACAGTCTCTTTTCTTTTCCTCCACGTTCTCTCCATTGCGTTTGTCGGATTCCTCTTACACTATTAAGAGGCAGAGAAGAAAAATGCTTTAAACCCTATTATTTTACAAGTCCTTATGGCTCTGTAAAGACTCCTCTCTCTGAAGAGCCACTCTGAAGTAATCTGTGGCTTTTGGAGTCAATGTGAGAGCCAATTTTCACTTTAGAAGTAGCTGGGTGACTTTCGGACACATTTAATTCCTCTGGGAGGTCTGGCTAAAGTACATTAGATGTTTAGTGAGATTTTTACTAGCAATGCCAGTTTCTAGCAGTTCCTAAATACCTTTAAAATTCTGTTGCTTGATATGATCCATTTGAATTTTCCTCCTCTTTTCAGTTGTTAGCTTATAAATTATATTTTTTTTTAATTTGTAATATGTATCCACACATTTTTCATTGAAGCTTAAGTAGATTTGATAGCCTTCTCTGAAATGTCCTAATAAGACTTCAAGGAGCGGGGTATCTGCTGGGGTTCATGACCCTCCTACTTAATTCTCCATGCTTGTAAGAAGGAAGTATAAGAGCAGCATCAAACATAATAACTAGACTGTAAAAGCCCAGTGTCCAACTTCTAAGGCAGTAACCCCATGGGCAGACCACGGAGACCTCCATAGGGTCCAGTCGGGCAGTTGATGCTCAGGATGGGGTTGGAGACCCAAAGATGGGCATGGACTTGAGCCAATGGCCACGACTTGGCAGCAGGTTTGCAGCCAGGCGTCCTGCCTCATCCTCCATGAGCTTGTGCACCAAACCAGCAGGAAACAGCTGGTCCTTTCACATAAAAACCAAGGAACTAACCTTTCCCCCAAGAAGGGCAGCTCCCCATCGGGGGTGATGCCTCCTCTTCCCAAAGAAGGGTCCAAACCCTTCTTGAAAGAGCATCAGACAGCAAAGCTGCAACTCCCTCATCTTGCCTTCTCTCTGGCTCAGAATATCTTCATTTTTCTTTGAATTTGTGTTTTTGGTATTGTTGTTTTTCCTTCGGTATACATGAATGCTTCCCTGGATAGTTTGGCTCAACTAACACTTTCCTCCTCTGTTTTTTACGCATGTTGCCGCTTGCAAAAGTCCAGGATTTGCAGAGGAGCAAACGTGGGAAGTGAAAACATGAAGCCTTGTGGTAGGCAAAATAAAAACGTCATAAGGAACATAAACCTTAGCCCTTGGGGCACAAGCCAAACTCTAAAAAGCTGGAAGGAGAAGGGAAAAAAACCCTTGATTTAGTGGGAGCTCTGCACCGTTTATTAGATCATAAAGTTGCTGGGAATATTTCTTAATACTGTCTCTGATATTATTTATGGTAGTTTGCCACATCCTGGCCTGAAAAGACTCATTTTTCTGAAAACTGATCTTGTTTCAATTGAGAAGCTCTTCCCATCCAGTCACATCTCAGTGCTCATCATCATTAGGTACCAGGAGGCTCTTTCTGCTTCTAAAAGACCGCTGCCCTGTCCTGACACTGATAAATTAAGGCCTTTTATTTGTTAGACTTTCAAAATAAGCCTTGCCTCCCATTTCCATGAAGGAATGCAGCAGCTTCTATGTCTTCCTCTAAAAAGGCTTTGGAGGAAGCAGCACCCCTTGGGGCAAATTCCCCATCATTGATAGAAAAGCACCTGACATTAACAGGGGCATGTCCTGCTGCGGCTGTCTGTGGACAACTCCGCTCGTTGCACCTCGCTGCATCGTCCGAGTAGGTTTAAATATTCCACAGATATACTTTATATTTATATGTTTTTCTGTGTAATTAATTAAGTTGATTTTATCACATTGTTAGATCAGAGCAACCTGCAATAAAGCAGTGTTTGGACCTCAAACTGCTCCATGGCTGAGGATGAGAGTGCTGGTAGCACCAGTTAATGCTAACAAATATCTACAGCTGCATAGGAGGACTCGCACGAGAGGAAGATCTCACAGACTCTATCATGAGAAAGCCAGAAGGGATCTTGGAGAACGTATTTATTCCTGAAATTCATCTCGGAGGGCAGTGTGTGTATGCAAAGCATCTTTTATCAGTACCAGAGATGAACCTGGTGCTTCTCTGAACATGTGCATGTGCAAAGGAAGGTTTCTGCCTCTTTGACAGGGGCTTTTTCCAGCTTCTTGGAGAAAATGGTGCTTTTATGTTAGAGACATACAACAAAGTGCACAAGATGGAAAAAAAATGCTATATTTTTTCTCTCCTTGTAATTTCCTACCAGAGAGCCTTTCTTACAGTAAATGATAGCATGTTTTCCCCTCTAAAGAGGGATGAAAAGTAGTAGCTACAGAAAAGGTCAGTGCCCTGTCCTCTGACTTGCCTTAAGAGAATGTTTTGAGGAAAAGGGAGGAGATGCTACCCAGTTTGGCTCCACTTTTTTTTATTTCATTTTCTTTAGCCTGCTGCCCCCCTCTCTTAAGGACTTCGATGTTCTCTTACATCACTTGCTTTTCTAACAGCCTTCCCTGCATTTCTTGTGCTGTTAGGGAATTTAAAGCTTGAAAGGGTTGTCAAGCTTTATCACCTTCAGAACTAACCAGAAGCTACAAGCTCTTTTCAGTAACTTTTTTTTTTTTTTTTTTTAATAACGGAAATTATTTCCATTATTGCATTATCCCAGCATAACAATTTGAATACATGCTTGCTTCCAGAACAGTGTGGCTTCTGCGAGTACATTTCGTATGTTAGCTCATATTAAACATAGAGGTGCTATTGAAATTCAATGCACTGTGCAGCAGTTCTGATCTGCAAGGGAGCACTGTGACATTTGCAACAGAGGAGTTTTATAATGCCATTTAAATATAGCACTTAAAACTTCACTAATGCATCCATTTAAATGCTGGTGTGAATGATAACCCTTTGCTGTCTTATCTTTATTTTTACCTCCTCTGTGCCAAGCCTCGTTTCCAGTAAATCATCTTAAACCAATCTTCTTCTGCAATCTAGGTCTCTGGTCACCTCAGCAGGTCTCAGTTCGTGAAGCCAGGAGTGCAGGGAGTCGTGATGATGAGTAGCTGCCCAGATGGTATCAGTTTGCAAACGGCGGCGTGGTGAGACAGGGCCCTCCTTATCTTCCCACATTTGCAGAGGACAGATGAAGATGGATGGATATGGGTTGTCAGTTTTCTTCTCATCAGGCTCTCTGGCAGGTAACTTATTTCAGAATATTTCAGAATGCCTTGCCAGGAAAATTGCAATTTATGGTCTGCGAAACGTTCTTAATAAATTAGAAATTGTTGTTTGAGAGGTGTTTGCCAAGCAGCTGTAGCTTTATAGACCTGCACGGAATGGGTGCAGGTCTACAAATGGCGCTTCTCTCGTTCTCCAGAGAAATTGTCTGTAAAATGAACTTCTGAAATGTTGCATTAAAAAAAATCCCTCAGTCTTAAATGAAAGCATTAATTTGAAAATCAAGAGGACGATCAGGCTTTGGAAACCCCATCAGGGTTAAAATATTCCTAACGATCCCTAAGCAAAGAGCTAAACAATATTCAAAATGGGGAAAATAAATGCAAGCAAAAGATTTAGGCATTAAAGCAGACATCTCCATCACCCCGTCAAGGAGAGCAGTGGCCTCTGTGTGAAATCGGGGGAGATGAAGCCCATATCCTGGATTCTCCAATTGCAAGAGCAGGTCCTGGAGAGAAGGGATCTGCAAAGCTATGAGTTACACCATGCACTGGAAAACAGGGCTGGTTTTAAAAGCACAAGGGGTCATCCTGCAGTATTTTAGGAGTTCGGCCACAATGCGTTGTCCTTCTGCTGCTAAGCTCATAAACATTTCATTAATGTCAAAGAGGACAGGAGCTGTATCTATTAAATCTATAAGACTGAGAAATGACTATGATGGGTGTGCTTAGTTTTGCATTAGTGCCATCAAGCTACTTGCAAAGTGTCATCATGACTGAGCTGTAGAAAGAGGGCAAATGGGAAATTCAGGAGTAGAGGGCACTTAGAGTTTGCTTTTTTTTCCATAGAAAAGACTGTGTTGAGAGAACTAGTATGAAGACTGTGGCTTTTCCTGAAGAGATGCAAAAATATTCTGGACAATTTGTGGCTAAAACAAAAATTCCTCTCGGGCTGCTCTAATCTTCTCTTTAAACTACAATGGGGAAAGGAAGAGGGGATCAGCCAGGATATTTTGATCCCCATGCATTTGTGTTGTGTGGGTAAACACTAAGAGCCCCACTTCATTGTCACATTAAATGTGCTCACAACCTGACCCAAGCCTGCTGAGCCAAGGAAAGTTCCCACCCTTTCCTATTTCCTATGGCTTTGCATCAAGTCGGGGCCAGTTTTCCCAGCACTGTAAGCTATAGAAGCTAAAACTGGAGAAAAGAAGGTGGGTTTCAGTAGCTGTGCTTCCAACGTCTAAGTTGGGAAGAACATAAAGACATGGAAAAGGGTTTGACAAGGGAGCCTAGATTGCTAGCAGGTGCAGAGCCACCCCTTTGGCTATTGGCACCAAGAGCCTGGCCCTGGAAGGACCTTTTCTTTCATATTTCTGGGTATACCGAGGTCTTGGATCTTACCCACACAGGGGTAGTCTTTTGGGGTTCAGATGCTTAAAAGCAGTTTATGTGAAGGAGTATTGACCACATAGCTGTGGGAGAGGTTTAGAATTTCTCTCCCCGGTTGTCTCTGCCTCTGACAACTCCATCTCTCCTGTTAGTCCCCTGTAACAGGCTCTAACTTAATTTTGAAGGCGTATGAAATCGCTGAAAGATTTACTGTCTTGGTAACAAATTTTACGCTGTCTTTTTATTGTGTTTAATCCATGTGTTGACGGAAAGGAATTTCCTTCCTGATTTGCTCTAGCACAGGTTTCTTAGGTCTTACTCTTGAGCAGCTTAATGGTGTGCACAGAGCAACAGCAAACGTTGCCCACCTCTTGCATGGACTTTGAAGCACAGGAAATAATAAATTTCTATTAACTAAATGTATATATCATTTTTCCTTGCCATGAAATCTTAGGTAGAAACCTTAGGCTTCAGTATGAAGGCCAGACAGTGCCTCTATAGGGGGCATGCACAATGATGCAGGTTTCATGCAGGACCAGGTGAAGGCAATGTCTATGTTGACCCCAGAACACCTTAGTAAATTAAGCTGCAGCTTTATTAAAGTAGCCATTTTTGTTCCCCTTTGAAGTGCCTGCAATTAGGGTATCACCCATCTTTGGTGGCATTTGCAGCTGCAGTCGTATTTGCTGCTCTCAGAGGCAGTGCTGGTGCTATCAGAGCCTATCTTGCATTCTTTACAGTCACGTCCTTTTCTCAAGAGAGGCTCTCTCCCTGCTCCTAGTTCTCCCCAGGCTTCGTCACTCCCTCATCTTCCTCCTGGGGGTTGCTATACTGCAAAGAAGAGCTTTTCCCTCTTCTATGCTATGCGTGTGACAAGTCAGTGCTGTTACTGCATGGGCAGCTAGGAAAGTGCTTGCTCTTTCTCACTGCACATTTAAAAAAAAAAAAAAAAAAAGGAAAAGAAGAAAAAAAAAGAGCCATTCCCGTCTGGGAAGGGGGTTGCTGCCCTCTTATGGTTTCCTGGATAAACAGCTAGGAAGAAGGCGGAATAGCAGCAAGCAGGGAGCATCTGCCTGGCTCTCCAGGGCAGGTCTGGCGCATGGTGCTGCACAGGCTCAGCAGGGAAATGTGATTCCAGGTATTCCAGCTAATTCCAGCTAAAGGGCTGCCTTTTCCTTGCTTTCTGGGCCCGTTTCCTATAAGAGAGGTTTTACCTGACCTGCAATATTTCAATGCATGCCCACCCTGACAGCTACCTGCATCATTTGTGCCAGGTCTGGCAATTAGACAATTTCCAGCAAGAAGACAGCTGTATCTGCCTCTCTTTCGACAGCAGCTCATGCACCTGCTCAGGATTGTATTCCACCTGGTCTCCACAAACAGATGTCCTCTGGGTGCCGATATTGCTTTGGGGATGTTGTCCGTGCAGCTAAGCTCGACAGGGATGATGCACGGCCAGGGTCTGCTCTGTGCTCTTGTCCACCTCTGCCTTGCTGCCGGTTTGCAGCCCGTTTTCCAGATTTGTTCCCTCTGAGCCAAGTTTGGCACATGCACATCGACCAGCGTGGCTATTGCCCAGGCGAAAGGAGCGCAGATAATGGGGTGACTTGTGGGTGTCTGCACCCCTTGGTGCTGCAGCTGATGTTGGAGCGGAGCTGGGGATGCCTTGGGGAGCTGCAGCCCTCCCACACTGGGCACACACCCCGTGTCCATCGCCGCTCAGGGCACACGGGTGTTTCCACCTGCAATATATACAAATCCTCGGCCTCTGTGCTGAGGGCAGCGCTTCCAGCGCCAGCCTGCGAGCTGGGCTGCGGCTTTAAAGCAAATGTTTTAAAAGGTGAGTCACGGAGGGGAAGGGAGGAGCTGCTGGTGACACATTTCACTGTCACTGAGCCTGCTTTTCCAGTTCAGGCTGTATTATTGTATCACTTTATTTTTCTCCACTGTATGGTAAAATGAGTAACTTTGCTTTGTCCTTCGTGCAAAGGGAAGACACCTGAGCTGCAGAGGCAGGGACTAGGGCAAAGCTAAGTTCTTCAGAGCTTCATTTGGGGACAAAAGGTGTGCACAAGTGCAGCCGCAGTCCTGCACGGTGCAGCCACGCAGTGCTAGCGAGAAAACACTTGTTCTCAAATCCAATAGCTTGCTAATAACTGCAGTGCTGGTGATGCCGGGCTCACTTCTGAGCATCGATCACTAATTCTGGCCATCTTGCCCCACGCAGAGGATTTTAAATAGCACAAGAGGGGTGATCCCCTGTTGGAGGTGCTGCCGGTGCATGTGCATCGGCTCCATGGCCCCAGCTCTGCGCCCGCCGCCCCTGGACCCTCCGGCAATAATATGGGTAATGCCTGGATGCAAATGCCAGTGTTTGCGTGTTCGGAGGCTTGCAGCTGGTGTGCTGCTCAGAGCTGCAGACGAGCACCCATTTCCTCCGAATGCAGGATTTTCCAGGGGTAAGGCCTTTCTATGGCCTAAAGTCCACATGAAGGTGTAAAATTCCCCTGTGCTCGATAAGAGGGCGCTTGGTGCCGTTCCTTGCAAGCAGGCAGCAGGCTGCCCGTGCAAACCCGCTCCTCCCTTGCAGCCCCGGGCGAGTGCCAGGCTCTGTCCTCATTAGGAGGATGAGTGCTGAACACAGCCCTGTTCATTGCAGAGCCTGGTGGACTCAAGAGAGCCAAACCAGCCCCTTTAGAACCCAAAAAAACAGACACCAACCCAGCTGATGTGTTATGTCGTGTCCTGTCTTTCCCCCTCTGCCCCTTCCCCAGGGGAAACGGGCTTTATCTCTGATTCACCTTCCCTTTTATTCAGCTGGTGATTCAGAAAAGGGAAAAGGAGAAACAACTTTTTATTTATTTATTTATTTATTTCCTTCCCAAACGCTTGCCAGCCGCGATGCAGCCCAGAGAGGTCAGGGCCCGTCCTGGATAGTGTCCTAGTCCAATTCCCGCTTGGAGGCTCAGCAGGAAGCAGCTGCTCTTGCGCCCTGCGGTCACCTGAGAACTGCCCCTCTTTGCTCTTTGGGGCTTTTCTGCTCTAAAACAGAGCCCTTCTGCTCCAAAACGGCAGCGCCCTTTCCCGTGCAGTCCCCTCCACACAGCTCCTCACTCAACGCCTGCAAACCTGCCACCCTCCCGTTGGGGCAAAAGTCATGGTTTTGGAGCAATCTTGGGGGGGGGGGGGGGGGGGGGTGGAAAAAGATGGTTCAGAGCCAGGAGGTTCAAGTTAAAGTGGCCTGTTTGTGTTTTCTGGCTGTGCTGCAACTGGGCAAATGCTTCTGCAGCCAGAGCAAAGCTGGCAGGCACTTGGCTGGGTGCAAAACTTCTGACATTTAACTGAAATGTCCATAGCAGAGAAAAGCAGCTGCAGGCAGGGCGGCTGTCACGGGTGGAGAGTGAATCACGGCTCTTATCTTATTGACCCTCCTGCCTCTGAAAATGTACAGGCTCTCTTTGATTTTTAACCTGTCGCTTTGCCTGTCTTCTCAGTCCTTCATCCAAGCTGCTGCTTCACCTCCTGCAGCACCTGGCGGCACAATAGTGAAAATACCCTGGGAAGGAAACCTTTAATAGCCAGAAGCTGGTGTTCCCGATGCCAGGGTGAGAGGCAGGAGGACAAGGGCTTTGCTGAAGTTGGAACATGTGGTCTGGTCTTTGCTTCACCTGCTCCTTTCCTCAGGAGGTACCAGCTGGGGCAGCCCTGGGGCTGGCTGTGTTCACGAGCATCCTCCACACATACGTTTACTAGTTAAAGTAGACCTGAAGGTGACAGACTTGGCTACAAAACTCTGCTAAGAAACCCACTTTCAGGGCAAGTGACAACCTAAGGCAGCTTGCAGGGCCACCACGCCTGCTCAAGGTGCAGCTTTACAGTGCTGCTAATGACATCAATCCAGAGCCTATAAATAGGCTGGGAGAGGACTTTGTTAATGTTGCTCTGAGTTAATGACTGCCCAAGCTGCTCTTTTCCACCTTGCACAGGCCGTTCCCATCCTCCTGCTGCCAGAGGAGCCCAGCTGGGGCTTGCAGCATGCAGAAGGGGACTCCTACGCAAGGGGTGAACGATAGCAGGGAGGATTGGGGGCCAAAGGAAGCACTCCTACCTCTGGGACCATTTCTTATAACCTTCAATATTTCTGGCATGTGCACTATTTTGGTCCTTTATGATCCCAAATTATGTGTACCATCAAAACAATAGCTTTGGTCTTTGCAGTTGGACCCAATGGATGAGGCAGAAATGCTCTGGTGTGATGCCCATGTTGATGTCCCCCCCATGCCTGGAGAGCCAGGGATCTGGGAGATGGAACCAGGACTGCAGGGCTGGGTCTGCCCTGACCCACGGTCAAGGGACAGCAACGGTGGGTGGAGGAGAGCTTGTCCCAGGCCCTCCTGCCATCACATGGTGGAGGTTCCGAGTGCCTTGTCCCTCCACCAGGACTTGCCTCCACCAGCAAACCCCCTCCAGAGATTCCCTGGAAACCAACCAGGAGGAGGGTGGGATTCGTCCCCCCAAAAGGTGTGGACTTGGGGTCGCTTCTGTTCTGATGCAGGTCGATGGAAATCTATAGGCATTACACTAATTCCCAGCGTTATAAAGGAAATCAATTTGCTCTGGAGACACGATAGGCTATTTTGTTAATTGAACTATACGCACAGCTTCAATCTGCAAATGATTGGCTGTCATTGCCCACATAAATAGTCTCTTTCTGTCGCATGCTCTCTTCAAGGGGAAATCAATATCCTCAAAACAGAATGACATCTTTTGGTGCATTTTCAATGGGTCTTTCCTGTTCTTTCTTCTTATAATACCTTGCATGGTCATAGAAATATATGATGATAATAGTAGCAATGTTCAAGAAAATGATAAGCAGCATGATCCAATACGAATATCCATACGTGTTTTTTGAGCTCATGAATGTTGTTGGAAGGGCGTAGCAAACCTCAGCCAGTTCCACAGAGAGGCCGTTGCTTTCTATGTTCACCGCAAAAAGGATCAGGACTAGAAGCGTGAGGATCCCTAGAAAACACAAGTACAAATGTTAATGGGGGAAACGCAGTGTTATTTATGTGGATTCCTGTAAGCAGAAGTATTCTGGCTGAAGCAACTGCTGTGCCTGGACTACAACAGAGGAATCTACCACTTTTCTGTTAAAAAAAGATGAATGTAATTAAGGAACGTATCTAGCAGTATCTAGCATATGTTGTGACAAAAGTAGCTATTTCTATGACCTGCCAAAATTAGCGCATTCACATTGATTTTTCTTAGATAAGGCTATTGAATGTAGCTTTTTTTCCTGCTGATGTGTGTAATACATTGTCTCCTTAAGTGACTTGCAGGATGCCTGTTTGATATGAGTCCATGCTGGTGGGGTATGTGGGTGCAATCTGGTGTGAACAGTGCTGATCCCGCTCTGGGCTTGACCTGAGGTCCAACCTGAACTCTCCAGTGATTCTAAGCCATCAAAACGAGAAGACCTTTTAGACCCTTATCTATTCCCCACAGCCTGTTACTTTGAGATTTAGCTAAATAATGCTGTTAATGTTTTCATGGTGCTGACAGAGGTATAATTGTTGCACATTGGTGAAAATATTTCTTCTTCTTCCCCCCAGGTATACCGTCCTACAGCCAATCCTGCTGCAACAGGCTCCATTTTCTGCAAGAAGGACGTTGTGTCATTGTCAGCTCTCTGGTGTGAAAATTAAGAGCCTTCAAGATACAGCCACGCATCAAGCAATGCATAATTTCTCCATGCAGATATGCCTCTGGTTAAATAAACTTCCAGGTCAGAGCACTTAATGGGGTTGTAAAAAGAAGCTGTAATATTCATTCAATGCATGGGGTCTGCTTTCCTTTCAGTGCTTTTTTCTTTTTTTTTCTTTCTTTTTTTTTTTTTTTTTTTTTGCATTTTTTTTTTTTTTTTCTTCCCCATTCAGAAACTGTAGTTTAGATTTCCCTTCCGGCTAGACCGAGTTGGAGTCCCCCAGGACCAGCCTGTGGGAAAGGTCCCATGCCACATGAGCTTCAGAGGTGGCTTCGAAGTGAAGCAAGTGGACATGATACCAGTTCTGAACAATCAGGTGTTCTTCAGCAATCAGGTGTCTTGAGTGCCAACCCGGTATTAGAGGGAAAGGTAATCCCCTCAAGACAAGCTGAGCACTCAGTGCTTGTTTTCAGACGTGGAAACGGATCTAAGCATCCATACTTCAAGATTAGATCTTAAAGGCCAGATGTGGTATGTAGATAACCTAGGACCATAAAGCAACAAATCCTACAAAATGGTAGTATTTTGAACAGTGAGGTAGATTCTTAGAGAGCTTAGAATTTGTCCCCTGGTCCTATCCAACACATACATTTTTCTGCTCTGTTTTCATCTTGTGCTCTGTCAGCTTTTTCTGCTCTTCTTGGTGTGCAGTACCATGCATTAGATGATTTTACAGCTGTTGAGCCTTTTTCACTTACATTTTTGCTGCCAGCTCTTACTGATTGATGGCTGCACTTAAAGCAAGGAAAACAGCTCTAGTAGTACTTAAAAGGCAGTTCTCGGGTATCCCAGCAAGTAGATTTGAAACCCAAAGCAGCTGGAAGAAGACCACTTTTCCAAAGCTTTCCTTTTCATAAACATTAATTTCCTAATTAATCTCAGAGAACTTCATATTCCTGCATGCAGTGGGTAGGTGGTCAACAGTGAGAAAGCCCAGGGTGATTGGTGATTGGAGGACACTTCATGGGCTTCATCCTCCTTGACTCAAGCATCTATAACTAAGCACAGCATCTATAACTAAGCACAGACAATGGAGAGAGCAGGCCACACCTAGGCTTGATCTGTCCTAATTTGGACTCAGTCTGTCCCAATGGACTCCTTTCCCTGCAGTGAAATGAGTCACACCTTAGATGTGGTCACAGATGAGTCGTGTGCCTGGCAGGGGAGTTGGTCCCACCTAGGGTCAACACTGCCTATGGTAGCTCCATACACTGGCTTTGTGCATGCCAAAGGCATGTGGGCTGTGTGCCCCAAGGCTGGTGACTCACCGTTGATGACATTCCAGGTGTAGACGCCTATGGGCCCCAGGAAGGTCTGGTAGGGATTGCTCACGACGTTCATGCCCGTGAAGCCCGCGCTCAGGAGGGAGCTGAGCAGCGCGAGGACCAGCAGGACGATGATGGCCACGTTGGTGGCTTTTGTTTCAGCCTTTTTAACTGTGTCGGCCACTGGAAGAGAGGAGCTCTGTGTCAATCATTAACCTGCATGGAGCAGGCCTGACGAGGAAAGGCTACGCGCTCCAGGGCCCTTGGATAGCCGATGCTTGGGAAGAGCTGGCTGTTTGCGAATAAAAACTAGGAATGGGAAATTGAGCTTAATCCTTCAAGGAGAAACAAATTGGGGCCTGGCTGATAGCTGAGCTGGTGCTCGTACTCTGTGTAAATAGCAGTAGAGGTGGCTCTTTTGAAAGGAAGGGGCTGCTATGGAGGCCACACGTGGCCAAGTTGGGCATCTTCACATCCAGCATCCCAGCACCTTCCCTTTCTGATCCAGAGCATCACAACGGGTACATGTAGAGTGGAATCCGATGGGGTTTCTATGCATGTAGGCATGAATTGCCAGAGATACTGGGCACATACAGCCAGTCTCACCAGGACTGTAATCAGTTTGACCTTTTTTGCCTAAATTCCTCAAATATGTCAGCAGTGCCCTCATGCACCATTGAAACAGCCTTCTGGAGGAGAAGTTCCTTGCTGGGCTGCTTTAGCACAAGGCTGCTACTGCAGAGTTGCCGGTGCATAAATTGGAGAAATTGTAGCAGTAAAAGTAACATCAGCAAAAATAATAAGCAGTCATAAAAAAGGAAAATAAGCACTCATAGATGAAAGAAGAGCTATTGGAAAGAAACGAGGAGAGCTTCCTCCTCATTTCATGCGTTATTCTGGGAAATAGAGAAGCCATTAACTGCTGCTCCAGCGAATAAGGAAGTGTTATATAAACCAAATGCAAATTTAGGGAGCAGGGAGGCACTTGGGAGATGCCACTAAATTAAATGTGAGCCCAGCCCCAGCTGCCCTCTGCGCTTGCTCCAGGCAGCCCAAGCATCGCCCAGGTCCAGGAATAAGGAAATAAGGAAATAAATTGCCTGCATTTGATGGCAAGGGGTTCGTGCACCTTTTCCTCATCCGCCTTCCACGATTTTATCACCCAGAACATCTTTGGACTTTGCTGAACCTATTGCAGCTATTTAACCCCTAACTCATCTTCTTTGTTCATCTCGGACACAACCCAGGGCAGGAACCTGGGCAGCCTCCCCTTGTTGCAAGCAGCAGCTCGAGGCCTTTCCAGAGGCCTGCAGAAAATGCTGGGTTTGTGCAGGCAGATATTTATTTTCCAGTTAAAGAGGTCAGTGTGAGCACAAGGTATATGGAATAGCTGATCTGCTTGAGCGCGCTCTGTGCAAACCCATGAGCAGATAATCCTCTTCAATCGGTAAAACAAATATGAGGGCATGAAAGGAGAGTATTGATCCTCCAGTATCATCATCTTTTTGTCTCCAGTCATCCTTAGCTCTTCTTCAATCAGATTTAATTTCCCAAACTTTTACTGACTTGCGTGTGAACAGCTCCAAGCTCCCAGCCTTGAGGTCTTTTTTTCTAAGCAGCCTTGGCAACAAGGCCTAGGATCACTTACGAGTCATATTTAATTATAATTGGCTCTCAAGGAATAAAGTTATTTATTAGAAGTTATTAAATAACTTTTAATTTATTCCAGGCCACTCTGCTCATCTCCAAGGCCTCCAATGTAGCTGTATTGATTTATTACCCTATTAAGTTCATTAATAGCAGTCTATCATAAGAGGCTACCTCGATTAGGTGTTTCATGCTCCGTAAACCTGCAGAAACTGTATGCCTCTCTGCCTTTTATCTCTGTGCTTGGAAATTTCTTTTAATGGAGCAGTATCCAGTACAGCAAGTTATTGTCTCTGCGAGGGCTTTTGCCAGTCTACTTGCCTATTGCCATTAATAAAAGCACTAGGGTAAAATTGGTTGTTTTTATCTCGGATATAAATGAGCTTAAACATGGGAAAGGGGCGAATCTCTATTTTGGCTGTCTTTAAAGCCTGCTCTTCTTGCAGCAGCTGCTGAAAGTGGACAGCACTGCTAAGCTCTCCTGTTTTGTTTGTCTCTCAACAGTTGGTTTGTCAGAACTGAAGGGATGTTTAGTAAATGATAAACACAGAGACCTAAATTTGGAGGAAAAAAAAAAAAAAGGGTCAACACTGCCCCATAAAATTCCTCACATGTGACCCATGCAGAGCGGCACACTGTCCTCCCTGCCAGTGCTTTGTGAGAGCTTCGCACTAATTGCAATTAAAATCTGTGGGATGGCTCTGCCCGGGCTCCTGGCACTGGATCCAACCCCAGCAATGGCCACGGCCTGAGGAAATGGGATGCTCAAAGGAGAAAATAAAAGGGGCACTTTATTTGTTCTGAGGCCCATGTCCAGCACATATGGGCCATATCCATAAGGATACGGGCATGGACATCACATGCCCATAGACAAAAACCATATCGATCTAAAGCTCAATGTTTAATTACTCAGTTAACGAAATGCACGTTCTGGAAGTTGCAGTAAGTTTGAAACCCTTTAATAAAAGAGCACGAGAGCTTTTCTGCTCCGTAGTGATTTTGAAGCTCAGCCTCCTGTGCACAAAGTTGTTATTTTATAGGATTTCCTTGCTCAGGCCTGCACGCAGCTGCTGGCGAGAGCTCCGCGGCACTTAGGTCCGCGGGTTTTTGGGTTCTTACTCTTACCCCACTTAAATTCCCCGAGGGGCTGGTGGCCGTTTGTGGGTTTGAGCACTCATCGGTGCCGCTCACCTTGGAAGGGGGTCTCCGAGATCTTCAGGTCGTCGGCCACCGTCTGCTCGCAGGTGCCCTGGAAGAGCCCGTAGGTGACGGTGAGGGTGACGGTCACCGAGGAGTTGGCTCCGGCGAAGCGGATGTCGCTGGCGACCCAGGAGCGCGTGGCGAGCACCACGCAGAGCAGCACGAAGGAGCCCGCGCTGCTGCAGAAGGCGCCGGCGAACAGGAGCGTTTTCTCCCGCGACGGCATTTTGCCGGGAATCGCCTCCTCCTCCTCGCATGAGCCCCGGTCTGTCCGGCCGTCCTTCCCGGCCGGCCCCGGCCCCAGCCGAGCACGCTTCCCAGAAGCCGCCGCCGCGGCAATAAAGCCGGGGAAGAGCCGAACTTTGGCCGGGACAGCAGCAGTTGCTATCGCGACGGCGGCACAGCCGACGGTCCCCGTGTCCGGCTGCGCAGCGCTCCCGCCTCCCGGCCGCCGCATCCCTCCTCCCGGCCCGCTGGGGCCTCCTTCCACACAGGCATGTTCTGGCCCCTTCTTGCTTTTATTTTGCAGTCAGAACTTTTTTCCTAGTCTTTATATATATATATTTTTTTTTTTCTTATTTTTTCCTTTTTTTTTGAAGCTATGTTTGGAGACTTCCCTAAAAGCCCCAGCTGTTTTACAAGTACAACAGTCCTGAATTGCTCCTCGCCGAAGGGCTTCAGCTCCCCAGCCTGCAGCCCAGGACCCCGAGGTGTCTGACATGCTCAGGTGCTCTCTAGGGAGAAAGAAATACTGTAAATTCTCCTCCTGTATACTGTAAATACTGTAAAGAAATACTGAAAATACTCCTGAAATAGTGGATAAATAAAGGTAGCAATGCTGAAAAACCCTGCCCTGGACTCTGAGGCTGTAAACTGTAATATCTGACTTTCTTCTTGCCACATTAATTAAAACAAGAGACAGTAATGACACAGTTTCAGAGTAAAACTACATGTTTAATAGCAAAATTGTTTGGGAGCTTGCAGTCAGCTAGATATTCAGCTTTCTGGGTTTTTTTTGTTTTGTTTTTTTCTTGTGAAATCTGAATCCTGAATTAATAGTCTGCTGTTAAGCCAAAGCAAAAAAAAAGATTCCTATGTTATTTTCTGTATTAATTGAATAGCGTTATTCCATGCTATAATAAAGCCATGCTACCATAGCACCCACATTCCTTTGTAAATCGCTGTCAGTAAGTTAATCTGCTCTAAGGCGCTGCTGAAAAGACCTGCGGAGCTCTGTTCCCAAAGCTCTCCCCAAAGGCCCGTTTGTTTGGCCTGCAAATACACTAAAACCATAAAGTTTTGTGAGTCTGACCTCACCAGGGCTTCCTGCATGAGAAAAGCGTCACCTTCGCAAGGCCGTGCTGTTGTGCAGGTGTGAGTTCTTCTGATTTCTTGCTTGAAAGCTTTAAAGCAGTAATTATATTTGAAATAAAGGCAGTTTGTTTCTGAGATGGGTAACTGTCCTTTTTCATGGTATGGTTTTTGTAAGTCTATTTTTTAATATATTATGTGTAGCTTAAGGATGTCTCTGATGGTTTTGCTTTTATGAATGTGTACATTTTATTATTATTTATTTATTTAAATGCTTCATGTATATTCATACAGAAACATATATATTCATACAGAAACTCTTCATAATCCTGCTATACAGAAGGATGCAATGCTACACAGCATTTAGCATGTGTGCGCAGCAGAAGCCAGTCCATATGTGAATTTAAGCACCAAAATGGAGGCCTTTCAACCCAAAATGCATAGGGAACAAGAGAGACGTCTTGAATTCTCCTTCCCGTGGTGGGGTTAAAATTTAACCCGCACAGCACGGGGGAAGCTCAGGAGAGCGGTCCCGCTGTGCTGCGCGCCGGGGCGTTCCCGACCTGCTCCTCGTGCTTTCCTGGTCTCCGTGGAGCTGCAGGCCCGGAGCAGAGTCCAGGTGCTGGTAGCGTCCAGCGGGCAAAGGTCCCAATTCCAGTTTCCTGAAGCGCTCCTGAATCCAGGAAAATACCCTGTAAAGCAGACCATAATTTGAATTTTTTATTTTCTTTTTGCCTCTTGTACCTAAAGCAGAAAGGCTGGTTTTAAAAGATTGAGGTTTTCAGTTTTCTGTGGTTTTCCTTGCGCACAACATTTGTGGTCCTTCCTTTTACATCCTTTTTGTTTCCATCATTGTCAAGGAGCTCCATAGCCAGGTAGCAATGGGAGCGCTAATTTGTTTATGCCTTTTGGACCAGGTGAGGGGAATCTGATAAACCATTGGGAGTTTTACTGTGGTTGGAGAGGAAAACTTGAAGCTGAACTGAAACAAAAAATCACTGCAACAACTGTTTGGGGCTGATGCTTTTCTTTTATAATTTTTGGAGGATTTTTTTTTTTAGAAGATTTGGATGTGATCATAAGCGATGGCATGTGGATTTATGCTATGACACTGTGAGACCTCCATCTATCGCTTTGAGCTTCCTTACATGCTCTTGGAAATACACACACACACACCGATATTTTAAGTGCTGTCTGGATTTCTTCCCAGAAAAAGTCTCTCCTGAGCCGAGGACTCCATTACCAACCAGCCCTTGCTGGCATGGAGGTGGTGACACCTGGAATACCGTGCCACCACCCAGGCCTCCAATGAAACATCCGGCTCTATGGGCTGTTATCCCTAACGTATGAGCTGTTATCCCTAACGGAGACTCCTGGTTTCCACCCTGAAACAAAGAAGAAGGAAGACTTATCTTGTCCCAGTACCTGGAGGCCCAGCTGCTATCTGGGAGGAAGGCAGAGCTGCCCCATCCTCACCTCTGCTGCACGCATGGGGTTCATGTTCATGCCGCACCACAACGTGGCGTTTCAAACCCTTCTCATTTTTCCTAAATATTTCAATGGTGATCCCCTAATTTGCCTGTGGTTCAGACCCAATAAAGGCTCTGCTGGCATTCAAGCTTATAATCTATCATTCTAAAAACAGTAATTTATTGAGATCACTTCTATTTGAAGCCTGATGTATCTGATAGTTGACACTTTCGGATTATTTGCAAAATTATTCAGTTTCATGCATCGGGGTGGAGGTGCTGCACTGCTGTCAAGGGGATATGGGCCACTTCCCAATAAATGGGATGTAAAGCGTTTGAGGAGCTTTTCTAAAGAAGTGAAGGAAAACCATAAGGCCCCACAGACACTTGTGGGACAATTTTCACCTTTTGCTTGCTAGGCAGTTCCCTTCCCTTCCCTTCCCTTCCCTTCCCTTCCCTTCCCTTCCCTTCCCTTCCCTTCCCTTCCCTTCCCTTCCCTTCCCTTCCCT
>NW_020455535.1:607779-644766 GCF_003342845.1 Nothoprocta perdicaria
GTGCGCTCCGCCCGGCTCCGCGGCCGCCCCGGCGGGCGATGCTGCCTGCGGGCACCGCCGAGGGGCGGCCCGGCCGCGCGGGGTGTGCGCGGGGTGTGCGCGTTGCTCCCCTTTCCCCCGTGCCCTTCCCGTGCGTGGCGCGGGGCTCCAGGCTGCTGCCGCCTGGGAAGCGGCCGCGGGAGACGCTTGGGAAGCGGAGGATGCTCCGCGGGCAGCGCTGTCCCCCTGCCCCTGCGGCGGGGGGGCCTCGTGCCCCCCGAGGTGACCGCGGCTTCCTGGGTCCCTTGCCGTCCCCCTCATGTGTGCCTGCTCCCGTAAAACACACGGGCTGTTCGTAGCGCGCCCGCTTCCCTCCGCGGGCAACTTTGTGCCGCATCAGGAGCCGAGCGCGGTGCCTTGTGCTTCGGGAGCGCTAGCCCGAGAGCGCGATGTGCCGGGGCTGGAGGCCGGGGATGTTCCGCATTTACGCGGCTGCGTGCAGGGAAACGGGTGTGCGGAGGCTGCGAGCAGCAGAGCCCCGAGAGCCGCGCGGGGCCATCCCGCCGCTGCCCGCGGGATCCCAGGGAGAGGCGTCCCTGTCAGCGGGGTTGGGTGTCACCTAAACACAGGAGGGGTCCCCGCATGGAACCGAGCTGGGGGCTGTGATCCTGCAGGCACCAGCCCGACGAGCTGCCGGCCCCGCTCGCCCGCGGCTGAGCCGCCCTCAGCCCCGCGGCCTGGCGACGGCCGCGGAATTCGCCGCGGTGCGTTTGGGCTCATCGCGCAGCAAAAACGGCCCTCGGGGGCTTTGTCAGGAGGACCAAGAGTGATGTGTCCAAACGGAAGAGACTGCAGCTTTCTCTTTGGGTGGCAGACCCGTTTGCACAGCCGTCGCGCTTGTCTGGGAGGTAATTGTGCTGGTGGCCCTGCAGCGAGGAGGGTGCAGCCCCTGCAAGGGCCATTGCTTTTAAATGCACCTGTGAGTAACGCAGCAAGGCGAGCCCCTCGGTGCCTCTGGCCTCGGAACCATGTCCAGGATGCCTGTTCCCGCTCGGCTTGCGGCTGCTCTGTGCAAAAAGCCTGTTCTGCTGCTCCAGAGGTGTCTCGGAGAGCGGTGCGGGCGCTGGGCAGTGCCAGTGTCCCAGCTCAGTGACATGTGGCCGGAGCTGCCGGCCAGCTCCGCTGCCTTCACCCTTGTTCCCTCCCTGGGTTAGATCCAGGTCCTCTGTAATAAGCAATAGCTCCTGTGGGCTCCAAAATACTGTGACGGTCAATATTTTTAAAAATTCTTATATGGCTCATTTAGAAGATGTGCACTAAGATATATATACATATGTATATCTTCTTTGTATAGCAAGTCTGAAAATGTGTGTAAATTAGAGCTGAAATGAGATGTCGCTAAGGCAAAGGTCAGGAGGGATCCAGCTGCGGTGATTTATTGAGCTGCTGGTACCCGGTTTGCTTTTTCTGAGTTATGCACAGTATGGGACATATTTTAAGGCATGCATGCAGTGTTGTGCTTTTAAATTCAGTTTACTTTGCAAAAGTGTAATAATTTAATCAATGGTGCCCTTCAGGATCTGTGGTTCTGATTGCAGGGTATCCCTTTCGGAACAGGAGCGTTTGGCGGAGCTGTTTCAATGGGGTGATGCATTTGGGCCGTATCTTGGGTTGTGCTGTACTAGGATGTTTCTTTTTAATCAGTAAGCCAGCTGAAGCACAATTGCACATTCATGGCAAAATGTCATTATTTTGAGATACACCAGCTTCAAGCTTTTCAATGCTTGGGCTTTTCTTCAACTGTGCTGGTCCTTGAGTGATTTTTTTTTCTCTTATTAAGGTAATTTTTTTAATCTGAAATAACTTCCCAAGAAAAGTTGGGTGAAGTGGAGAGCTGTGGCAGCTCAGTACAGTGCCGTGTCCCTCTCAATGGAGGACAGCAGCTGTATACAAATATAAATATATATATAGCTTGAGCTAGTGCCATGCTTTTGCAGAACAAGGGATGAATATATTTGCATCCTCTGTTGTAAGGGATTTCATGCAACTTGGGTAATTTCTGAGTGTTTTTTTTTTTTCTTTTTAATATCCAGATTTGGATTTCTTAGCTGTGCACAATTACATTGCACAGCATCACTTAAGTTATCACAGAAATTAAATATTTTCTCTACTCTTTTTCCTTCTCCTGATCTTGATTGTGCAAAGCTTGTAACGTGCTGCAGGGAGAGAAAGCCTGGTGAAACAGCCGTGGTGCTGCCTGTGCGTAAACAGGTTAAAATAATATATGGCTGTCTTGTTAAACACAGGCATCAGCTTAAATGCAGTCATGTTATCAGTTGGTTTGCAGTTGTCAAAAGCTCATTAATTTTCAGCCAAACTACCTGGCTTGCTGTTTTAAATGGCTTTACAATTACACCTGATTCTGATGAGCGTGGAGAAGCCTGAATTAAAACCTCTGAGGAGGGTGCACGGCCACACATCCAGCACTTGAGCCTAATCAGATTTTTTCCAGGCTAAACTTCTACTTTTGGCACCTTCTTGCTCCCCTCTGAGCTGTTGGGAAAGGGTTTTATATTTCCCTTTTTTGGGGGGATGGGAGGGGACTTTAATGGGAGGATGATGAAAAAAAGGTGCAATGGGGGAACTATATTTAAATAGTGACCTATTTGCAGTACTCATCTTAAACTATTAAAAACCCCAGCTTGTGATAGTGTGAGTTGGAGATAATTGGTACCTCCAGCACGTGGGATTTTAATAAGCCAAGCTCCTTCCCCCTGTAATTCTCTCCCTGTAATAAAATACTGCCTGGCGCCAGATGCAGTAGGATCTGCAGGAAACTTCTTGGCAGGTTCTTCACTGTTCTTTTTTTTATTATTATTATTTTTCTTCTTTTTTTCTGAATGGCTTTGATAAGCGAACTGGGGAGGTTATTTAAAGCTGGGCGCATGTGACCCGAGATTGTGCTGGAAGAGCCTGGGAATTGCTGTCCTCCACTGAGCTCCTTGTCCCTGCGGTTTAGCCTGATTTGCCAGGATGTGCGCAAGGAGAAACTGGAGCATGTCCTTGGAAAAATCACCCAGTTCTCAGCAGACTTCCTCTGCCTGGGGTTGCATTTCCAAACCTGGCAGCTCGTGCTGCAAGAGGAGAAGCTCGGCGCCTCCCGAGGGAGGTCACCGGTTTCCAGCAGAATTCACAAAAATCAACATTGGTGCCTCAAAGTGTTAGTGAGGTGGAAAAAACTCCCATGGCCCAAATCACAGAGCTGGATGGAGCTCGAGTCTGTGATTTTGGGATGCAAAGGATGGCTTTGGGCCAACATGGGCGCTTCTTCGTGTGTGGTCTAGTGCGTGGCCTGGGAATCCTGGTGCATTCCCGTCGGGAATGGCGCCTCGCGCGTGTCCAAGCCTTGCCTTAGGGAGTTATTTCTCTTCCTGAGTGATCCTTGCAATCAGTGCAAATAATGGCTTGGAATAAAGCTGCATTGCTGACGCCCACCGCCTACTCCAAGAGAAAGGGGGAAAAGTCCATCTTGACAAATCCTCCCTGGAGGCAGTGGAGTAAATTTTAATAGGGATAAATAAGAGATTGCAGGGGGAGAGGCAAGAGTGGCTCTTGCGGCAGTCACGTGGTGAGTGAAGGCTCTCCTGGTGCTCACAGCGTGGTCAGACCTCAGGCTTTTAGGAGACAGGGCTTGTTTTAGGCTTGACGTAAGGTGACTTTCTAGGTACATGTTGCTACCAGTACTGCAGTTTGCTGCTAGCCGGCATGTCCTGGGGAGGCTCCTCCAGCACGTGGCCCTGGACGCTGCGGTGGGAAGGAGCGCCGGAGCGTGGGAAAGGAAGGAACCGCGAGGCCGGGAACGCTCCCTGTGCCGGAGCAGCGCGAGAGCGCCGCGGCAGCGCCGCTTTAGGTGAGCTACGTCTAGGGGTGGCTTAGGGGCCTCCGATTAGTATTAATTTCCAAGTCTTTAATGACTTTTATTAAACACAATCTCCGTGCTTAAAAAAAAAAAAAAAAAAAAAAAAATTTCCTTCCTCTTAGGGCTAAAAATACTTTCCTGAGGCTGTCTGTAACTCGGACATGCGGCAGTTTTCCTAAATACACCCACTCTGCTTGGAAGAGATTAGCTGGATTCTGATGTTCGCCCAGGATCTCCCACATTTAATTAAAAACCCTATCACAGCTGTGCAAAACACAGCCACATGCTGGCCAATGGGGCCCATGCCTCCTTGCACCAAGTGCAGTATCGGGGCCGACAGGGTTCATGTGATTTCCAGGTATCTGTCTGCATTACTGAAAAGACCTTGTCCTCATTTATTTTTCCCTGCAGGTGTGTTTGATTCTCTCGCAAAAATAGTGGCTGATAATTCAAGACCCACGGGACCAAGAAAGCGGAGTGATGCTTAATAGGTAGCTGCTAGCAGGATTTCTGGGAGAATAAGTTGAAAATCTTCCTTCTGTACAGTAGCATTTCTGGAAAATCACTTTACATCTTACTTTACTTTAAGAAATGCTTAAAAACTATTAGAAGGCACATGCTGCATAGAGTGCCTGTCTGATAGCACTGCTTCTCTTAATGAAGATGTTGACACGCTGGCTTTTAGAGGGATGAAGACACTGCGGTGCAGGGAGGATTAAGTGCTGAAGTCGGAGTTAAAACTGGATCTAGGATATTGCACCTTCCTGCCTTTAGCCAGAGCGCGACTCTTAATGGGTTTATTGGTCTTAAATGTCATGTTTTTCATATGGCAGTCGGAGCACTTTAAAATCGGATGCCTGCGGGTGACCTTGATCACTTCCTAATGGAAGCAGATGTGTGGCACCCACCTGTCACCAAAGCATTAAAGACTTGGCTGTAGACGTGAAGAACACCCAAATCTGCCTTTTTTTTCCTGATTTGTGTCTTGCTGTGCTCTGATGCTCATGTGGGAGATGGCACTTGCTGCTTGAGTGTCCTTTGGTGGCACTTGGTGGCTTTACCGTGGGAAAGAAGGTCCTGATGACCTGCCCTGCGGGTGGCACCAGCTCTGCAGCATCCCTGGTGCTCTCGTGGCTGCTTTTTGCCTCTATTCATCATTTTATTACCATAGCCCTGGGGAGGAGGAGAAGGCAACTTTCTTAGCTAGCATCTGACAGCACTGGCCTGGAGGTTTATAGTCTGGAAATGCTGAAAGAAAAACTGCGTTTGCTGGGAACTGGGAATTTATTGCTCATGAATTTGCAGCAGCTGAGCAGGAGCTAATAAATTTTCAGAAATTGTTAAATAGATGTTGATTGTGTTAATTTGGGAGAGGAGGAGGAAAACAAAGAAAACATCGGTGGCATTTGTGTCGTCCCAAAGTCTGCGGTCAAGAATTCCCATGGAAACCTCCACAACTCACAGGTTTTTCTCCTTTACTGTTTTCTAGCTTCTTGGGTCTCCCTAGAAACACAGATAAACTTGCATCGTACATCTGTTCTTTTAAATGCTAAAGCACTTTATTTTGCATCCTAAAGTACTAATTGCTAATAGGAGTTTGTCAAATATTGTGTGCTGTGTCCTCTGCTAGGAAAGCAGGTAGTCGGGTTAAGCTGAGGCACGTGGAGGGCTTGGCCTTGGCTGGATAGTAAATGGCGGTAATGAGGAGTGGGGTTTTTCTCTTTTTTTTTTATTTTTATTTTTTAATTTCTTCCCAATTTTCCCATCAAGTCCATTGCTGGATTTTTATTTTTTAAATTTATTTATTTTTTTCCCCAGCTGTGCAGGCAGGTAGGGAATCTATTTATGCTCTAACATGGTAACGATCAATTAGGAGGACTCCAGGAAGCCTTTGATATTCCTGACCCGATATTCTCAGCAATTCAAGAACATTCCAAGCAGACACCAGCTTGCCTTGCTTCTGAAGAAGCTGGGGAGTCAGGAGGAGCCAGGGGTTGGATTCGGGGAGTTTCTGGGCTTATTCTTAAAATGTGCATGCAGGGCATCCAGTTGTATGCAAGGTTCTTAGTGAGTTGCTCTGTTGGAAAACCACATTGTGGGAGCTGTTTTTTCTTAAAAGCTGATGCATAAAATATTAATTTAAGCCTATAATTATTTAGTGTAGCTGTTTTATCTGGATAAAGGTGCAGCGTGCCCTTCAGCTGCTCGATGTTGCTGTGTTTTAGGTAAAGCGAGGAGCTGCCGTCCGCATTCTCTTTGATGGCCATATATGTAATTTCCTGCAGGAAATCTTGTTGGCAAATGTGGGTTTTGGAGACAGGGAATGACAAGACAAGGTTGCAGCCTTGAGTCATGAGACAAGGTTGTAGTCTCAGTCCTCAAGCAGCTCCTGGAGATCCCAGAAAATAAATCAGTGCTCTGAAAGCATTTTAGACGCTAACCCTGAGACTCCCTCCTCTTCACACTTCCATAAAGGAGAGAGACTCCATATGACATCCACATCCATCTCGCAGGCTCATGCATCTGTTCTCATTTTACCCTCCTACCAGGAGTTTTTGTTTTGCATCTGGATTTCAGTTTGTTTATCCCAGCTTCAAATGCTGCCATCTGACCTGCTCCCAGAGCCAAAAGCAATACTGATTTAACGCGGGAAGGGATTCAGCGCTTCTCTTGTATGGATAATTTAATGGAAGAATAGCCAAAACATACAAAATGTGATTCAGGCCTGAGTTTCCACCTCCTGCTAAGCCAACAGAATGTTGTTCTGAGCATCTTCAGGGTCTCACTTGGGTCATCCAGTTCCTGTAAGATGTGTTCAGCACGTCCAAGTCGATATACATAAATACAAACACGAAATGCTCCCCAAAGGCAGTAGCCTCGACTTGAGCCCCTCAACGTGGTAGAGAACAAACTTGGGATCACCTGCTGCTCTTCAAAGCCGTGCTCCCAATCTCATAGTTCTCATAGTGTTTGCTCTCAAAGTCAACAGGAACGGAGGCGATCTATTTACTTAATATCAAAGCAGTTATAGTGAAAATTGGCAATCACCAGGGGGAGAAAAATCATGTTTCCTGAATACCCGTTAGGCAACGGTGCAGCTCACGGTACCTAAATTCCTTTTCTTATTGATGATAGGGCTAGCGTGAGGCTTCTCCAAGGGCTAGTGCTGAAACGAAGATGAAGATGATATTTAAGTTTCCTGCTTGTGAGACTTGTGAGAGTCTTATTATGAAAGAATTGAATGTTTCAGAAATGGGAATATTGTTTTTACTTGTCTGGCAGTTGCTTTTCTTTGAGATTCATAAAATCCTGAGGGAAAGCATCATCCGCTGATACTTGTCATCAAATTGGGACCAATATTTCAGGCTCTCTAGTGGGTTTAAAAAAATGCATACATACATACACACACACAGGCACTACTTGATTAATATTTAATGCAATCTGACATTTTAGAGAAGTAAACTTGAATTATCTGGGTTGTGGAAGGAGGGATTTAAGGAAGTAACTTGTTAGTTCTTGTCAGTGACCATTTCTTACTCTGCATCCCAGCAGCAAACGAGTGTCCATCACGGCAGACCCAGGAACTTTGTCCTTCCAGAGAAGGTGGGCTTAAGAATAGTTACTTCCATTGGAAGAATCCACAGTGCAAACAAATAATTAAATCTGTGGAAGTGGCTCATTCTACTTGAATGTTATACAGAGAATGACAGCACCTGCAGCTGGTACCTGAGCTTGGGTGGACCAGATGTCTTGTTCATTGAGCAGCCCGGTCCATCTTTGGGTCTTTACGTGCAGCGAGGCATCACACAAAGAGGTTTTTGAGTGGGAAAATTTGCAGACAAAGCAGAAAAGACCGGCCAAGGCTCAAACAACTGAACTAACAGTGCTCTTCATTGCTCTGTGCACAAGGGCTCCTGCAGTTGTATAAACGTCATGTTCCTGCCCAAGGTTGTTAATCGGATTCTCCCTGTCCTCAGCTACTTATTGTGCCCTGAGCTGCGACCTGCTGAACGTAGCTAATGGTGTTTGTGGGCTGCAGTCAGCCAAGAAAACAGCTGTGGCTCTCTGAGACATGACTGGTGACAAATACTCCTCCTCGGAAGTATTTGCTATTTCCAAAAGGAAGAATCTCCAGTGTCCCATCTGTATTTGTCCAATTGTGTTTCCCAGGATTGCAGTTTTTCCCCGCCATGGAAGGTAAGCTCCAAAGCAGAGCCCCAAAAGACTGCAGCAAACACACGTCCCCTGTTAACTGGTATTTACATAAAACAAGCTGGCACCAGTTGGGGACACTGAGTGGGATGCTTTCTCAGCTGTTGGAATTTGCACATGAGATGGAAGATGTTTTGATATTAAAAAAAAAATGGTTGGCTGAATATTTTTCCCATTATTCCCAAGTGTCAAAATCAAAGCCATGAATCTCCAGGCATTTTGCCCATTTTCTTTTTGTTCTTGTTGTTTCAATTCTTTTCTTTTTCTCCGCAAGGCTACGATTTAGCAGCTTCTCTTAATAGCAAAATTCAGTAGATTTACCAAATACATAAGTGTTTTTAAAAAAAAACTCTTAATAATGAGCTAAATATTACTGGGTTTGGATTTTTTCATAGTATCTGTAAATTCACTCTTTAACTATGCGTATAAACTATGATGAAGTAGGGACACCCTGCAAGAGACCTGAGACTTATTTACCTGCTCTAAGACCCTTTATGGCAGTGACTGCAATTATCCTCCCTGCTTCACTCCTAGGCATTTTTTTCTAACACGTGAGATTTGTAAGATGCAGCCGGTCCCTCATAGGATTTTAGGCTGTATTTTTAATTAAATGGAGCATGTTTTTGAGCTGTGTTTGAGCTGGTTGAGGAAGGGAGCTCCAGCCCTCTTTCCCAGGCTGCGGATGACGCCACGAAAGCACAAAGTGGAATTTTGCTCCTCTTTTCCCTGCAGTGGGGAAACCATTCCCTACCTCATTTCTTTGTTTTCGTCCGCTCCATGTGGATGCTAGTGCTTCTGGCCTCTCCGAAAGTAGAGCAAAGTCTTTTTTTAGAAACTAGAGCAGAATTTTCATAATAAACCTGATCTAGTAGAGATCGAGAGGCTCCTTGGGGGGGGTGGGGAGGCGGGGAGTGAGGGAAGAAAACAGCAGTGCAATTTCAAGGATCCGTATCCTAAAAAGTCCCCATGGATTTGCTACTCCTTCTTGGGTTAGGAGACCCTCCAATTCGCTTTTAATTAAAAATTTTTATTTATTCTCTGTCTTCTTCTGAGGTCCCCAAGCACCTTATAAACTTGTGGTTTTATGTAAAAAATGCAGAATCCATATTCATGGCATGCGGAGGATCCGTGCAAAGCTAAGGATGCATCTGAGTTTGCGCTTTTTGTTTTATGCATTAGTATTTTTAGAATTTCAACCTTATTACAATGCAAATTTTGTTATCTCTGCTGTTGTCCATGTTGGATCTAACAGACATTGCACGTAAATGTAAACATTGACCTTTCATAAATATATTATCCGAATCCCTTATTTAAATAGCCAGAGCTTTATTTTTCAAACATTGCTAAGTTGGAGGAAAAACCATAAAAACAGAGCATTATACTTCGTTCCCGGGCTTGCAGCGTGCTGCTTTCCTGCCTGTTGCTGCCTCTGCAGGGTCGCGTGAGGCATCGTCTGCCGGCAAAAGCAAAAACCCTGAATTTTCAGGGGATGCTGAAAAAGCTTCTTGTCTGTTGGAGCTTTTTGCTTCGGTGAGAGCGTAAGGTGCCGGGTGGCCGGGATGTCAGGCAGATTTCTTTTCTTGTGCATGAGCTTAGACAGCTCTAAGTTAACGACTTAACATAAGTTAAGACATTTTGTATGGAAAGTACCCTTTGCAGGAGGCAGAAGTTCTCGTCCATGCGTGCAACTGTGGTAGATCTGCAGTTACGCACACGGGCTCTAATAAGCAGTAATTTAAGACAGAAAAAGAATAGATAGAGAAATAGAACAATAATTTAGAAGCTATTTAGACATCTTTATTTCATGTTGAAACTGGGCCTTGAAAGCGTGATCCCGTGCTGCAGAAGAAAACTTGGATTTTTTTTTTTTTCTGTTGTTTACACAGAGCTAGAAATGTCACTGCTGAAGCTAGGGTAAGCAGAATGCCGTCTCTGACACTGCGCCGTTGTTGGGTGATATTACCCCAGGATTGTGAGCAGCATATTTGCCTATAATGTGGGTTTTGTCCTGGGGCTGAATGCAGCAGTGTTCGGCCGTGTGGAGGAGGATTTTCATGAGGAGCCGGCACAGCTTTCTCAGGGAAATAGATGGCTGCGCTCAGCACTTTGAGCCTACGCAGGAGGCTCCTCTTTTGTTGCCTTTTTCTGCTTTTTCTGGTTGACTTTTGAAAGGTTGAGCTCTTTATGTGCGTATCTAATGTGCCATAGTAGAACATCGGATTGAATTGTCTGCTTATCACACATGGTGGTTGTGTAAGACGGTCCTTTTAAAGGCAGAATAGAGACTGATATGGAAACATTGAACACTGAGATGATATCCCGTGTTGCCAACCTGGGGAGCGAGGAGATACTGAAGCAGCAGGCAGAGGTTGCTAAAGAAGACCCCAATAGTTGGGTTGGGGCATTCGTTGTGCCTTGTGTCTCCTGCTGTTCTGCAGTTGGGTTGCAATAAATACCTGCTTGGCAGTCATGCTCTTGGGAAGCGTCTTCAGGGTTGGCCATGGTGCTGTGCAGGTGCAGGGTGTTAAGATGATGGACTTCTAGTCATGGCATTTGTTACAGTTGGTTGTATTATGGGCCATTTCATGTATTTGTGGCGAAATGAATACCACACCAGCTGTGCATTTTAAATGGCTTAAGAAGGCACCCGCATGGCAAACGATATCCAGGTGCAGATGTTGCCCTGCCGTGGAAAGGCAGTGCATATTGGTATTCTCTTGGATGCTGGGATGAGGACTCCTTGTTTTGGCTCCAGGTAAGCTAGATTAAACAGACCCCATTGACTACACCCATGTGCAGCTGTGTCCAACCCCAACCCTTGGCAAGAACGTGCTGCTGGACACGTGTTCAGTGGTGCTACCACTGTGTGGCACCAAAGGGAATTGTCATCCCTGGGAAAACAAAGTATATGGAATTAATGGAAAGTCGTATAGACGTGATTCTACTTTACCTCGATTTAATAAATAGCATGAGGACACTGGATCTGCAGCACTTCACCCCTCTGCTTTGGCAGTAATTCTTGAGGGAGTTTATCCCAACCTGGCCCAGCAGTGAGTGCTTAGAAGTTGGTTTCATCTCTTTTATGCATAAAATATAAGTTCCCTAATGACCACAGGGTAAGATCCTTTGCAGAATTACTCTTCTGGAATAAATTTAGTAATTTGGAAGTGCTCATGACTTAGCTGGGCAGGCCCCCAGAAAACCTAATCCAAGACTCTGTGCGAGTATCTGAATTCTGCAGCTCTCAGAACATTTTCTGCTCATTTTCTAGTCACCAAGAAGCAGTTTATTGGAGAGATTGTTTGTTTCTTTGCTTTTTAAGATGCAGTAGCAAAGCTGGATGCTAATGTAAGCATACTTTTGCCTTCTCTGAACATATAAAACATCCGAACAAACATCCTTTGTACATCTAGAGCACCGACGGCACGCAAAGCCCGACCTCTGAACGCAGCGATCTCTTTTTTCTTTCCTGTTTACATTGGCCAAGACCATTTGAAATTACATACTGGGTCATGAAGAGTGAACCAAATAAAAGTGAACATCTGTGCGAGCTTGCAGAAGGTGCAGAGTGACACTTGGTTTTTTGCGCACGCGCGAGGGATGGGGAGAGCCGGGAAACCCTTGGGGAATTTCAGGAGCAGGAGATGGGACCCAGTTTTGATGTCTGTCTGAAAGCCTTGCTGGGAAGCTATACTTGATATTTAAGTGACTTGCTACTGTTAATTAAAAAAAAAATGGAAAAAAAGCAAAAAAAAATCCTCTTAATGACTTATTAAATGGAGTTCATGTCTGCGTACAACACCATTCAGTTGTATAGGCACTATTCCAAAACCCTGGAGATGGTGACGCTTTTATTGTTGTGTTCATTATTATTAATCATCAGGACTGCTCTAAGCAGATGTTCAGCATTTAAGTTCAGAGTTTGCTTTGGCAGAGTAGCGCGGCTCAGCCGAGCAGCTCTGGGGGCATGCGCCATTATAGAAAACATCCTTTGCTTATAGTTTTATTATATTTTAATAAAAAAAAGTGTACAGTTTATTGAATTTTAAGTTGACTTTTTTTTGTGGTGTATGCATGCGGTTATGCTTCTAATTTAAGTGATAAGGGGGACAAATATGGTGTCATTTTTAAATTTTTGCATAACTTTGTTTTGGGTGCCTCGATGTGATTCCTTGAACGAGGCTTTGCTTTAGTGGTGAGGATTGTGGGCGTCCTGTGCCCGGGGTATTCCCTGCAATATGGCCCATTCCTGTGGCCTTATCGCAGCCTCGTGTGGTTGAAAGTCACTTAGGGAGCAAATTGCCAGATAATTGCGTTGGTCGTAATTGCATCTTAAATTTTTTGAGCTTTTGAGAAAAATGCTGGAAATGAGCTGCTCTTAATCATGATATCGAAATATTGGTTCTGTTATATTAATTGCCCTCCTGTGAAATTGGATTTTTTTTTTTTTTTAGGAAGATCCTGAAGCTGACCTTTTTAATTTTTAATTTTCGGTTGGTGCGAGGCCAGTAATGACAACCCAAGTGATCTCATGAAATACAGGGAGCACCGCAGGCTTTGAGGAGCGCTGGCAAAACTTTCCTTTTCCTTTGAGCCCCGGTGGTGCTGTACAGGGGGAAAAACATGTGGGAAAACGTGTGTTTTGGACCCAAATCTGCGGGCAAGCCAGAACTTGTGGTTTGCAGCAGAATAACCCTTGTGTGGTTGCCAAAAACCCCTGCCGCGTCTCGGTGAGTCAATGGGCTGAGTCAGAACCTTGGTGTTTTGTGTCACTTCTCAGTGTCTGGTCGCACCTTGCTGTAGTCCCGCAGGAGTTGCATTAATGCTGCGGGAGGCAAAGGATTCCCCGAGGCTCTTGGAGGAGCCGACCTGGGCGTTTGGGCTCTGGGCACACAGCGGTCATCACTCCGGGAGCAAATTACCCTTGGGTTGGCCAAGGGCTTGGCGTGAATCGAGCACTCGGCATCAGCGGTGCCGCTGCCAGGGGCTTTCTGGCCAAAAAATCATCTCGTGCCTCTTGTCTCAGCAGGTCTCATTCTTGGGCGTTTGGAGCCTTCGTTCAGCATCACTGGGCTCCCCTTCTGCGTTGCCCCCGGTTAGCAAATGCTCATGGTATTCCCTAAAGCGGGAAGGGGGCTTTTTTGGCTTGTATCTCCTTCTGTGAAACGCCCTGTCCCCACCAAGCACGCCCAGGAGATCTTGCTTCCCGTTCCCTCCACCCTGCTAAAAATAAGCCCGAGTGCCACGATTCTTGTAGGCGCCGTGACTTCTCGGACGACTCCTTCCTTGCTTTGCACGTCTTGGACCTTATACTCGCATTGCTGTCTTTATCATCACACGGGGTTCTCACCCTTTTTGATGTGGAAAACAAAATATGGTAGCTCAGAGGTGGAAACTTGGGATGCTTTTCCCCGAGGTCCTGCCGGTTCGGTTCATGCATCTTCAATGTGAACTTCCTCTCTCCTTCTCCAGCACCATTTCCCTACATCTTGTTTGGAGAGAAAAAAGCAAATAATCGGAATTCTGCATGTGATTCCCTGCAAGATGTTGGTGGCAGGAGACCTTCTAGCACTTGGGGGACTCTTGAATAACCCTTAATTGTCAAGGTTGGAATTTTCAGTGCCGATATTTTTCCTGTGACCCTTTTGAGACGTTTTGCTTTGGCCAGCAGCCGGAATGTTCCTTTTCCAGTCACAGGAGGAAAATGTGAGCGGCGAGACGGGCTGGGAGCGCCGGGGCGGCCCGCGGGATGAGGCGGCAGCACGCGGCAGAGCCATCAGCACCTGACCCGGGCCCTCCAGCCCCACGGGGCCTCTATAAAAGAGCTCAGCGCCTTCTGTTTTGGGCTAAAATACCCCAGAAAAAGCATCCAGCCGCTCCGCAGACATGGATCCCGCAGAGCAGCGCCGCTTGCTTTCCGCCTCTATTGGGAAAAAGGTAACAGGAGGGTGGGAAGAAGTGCTGGACTGTTGCTCTCTCACTTGGGAAACACAGGGAATAGGGGAATTATTTCAAATACTCGAGGCTTTGGGAGTTGCTGTGGTTTGGAGGGGCTGGGAAGTGCTGGTGCAAGGATGCAGGTGCTGTGCGGATGCAACTATCAACCCCTTGAGTATAAGGGTTGCTAGGAAGAGTTGTAGGCTGACCACCACTTTGAGGCTAAAAAAGGCATTTTGGTAGTTCTCGGGTTTTTGCAGGGTCTGGAAGAAAAAAAAAAAAAAAAAAAAAAAGAAGAAGAAAGAAAAACAAACCTAAAATTGAGCATTTGTGTTGCTATAGCCTGTGAACATCTCAGCTCACCTGGAGCTTTTGTAACTTGAATTATTCAGGAGTGAGTGTTTAACTAGATAATTGGGTGTATCGCGTTTGCAGCCTCCGTGCTACTCCAAGGAGTGACCCAGAATGCACGACACTTCTAACATAGCATTTCTGATGGAAACTTACGTTTCTTTTCCATGCTGGGGACGCCAGGCATCCTAAAAGACCTTGTATTTTGCCCTGCCATGTCATGGGAAATGAGCAGACTTGTCTTTGCTAAAACAGCTAGTTTTACAATGGGAAAAACTTTCTAAACCTGCAAAGCCCAGGTGAAGGCCTGGGCTTTCCTACTTTTTTTTTTTCTTTTCCTTTTCTCTGGCTCTTTCTCTATGCTAAAATCCAAGTGCTGTGGAGTTTGCATGAGAAAAAGCAATAAACTCTTATTCTAGAAATCCTTGCAAAATTATGGATTTTTGCAAGATAGAATAAAATGCACTGTAAATACCCCGAGCAGCACTCCAAACTTGCTCAGGCTAAGTTTTTCCCAAGGGAATGCATCTGGCTAACAATACAGCTATTATACTATTACTCTCCTATTACTATTAATCGTGTGCAGTTGTTCTTGTGTTCCTTAGTGCCTATGTGCAAGTCTAGCATTCGCTCTCCTGGGAAATGGTGTTAGAAGGAATCACTAACCTGCTGCGTTCAGCATTTGGGCACGTACCTTTGATAAGCAGGAATGCCGTCAGCAGTACCAGCAGTGATGTTTTAAATGTGTCAAATAATAAAACGTCAGTTTATTCTCTGGAAAACATGACAGTAAAGGTATATGGCTGTAGATGAGGGGAAAGCAAAGATTATTTGGGCTGTTTGCAGACAGCAGACCTATGTGGAGGCATTAAATGGCATTGCTGCATTGCCATAGGCAGCAAAACATCCAGTGATTTAGCTACATGGGAACACCGGGAAAAGCCCCAAACTGCTTATTGCCTACAAGGATGAGAGGGGAGAATGGAGCTGAATGTGCTATACAGGTCATGGGGAGAAGAAAATGCTCTTTTCCTTTTGCTACTTCTGTATGATCTTTCAGGATGCAGTTTGGCTGTGTTTTCATTTCCAAAGTGTTAAATGAGATTCATCAAAAAATTATCTGCCTTCATTCAACTGCAACCCCCTTTTTTGAGGCTTTTGACCTAGAAAACTTGTTCTGCAGGAAACTGTTATTAAGCTGCTCTCAGGAGATGAGCACGATTGCATCTTCGATTGCTTTTAGGTGTCAGGTCTAAAGCTCTCCCGCACTGAAGTCCTGCTGTACCATGGCCCGTGGGTAGCACAGTGATGTTTCCCACTTTAAATAACCCTTTTTTTATTTTTTTATTATTTTTCCACCCATGTGAAAGGGCTGGAGATGGTTTGTTTCAGGTTGCCATAGCAGTTAATAAACTCTTCCTGCCTGTAATCAGAATGGAGCGGGAGCAAATGGCAGTCCCAGGGGGAACCTGCCTGGGAATAAGCGTGGCAGTAGTGACAAGGTGCTGCTTCCCTGCCGAGCTGCCACCACGAGTGGGGCTAATCCGTGGCCCATAGCCTGAGATGGGTTGGAACTGGGGATCTCCTCCCCTGGAAATGGAATAACGTGCCTGGCATGAACGAGGAGCCGTGATAGAGAATAAGATACAGGATTCTGCAGAAAGAAAGGAAAAATAAACCCAAAAATCCACAGAGGTGGTTACGTGCAGGATGCCCCCGGCACCGGGAGGAGGATGCTGGCACCAAGCACATGGTGGTGACAGGAGGTGACAATCCCGTGCAGCGTGGTCCCCTCCCAACACCTCCTGTGACGTCCCCGTGAAGTCTGTCTGCACTGCCAGGCGTTTGCAGCGTTTCGGGAGCGGCAGAGGGAAGGGAGGAGCTCTCGGCGCCGTGTTTTCCTTCCCGGGCCATCTGTTAAGGCCCCTCACGTTTGTGTTGAACCGCGCTTATTTTTAGCAGGCCGGCGCGCGGCTCCTCGGCAGATTGGTGCTGTTGACGCATCGCCGCGAGGAGCCGCGCGCGGGAAGCGGCTCATTAGGAACATATCATTAGCTTAAAAACAATTAAATATTCTCCAAACGATTCCCGCAGTATAATGCGGCTTCGGATTGCTGTGGAAGGAGAAGGAACAATATGAGAAACTCAAGTTGTTGAGGGCGTTCTTTTCTTTTCCTGATTTGTGAGCTTATAAGGAGGTCGTGTAATTCCTGCTGCCAAACCAGGGTGGGAAAAATTGTTGTGGTTTTCCTGAAGAGAGCATGAACTTTCTATTGAAAATGGGGGAGTTGAGGCTGGAAATTAGTCTGCGGTTTTATTGCCCTTTGGAATTAGCAAGATGAGTGGATTTAGATTGTGGTTTTGTGTCTGCAGTAGCTAAGGGGACTTGCAGCTTGTGGATTGCATCTTTGGAGCCTTGCCTTACCTAGGCCATCCCTGAGGAGCTTGCAGCTCTCTTCTAGTCCCACCAGGCATGGTGCTCTGCAGGAGCAAAGCCTCGTGCAAGCTCCTGCACATCTGTCCTTGCTTCAGGGGGAGGAAAGCAAAAGTCACCACCTTCCAAACAAGCTGCACACTTAAGAGCAAGTTCATATGTTCAAGGGGAGCACTAGAAGAGAGCTGCAAGCTCCTCAGGGATGGCCTAGGTAAGGCAAGGCCTGGATCCACCTGCACCTGGCATTAAGGCAAGTTGTCTCCCCACGCGGGACCTCTTAGTCCATGCGCTGGTTCTGCGGTCCCGAACGGAGGGGTGATGAAGTGCCAGGGCGATTTGGTGGGGAACTTGGTGGGAAAAGGAAAGGTCGGTGTGAAGTTTCCCCCGCGTGGGAAGGCCCGGCCCCGCGCAGCAGTGAGACTGCAGCATCTCCATGGCAACCGCTGAAAACCGCGGTGAAAACGGGAGCTTTCCAGCCCAGGATTATTATTAGTGTCTGACCATGGAGCTGTCACCTCCTCGTGTCAAAGTTGCTCCAAAAAAACAAAGGCAGCCGTCTTGCTGATGCCTTGGCAGAGGTGCTCGCAATTCCATTCCATAGGGAGAGTAGAACGTAAAGGCAAAGAAACCAAAGAAAAAGAAATGCTGCAAGAAATGCAGCGTTCCCTGCTGTAATGCAGCTACTACATGCAGGATTGAGACCTCAAAAGTGCCTGATGGGACCCACAGCCACCCTTGAGCACGTGCACGTACAGGGCTCTTTACCTCCCAGGCTGTTTCTCAGTGAGCCTAAAATACTAGAAAGTACACGGAATTATGTGAACTATTTACATTTTTTAAAGTTTTGTTAAATATAAAAGGAAATTTGGTAATTGCAAGCGGCATGCCCTTTGGATTCGGCACTTATTTTGCATGGAATTACCATTTTGGGTCCTCTTCTGTGAGGAAACCAAACTATTTAAGCAAATACCGTATGATGCTACATATGGTGTTTTAATGACACCAACTTCGCATGGCTTCTGCTCAGCACAAGCTGATAAATGCTATTGGGAGAAATGTAAAGTTTATCATACCATTTTTAATTAAAAATCAGGCTGGCTTGCCAAAAAGAAGAGAAGAAAAAAAATCTCCTTTTTAGTTAATGACAGTTTCTTTAAAAAAAAAAAAAAAAAAAAGCTTTAAAAAAAAAACTTCAAGTGAAAAGTAGTAATCTTTTCATGCTATTTCTGGCTGCTGACTTTTAACTATTGATCGGTGTTGATGGAAGAGGAGTGAGTGTAGACGAGAGGCTACACTTGCTCCATACCTGCTTTGAAGACCCAGTTTGGTGCCTTACTCCTCTGATATTTGGAAATGTGAGCTCTTTTTTTGTAAGCAAGGGCATTGGGAACTGTGAATTTGTCTACAGACAAGCAACTTTTGCCATAGGAACTCCAGCCTTTGAGGAGCTTGCCGGATTATTTTTAGCCCTTTGCATAATTGGGAAGTGCCTCTTCCACTGAAGCGCTGGAAAACAGCTCTGGGGGTTTCCTGGGAATTTACGAAGATAACAAACACTGTTTAGATGGAAAGACAAAATAGCTCCTTTCCATAGCTTTAATCTTATCGTGAGTTTATTTCCAAGAGATGCACTTTGTTGCATCTCGCTTTCCTAAGCCAGAGACCTGGGAGCCGGCAAAGCAGGCGTGACCTCTCCCCCCTTCCTCCCATTTTTCACATTTGGAGGTTGTGATGGTTTTCCTCTGTTTGTTTGTATGGGAAAAAGTGGATGTTGAATAGATGAGCTCCCTATACCACTTCCTTCCTGAGAAAGTGGAGGTTTTTTTTCCCTGAATGTATAGATAAGCTTTAATGATGTATAGACACAATCCATCCTATTATTTCTAAATATCATCACAACTGGATTAGCCAAATCTGAGAACTCCTGGTGCCATATTTCTAAATATTATTTAGTTGTCAGTATTTAAGTGACTATTGCCTTGCAATAAAGGCAATTTGATCACTAGTTTTAATAAGTGAGATGAGATTTTTGGGTCTCATGCTCTGCTGCAGAGGTTCAGCCTTTGCTCTTGCACAAGTAATACCCAGGCAATTGAAACTGTCGCTTTATTTTATGAGACTCAGTGTGGTTTGACCCTGTGCAGAGTCCCCATAATGACAGTGCAGTTTCAAGGGCCTCGTTTCATCTATATGTAGAATTTCAATAAATATATGTGGTCTGTTGGATAGGCAAGCAGTGATAGCAATGCAGTGTGACCCTCCAATTGCCAAGAATGGGATATAAAAGTATTACAAGTATTAAAAATAGCTATTTTCATTGCTGTATTCATGCAGGTATTATGCTGCTTTTCACAACGTGGTAATATTTCTGTGAGTCCATGCACATGTTAAATAAGGCATGTCTGAATTTTGTATGCATTGGTGCTGTATGTGCCAGCAGGTGCGTTCAAAAATTCTGCAGTTTTGCCGTGGTTTGAATTAAATTACAATTAGAATGACAGAGTTAAGTAATTTAAATGTGGACACACTTAAGAGATAGCAGCCTGGGCTGCAGCTCCGCAGGAACAGCCAGGGTTTCTTGCAGCAGCTCCCCGCTGCTCTAGCCAGGGGAGCCTGAATTAGCTCCATCCATCTTCTGTGGTGGCAGAGGACCGTGCTCTGTTGTCCTCATTTGGATGGTGTTCCTCTGCCTCTTCCTCTGCTCGCTGCTGGGCCTCCTTGCTGAACAAAACCGTACTCGCCTTCCCACAAACCATGTCTTTCACAGTGGTTAAATGGAATTGCAGATTATAGGTGTGTAAAGACAAGTGTAAATCCAGGAAAAGAAGAGTGCACCTGCCTTCGGAAAGTCTTCTTTGGCAGCTGTGTATCTGTAAACGCTTTGTTTTTCAGCTAGTTTTTGCTTGAGTGAAGGGATGGAGCAGAAATCCATCCTTCCGCACCCAGGTGTGCATTTTGGCAGGGAACTTGAAATATTCTGCTTGGTTGGCGCTCCTGGTGTGGTTCACGAGGAATATTGCAATTCAAGGCGGAGATGCTGCTCTAGGTCTGGCAGTATTTGGAGGTCTGATTTGTTTCTTTGGGGCTAACTTTGTGTATTTTAAATATTTCTCCTTTTCTTCGGAGGTTGCATCTTGGAAAAAGTCAAAAGATGAGTCCAAGCAAAGCTTAGCTGAAATGGCCTAAGAAGAAGGCTCATTATTTTGTGCTGCAGTGGTGATTAAAGAGAAGGTCTCAGCCCCATACATGGACCTCTAGGAGAAGGAGCAATGGTGTTCCCCTCTTCCCTCTTCTGAGCCAACAGGTCATCAATACCCAGGAAGGAAAATAAAGTTCAGGCGTAAACCTCTAGAATCAAAGGAAGCCGGTTGGCATCTTCCAACCTTCCTTCTGCTTATCTGGGATGGCAATGTGTTCATCTCCCTGGAATGCAAACAAGCAGAAAGGAAGCAGCCTCCGAGGGCAGCGTCGGGACGGGCCGATGAGGAAGGTGGGGCAGGCAGAGCGGCGAGGACAAGGGCTGCTCTCTCTTATTTAGGTCTCTTAAACTCTTTCAGATTTGCAATATTCATAACGAAAGCTCCTAGGGAAAGCACTGTTCCAAGAAATTCGCTGCTTAATAGTGCTCCGTGTAATCCTCTTCTGTAGAAATAATTTGTAGCAGAGCATTAAGAAAACCCAGTTGTTCACTGCCAGCCTTCCTCCAGGGGGGATGAGCGACTTTAAATACACTCATGCCTTAAGAATTTATGGGCTGCGTGGGGAAACTTGCACATAGGAATGTATGTAGGAACTTCCATGCGTAGAGGCTTCATCCTGGAATCTCCTCCTTTGGGAGTTTGGAGTTGTCTCCCCTGTGCTTCCAGCTGCAAGCTGCTGGATGGGATGGAAGACTGAACAATCCTACTATATATTTAAATCTGCTTTCGCATCTCTGTTGTATCCAGCTTTCCATAGTATCCAGCTTTCCATAGTGACCCTCCAGGTGGCCCATGTTACGTGCTGGGCTTCAGCTCTATGGTGTGTTTTAGCATTTTGCAACGTAGCTCCTTGAGCTGCGTTATTGCAGAAGAGGCTGGTATTTAAAACCTGTCCAGGGGTGCATGCAAATATTTATTGTGGTTTAATACCTTTGCTTGCTTGGAATAAAGGAGATTTTGAATTTTCGGTGGTATTTGGAAGCTGTAAGCAGCATGTGGGCCTGGGCAGCGGGTTGCTCCTGCGGTTGGGCTGGAACGGAAAATTCGGGCAAGATCCATAGTACTTGCAGGCTGCAAGGGTTGCTGTTTAAGTGAAGTGTCTAAGGTTTACGTGAAAACCTTAAAAATGCCTCAAACCACCTCTTAGATCTCTGAATAGTCCAGCAGTGTTTGGACTTTGTGGATGTGTTTATCCTCATGGATGCGTAATACAGTGGGCGGACATAGAAACATTAGCTAAACAGTCCAAAGTCATAAAGAGCCTGGAAATCACTGTTTTAGAAGGTCTGCAGTAGGTGAAGCATGTTCCTTGGGGACAAAAATTTTGAGGATTTTGCTCTTGTCATGGTGCATATTTAGGAAAGGATAGCGTGCTTTTTCCTTAAAGCCATCTAGCGTTGCACTTCTGCCACTGCAAAGTCTCCAGCTCCTAATTGGATTTCACAAACCTAACATTTTGGGTATAAAAGCTGTTATTTCAAGCAGCAGTGCATAGCCATGATTGGCATTGTGTCTCCTTGAGCTTTTCAGAAGCAATTTTGCTACAGAAGTTGTGGTATTATTAGTTCCTAATAAATATCACAGATGAACAGAAGACCTATTTCTAGATTAAAAGATGCTCCTTATATTTCTGTGGTGTTTAACAGAGCAAAACCTGATCTAAATACCTAAAAAAAAAAAAAAAAAAAAAAAAAGGCCATGAGAATAAAATAATGTTCTTGCTTGCTGGATCTGCCGGTATATTTCCTCAAAAAATGCAGAAGCTCTCCCGGGGAGAAATGCCTGTATTTTGGGTAAGTAGCACACACTTTGGAGAAGGCGGGGAAGCCGATGACCTAAATACATGTTTACCTGATAGCTATGCCATTAAAGGGAGGGATGGTTTTAAATAAAAGCGATCTCCATCTTCACCCTTGAAGTTGGGAGAGATTTGGAGACTTGAGGGCTGCAGAGCCCGTCCACACTGCACAGCCACTGCTCTGTCCTTGTGGCATCATTGCCCCAACGTTTTGCAACCCATCTTTGCTTTAGATGTTAGTATTTTAGTAATGTGTGTTTAGCATGAAGGGACAGGACTTATTTAAAGTATTTTTGGTTAGATTTAGTATTATACCAAGTTAGCGTTAATTTTTTTTTTCAGTGACTAATTTGGAGGAGATCCTGCTGTGGCTGTGAAAGCTGAAGTTTTCCTAAGGCTCACCTACCTGGGCGTGCTAGATGGAGAAAAAGAAAGTGCATTTCTCTAATTTTGAGATGCTATCCATGATTTTGATGAGCTCTGAAGTGGTGGTTTTTTCTGATGGTCTCACATTTATAAGCCGTGTCTCTAATGCCCCCTGAAGGCTGCACACTGGGGTCTTTCTTGTGTGCCCAGATGGGGATTTGCTTCGTTAGGTGGCTGATTCCCATGAGGAACAGGCTCCTAGCTGTTTTTCTGCCATCACTGAAGGAAAGGTGGTCGGTCCCGTGCCAGACTGCAGGGTGCTGGTCACGAAGCATTTGCAGATGTGAAAACCGAGCTCAGCTGTGACTTCAGGAAACGAGACTGGCAGGGGAGAGCGCTTCAGCCACCAAAGAAGAAGTGAGATTTCCTGGAGGCAGAAGAGCTTTGTGTTGCCTTTAGGATGGACGGAGTAGAAGGGACCATGGGACTGCTTAATGCTCACGGAGCAGGACTATATGTTTGGATATGGAACAACATAACAGGGAGGGACAAGAAACCAGCACTTAACCAAATCCTCCTAGTCTTGCATAGTAAACTCTGAACCCAGTTTTTTGCAGTTACAGTAACTACGCTGTGTCCAGCATCCCAGTGCTGTTCTCTAGGATAAGCAAGGCAGTCGCTGCCTCGCATGGTTTTGGTGGTCAGAGATGTGTTCATTGATCCGAGGACCCAATGTGAAATGAGGCAAATTAAGTCAGGTATAAATTATTACTGATTGAAAATGGATTCTGAAATTAATTCAGAAAAAAAAAATAAAGAAAAATTTAGTAGTGCTCCAGTTGCAGAATCTATATTTTCATTCAGAAGGAAAAATTAAAATCCATATAGAGGCAGTAAACAGAAGTTAAGAAGAATTGTCTGTGTGGTTCTTGATGCATAAAGGCTTCAATCCTAAGCTTTTTGTGTGGAAACATACAGCTTGCAGGCAGATTAATTATAGAAGTCAAACGGGCTTTTGCGGGCGTGGGTTTCCTCGCAGTGTTACAAATTACAGTTGTAAAGAATGTTTCGAGTTAGCAAAGCTCGAGATCCCTGCTCCTCATGCTGGAGACGCTCCGTCTGCAGAAGCTCCTCACGGGTGGCGAGGATGTTGCAGGGGGCTTCGTTACATCCAGGATGGATCGCGGTGCTTTGAGCATGTGAATAAACATCTGCTGAGGGTTTGGGGGGATGTCAGGAAGGGCCCTGTGCTCCGGAGAGGGGAGTGGGTCCCTGCTGCTCCTCAGGGCTCCATTTTTGTTTCCATAAAAAATTTTATTTCCATAAAAATGCAGTTTTGAAAAATGATTAAAAACCCCCTAAGTTTACCTCTTGTAGCCAGCTAGTTCTTGCTAGCAAGACTGCTGTGGGTCTTGCATATTTTTGTAGCAGCACAAAGTCATTGGTCTGTGCAATATTTTCTGAACATGTTATGTTAACTGCACCTTGAATATACTCCGTACTTTAGTGTACAATATGCTCCTGGAGGGCATTGCCTTGCTGTGGTGCTGCATTCCTGCTTGCAGTGTCCAGCAGGACGGTTAAAATGACCTCGCAGTGATGACTGCAGAGGTAAGTCTGCTTTTCCCGCAGTCTGGTCTTTGCACGGGAGAGGCTCTTCTCCGTCATGGGCACGTGGGACACACTCGTCCGTGGTGGGTCTCGCATGTGGGTGTCAGAGGACTTGGTTCAGGTGGTGCCCCCTTTACCAAGGGACTCCCCAGGGGCTCCCTGGATCCCTACGAAGACCTGGATGCTTGTCCCATCTCTATCCATGAAGCGTGCAAAGTGGTGATGATGCTTAAAGATAAAAAGGGCGACGTTACAGCCTGGCAGCAGCTTCTGGGCAGTGCTGCAGCAAACCTCGCACAGTCAAAGGAGAAGTAGCGTGCTCAGCGGCAAAATGGAGAAAACCCGGCTAGGAAACCTCTGGTTTTGTCTGAGGTGCTTCCTGTATTAGGTCACCGGGGCGCTCGCTGGCCGGGGCCGCGCGGAAGCCGCCACGACGGGGCTGGAGATGCAGGCGCGGAGGGAGCCTGGCCGGGCGGTAGGTGATACCTGGGCTCTACCTGCTGTGTTGGATGGAGCTGAGGCTTCTCTGCGGTGCCAAAGGCTTTTCCCAGCACGAGGAGCGGGCTCTGCTCTCCCTGCTCGTGCTGGGTCTCTCCCTTGTGTTGGGAGACCCTTGTATTGCTCCCCAGCCTGCAGCTTCTTGTCTTAAGCCTAAGTCTGTGCGAGCTGTGGTTAAAAATAATACATCCAACTTCTGCCAAGCTTCATCCTTTATTTTTTTTTTTTTCTTATTTTTGCTTATAACATAGAGATTTTTGCAAGATTGCTGGTTCTACTGGGCAGCTTTTGCTAAGGAGCGCCTGCATCCTTCCGTGAGGGTGAGCATGGTGAAAACCATAAGAGCTGTGCAGTGTGTTTCTGAGCTTTAGGTGCTGCTTGTTGCAGTTACTTTCCTAGTGGCACCTTGCCTTCCTCTGAGCTGTTTCCCAGTCCTGTCGCACGGTGGTCTTGCCTGCAGGTCCAAGAGCAGGTTTGTTTTAAAGCTAACCGAGTAGCACAGCTTGTTCATGAAACATTTTTATTTTCAGTGCGCCAGGGCTCCTATTGCTCTTTATAGAGAAAAGGTAACTGATTTAATTCCCGAGCGTCCAGTTTGAACCCAGCCCCTGGGCGAGCTCGGGCATCCCCACGCAAAGAAGCATCGTCTTGTTCTGCTGCAAATCGCGCTAGGAATAACAACAGGGAATGTACTAGGCTGCTATACTATATAGAGTGTACTATAGAACCAAGCTTATTCTGAGAGTTTGTGCCATGTTCCTTGCTCCTCCCCTTGCTGGCAGGCAATCAGCAGTTTTCCAGGTGGATTTATCCAGTATGGCCTCTAGCTGACAGAAAACTTTGCAGCCGGAGTGAGAGCTTCTCACCCACGTGCGAGTTGGGCGCTGGGTTCGATGGAGCCCGGCAGCGTTCGAGTTGGGTTTGTGCATTTTGAGCAAAAGGCGCCTAGAAAAGCAGAGGTTTCGAGAGTGGAGGGACTGCACCCTGGGCCTACTTCAAACTGACCCCTAGGGCTCCAAGGGTCATCTGGGGGAATGCAGAGAAAGCAAAGTTGCAGCCTGCGTCAGCTAGGGAAACGGAGGCAGTTCCTTCCCCTACAAAGAAGGTATTGCATGTCTCCCTGTCAAGCTCTACAGCAAGTACCCAACTTCTCCTTCCTCTTTTTTGAGGGTTTTTTTTTTTTTTTTGAGCTTTTTTCTTTTCTTCCTTTTTTTTTTCTTCTATTTTTTAACAGGTATGTTGGCAGTTTGCAGCATGGAGAACTTGGATAGCATAGTTTAAACACAAAGGGAGAGCACCCGATGGCTTCAGACCAATTCACTTATCTATTTTTTTAAGAGTGTGTGGCCTCCGTGAGTAATTTTGCAGTGGTATGCAGCTGTTTTGAGTGGAGAACTCAGAATTTAAGTTGAACTTCCCTGTAGGAAGTTGTCCTCTTCTACTCCCCCCAAAGAAGGGATGCTGAAAAGGAACAGCTCCGTGAAGAGAGGTCTGCCAGCTGGGACACTTGTCCCAGGAGAATGGCCTTGCCAGGAGAATGGCCTTGCAGGCGATTTTGCCCTTTCAGAGGGTGTTTTGGGGAAGGTGGAAGCCATTCTGGCAGCGTCTCGTCCCTCCGCACGCAGCAGCATTTCCCTTTTGGCATTAACTGGTTTGAGGTCCTTTCTTTTCGGTGCTAATTTTTCTGCTTCAGGCTGCAGCGAGGATAAGGCTCTGCTCCCCTGGGACGCCGTAATCTCCTGGTTTGAGGGACGCAAAATCCCCTGGTTCAAATGCTAAGGGAGCATTTGAACAGCGATGGGTTTTCCTGCAGCTCCGGGATAACAGGGCCACCGGGATGGGATAAAAGGCAACTGCTCGGCTTAACTGGTGGGTTTTATTGGTGTTTCACTCCATTGCTCTCAGGTTACTTCTCCGAATCGATGGGAAGCTGCCTAATTTATGCATGAACTCCGTCGGAAAGGCAGCACAAATTGATTTGCTGACAAGGCACGGGGAAAGGTGACCCTAATTTGTCACTTAATTTTCAATACAAGCCTCGTGGGAGAAGGTGCAGACTAGAAAAAAGGCCAAAATTAAAATGCAAATCTGTGCTCGTTCGTAAGCTTCCCCATAAAAACCTCACAGAGCATAATGAATTTGCGGCAAATGTTTAGTACTATGCAAGATACTAATGAGTTTTTAAAATCGGCCAAGTTTGAACATTTCTTCCCATAAAACTGTGCAAGAAACGCTTGGAAACGGGTTGCTGGAGTGAAACGGGCGGTGTGAGGAGTGCCCTGCCAGAGACCGGTCTGGCCTTGGTGAGTCTCTCTTCCGTGTCTGCGCTAATGAACTTAGTCCTTTCGTGAACCCTCGGGGGAAACAGTAAATAATTCAACATAGAGCCTTGCTGTACACATCTATTTTTATTATTATTTATTTTTTTGGCTGAAGTTAGACCAAGAAGGACAGACAATGCATATTTATGTAGAGGGAGAGACATTTGAATGTGAAACAGGAAAGCAAACTAGCCCATCCCTTAGCCTAGTAGTGGCTTGCAGGGACTTTCACAATAATTCAATGTTTTTCCTCTGTGTTTTTCCCCCTTCCCACTGTCCCAGCACTGGGATGTTGCGGGTGTAGCTCAGCCAGTGCTTTGGCATGGACGGGTGACAAGGAAAGCTGGCTATGGCTTTTCTTATAAGCATTCCTAGATATAAAATTATCCAGCTCGCTCATGATGGTGCTAATATGATGTGAGATGTTCTATTAACTGTTTCATAAGCTTTGGGGCTAGCAGAAGTCGGAGGACGTGTCGCTGGTTTTCCCTAAGTCATTTCTGTAATTAGCATCGCTGCGGGCTCTCATGTGGTGAGATGGTTTTATGCCGTGTGTTCTTACGTTGCAAAAACCACTACAGCAACTGAGCATGTTAGCGGAAAGGAAATGGTAAAAGTCATTGTGTTATCTCTCTCTATGTGTGTATATATGTAAATATAAATGTGTGTATATATACACACACGTATGTATAGGCAGATACATATAGTGCAGCTGTTTGTGATGCTCGTGTTTCAGAGCCCATTGGCTGCTGGCAGGCCCTTGGTGTTGGGTTTGGTTCATTTGGGGATGTAATTAGAGGAAGTACTAGTGGTTTTAGAGGGCATTCCACATAACTGAAATTCTAGGAAAAACACTGAAACAGTAATATAATAAAGATGAATATAATAAACGTTTAAAGTATTGAAGAGGCGTGTTAGAACTGCTGTGTGCTTATCAAAGCCAAACCACTGTAACTGGGCTTTTCTCAGTGACATGGATTGAGCAGAACCTGGAGATGCTTTGAGTTATGTTGACCCTGGTTCTTGTGGTGCTCTTCAGAAGCCAGCGAGGATGAGGGGCATGTGGTGGAACGGGTGCTTGCAGATAGTAATTAATTGGAAAAACACCTGAAAGAGTGTAGGTGCTTCACAAACCTGTGCTGTGTTATGTGATGTGTTCATTAATGGCTTGCCTGGAGGAAAGAGTGGGACCTTTCCAGGATTGAAGGCCACCCAGGGGAATCTTTTGGAGAGAGATTCGTGATGTGCAAGGTCTTTCCCAGAGGCCTGCAGCCCATTTTGATGTGTCAGCACTGGGGAGAGGTGCAGAGCCAGGATGGCATGGTGGCAATCTCAAGGGTTGGCCATCGGGAGAGCCTGATATCACTCTAGCCAAAGGAGGAAGCACCAGAGGGAATACACTGTGGTACCCAGCAAGGGCAGGAGAAGGATGATGCAGAGAGTGAGCACCATGATGAGTTACGAACAAGGCGAGCAAGCCAGCCAGGTGCTCTTTCAAGCTTCATTACTCTAGGTGAAAATTCACTTTATTCAGGTGATTGGTGCTTTGCCTTAGCACATCACTTGGGTATAAGCGGTTTTTCTCATTGGTCTTCAGCCTGGTTATTGTGCTTTCTTGCACGCATTTTTCCAGATGGATCCTGAACTTCAGTCTATTCAGTTTATTTGGAAGCCTGTCACATGAAAGATGTGCCGAATGCTTTCTCCTGGGTAGGTTTTTCTCTGTTAGCCTGTGTTAGGCCACTTAGGTTACTGAAGGATTTAGGTATACCAAGAGGAGGCTGGAAAGACAAACTAATGTCATTCTGAGGCCCTCAGGAGGAGAATTTTAGTCTGGGGGGGTTATTTCCAGGTATCAATACTGTGTAATATGTATAATATACATAATGTATATGCATAGTGTATGCATATATACATATAAAAAAAAGGTTTACATACACCCTTTTCTCCAATATTAGATTTCTTTTCCCCACTGCAGGAAGGCAGCTTGGTGCACACTGTTACTGAACGCCAAATATGCCTTTCACTTGTAAGCTAACCTTTATCTCAGCTGCAGATATGGTGTACCTTAAGTCCTTTCCCTTTTTCCCAGCAGGATTTCAGGACATCTTAAGTCTCTGAAGCAACTCTGAAGTCTCCCTGCTGCCTTCCAGGGGGTCATTAAAAGAAAAAGATTACTATTTTTTGTTTGTTTTTTATTTTTAAAGCTCCTATTTTTTAAAGTTGACCAAATCATGCAACTTGCGCAGAACTTCTCGGGATTTAGTTTGACGCTTAAGGTCCATTTGAGAGTTGTGCCAGTAAATACTGCTCATTTACTGTGAATAATTGCTATAGGCTCCATTTGACGTTGCCTTTACTATTACATTTAGCAAATCCCTTGCCTTATGCGATACGCTGCTCTGCACCTCTTAAGTGGGTTTCTTCTGGCTTCATGGAAGAGCAGTAGTGCTGGAAAAGAATGCTGCTTTTTAAGGCAATTTTGTAAATGCATAATCTGGATGAATAATTTCCTGGCAGGTGCCTTGGCACAAAAGTGCAACTACCCCGTGACATAATGGGACAATAAAATCCCAACCAAGAGCAACGTCACACGCAAGTCAAGCTAAACATTAGCTAGGCAAGATGTGCAGTCTATTTATGACCTTCTGATGGGTTAAGAGGTTGTTCTGTTGGGCAGTTCAACAATATAATGAAAGAGAAAGTAGCTGTGCTCAGCTCAGCAATAAATCACAGTTTATTTAATAGATGATATTAACTATATGGCATGTGTGGATGGCACCTGCACAGGCTGAGCTCCGTAGGAGAGCTCAGTGGGACATGGCCCCATGGCTGCTCTACCACCACGTTGAACGGATGAGCCCCAGGTAGGCGACTGTACCAGGTACTGTGGAAAAACTGAGGGCACCTGGGCTTGGCTTTGGAAGGGCTCTTTGGGCAGACCAAGTGGGTTTGGGAGCTGGAAAGGCAGCAACAACAGAGTGAGGAGAGAAGACCTTCAGCTCTTGCCATTCAGAAGAGAGTAGTTTGCTGCAGGTAGGTGCATGTGCTTGATGTGACCAGCATCTTGGGTGTCAAAGTTGGGGAGTTCCAGAGTTTTGTGAATAGATTTCAGAGATGCCACTAAAATTTCTGGTTCTTCTGGGATGGTGGAAGTCACGATGCTGTGGCGGTGAACAGCTCCCTTTGCAATAGGGAGCAAATGCAGCATTAGAACTTAGAAATGCTTTTGTTTCTCTTATTTTTACCAAAATTTGAGGCATGACTGTAGCTACAGACTAAAGCTTTAGAAAAGCAACCCACCTCTATGGCAGGCCATGTATCGGTGGGATGTCTGGTGGGTTTTTGCTGTAGGGGCTGCGTGGGCATGGTCAGCGCTGCAACCCAGCGCACGTCTGGCTCGGTGAGAAAAGCCCCATCGCGACAGCGATGCCGAGGGGTGGCTGCAGGTTTGTGGCTCTCGCCTGCAAAAAAAAAAAAAAAAAAAAAAAAAAAACACAATTTACCCAATCCTCTGCAATTCCTGCACGTTTTGGGGGAGCTCCCTGTGCCACAGGAGCGATGGGGGGAACAAACGTAAATGCTGCGTGGAGCCCTGCAGGACTGTGGAGCCGGTGCTTGTTAGGCTGTATTGAGCCTTTAATGCCCTGCTTCCTTGGCAGGGTTTGAGCTAGCTCTGCAATTTTCCAGTGATTTCTTTTTTTCCGTCATGCTGTGAAATTTGCTGTTGGATTTGGGGAGCTATTTTCTTTAACAGTGCAGACTTACGATTATGATTGGAATGGGAATTTCAAAGTGGATTTCAAAGCCTTTTAGGCGTAAGATCATGAAGAATAGCTAATAATCCTATACTACTTTTTTTTTTCTTTAAAGAAAGAAAATATTATCCTAAGAAGTTAAAGTTCCTGAGCCATTGACTCATGCGTAGCCCCCAGATAAAGACCTGAGGATATAAGTAGGCTGCAATGTCCTATATCTTCATGGAGTTATCAAAGCAGCTCCTACTTCTGCCAGGAAAGCTAGAACTTGCTTTATAGTTTGAAGATGCCCTCGGGCCATGTGAAAGATGGGTAATTAGCATGTTTTATGCTATGTTTATGTTTTATACCCGCTATGTTTATGTTTTATACCCGCCTTTTTTTATGTTTTTTTATAAGCAAGAGGCATCTTGCAATATACAGGGCTCTGCTTTCCTGCTTAGCAGGACCTTTCTACCAGTCTCTTTCTTTTATTTATTTATTCTTTTTCCCCCATCCTGGAGATTGATTGGTTTTTTAGCAGACCCTATCAGGGCATTGGACCTGTTTCTTTCTTAGTGGGTTTTGTTTATTTTTTCAAAAAAACCAAAACAAAACAAAAAAAAACCACCTCGCTAAGTGCATGGTTTAGGCTCTGGCACTTGCTTTGGTTTAAAGGCAGGTCTCAAGAAATTGCAGTGTGTTTCAATCCTTTTTTTTTCAATCTGTTTTAAGGGAGCAAGCGTGTGCTGCCTTCTGGCGCTGGGGCGCACAGGTGCAGGGTTTTGGGCTTTTGGCCCCGTGCTGGTGCCGCTAACGTGAATTTCATGGGAACTTGGAGGCTGTTCCCCCTTGGCAGTGTTTGGGAATGCTGCCAGCGGCTGCGGTTGCTTTGGAAGGGGCTGGGGTGTTGGGGCACTGTGGAAGTGGATGTCGGAAAAATGCACAGAGGAGAAAATAATATATAAGCACACTTCTGAGCTTTTCTTTTTCCTTAAGATACATTTCTCCTTGCAAAATTGTGTGGTGTTTGGAGATAGCAGAGCCAAGTGCCTGGATTGCACTGCGCTTGTGCTGGCACGTGGGCGGCACAGCTGGAGCCTGCTGTGCTCCCAGGCTCCCAGACACCCTTCCCGGTGGGTTATCCTGCCTCCCGGAGAGCATAAGGACTTCATAAGAGCCCTACGTGTTAATAAGTGGCAGGTTTTTCCCATGTGTGTTTTTATGGCGCTCTGCTCTGTTTGGCAGCGGCGAGGGCCACCTTCTGGGTGCGGGCTGCAGAGCAGCGAGCTGCCCTTCGAGGCGGGTTTGCCAAGAGCATCTTCCAAACCAAGCGAGACCAAGCAGGGGGCAGCCACCCATAACAATAGGGACAGGATAAAGATAAATAGTAACACCTTTTTTTTCTTTTTTTTTTTTTCCCCCTTCCTATGTAAAGCTCTGTTTTCCTGCTGTTAATTCAGAGCAAGCACCTGGTTTCTGAGTTGCTCTGTAGACCCCCATGGGACAGCAGCCCCATTGCTCCTTTTTCCATACCTGCCAGGCTCCAGTGAATTGCTGCACAGCCTGGGGACCCATGGCCGGGACATATCCCCAGGAAGAGCATCTCCCATGTATAAGTCAGCCTGTGTGCACGTAGGTGTCCGTATCTATAGAGCCAGCGGGAATAGCAGAGTTCCCAAGTGGAGCTTCGTGCTCCCTCTGGGCAGAATCTGAACACTCTCTTGCTTGGGGATTTAAAACCCGTCTAATGCATTTGCAGTGCGTGTGACCTGCATTTCTTTTATATCCCTGCATCAGAAATGAAAGCAAAGTGTGAAAATGGTGGGAGAGTACAAAGCAGATTTTAAGGCTTTCCTCCTCTAAAGTAAACACTTGCTTTTGATTGTAATCTCACTCTGAAACGAGGAGGAAAACGTATAAATTTGACTTTGAATTCATTGAACGCTTCTGTTTGCTCCTAGATCCAGGATGGAACAGCCCTGCTCCCTCTTGCTGCTTTGTGCTAGTTTTCTGCTCCTTCACGCTTTACCACCAAATGGAACCGACCTGCCCAAAACCACAGCAACGACGAGTAAGTACGCGGCTTGATTTGGACGGCTGCCGTTGGTGAGCTCCCGGCGACCTACTGCTCCCAACTAGGGCATGGTCCTTTCTCCCCAAGGCCCCGCTACTTCCCAACATATTGCAGCCATAGAGCAGAGGACTACCTCAAAGTCAATGATTTTTTTTTGTAGTTGTTTGTTTTTTTGTTTGTTTTTTTTTTTAAGTTTTGTTGTTGTTGTTTTGTTAAGTCATGAGACATGGGGACATCCTACTATCATTCTCCGTTTGCATGATACATTTTACTTCTGTCTTCTTAGCCTTCGCAAACCCAGTTCTGTCCTTCAAGCTGATGAGCTGATACTCGTTGGCCCCATCTTTACTTAGAAGTTTTCTGCTTCGACACTGGCTGTTGCTGACTACCCATCTCACGAGAGTTTTTTATTTCTCTTTCTGTAGTTGCAATGAATCAGGTCTTGCATTAAGCAAAGCCTAGGGCTCCAGGGAGCACTAGAGATCCGTCTGTGCGCTGCACTCCTTAGACAAACCTCAGCGTGGCCTCAGCGTTGGAGAAACCAGAGTGTTCTGCCTAAGACTTTCAGATCTGAAATTGCTGTTAAACGAATCCGCTAAAGCACAGACCCACGTTGGGCATCGCTCTGTGCCCTGGTTCTTGTCTGGACCCAGAGCACTGAAAGAACCGGTACCGATGCTGCTCCACATAGGTGCAAGTGCAGGGGCTGGGGAGAGAGGTGACTTCATGTTTGAGTCACGTCCTGCATCACTTTTAATACAACGAGTAAAAAGGCAGTTTCTTCCTAGGTGCTGTTTGCCTTCAAAGGTTCATTCAGAATTATGTGAAATGTATGAATACATGATAACAGAGGTAAAACCAATCTTATCTGCCATATTTTAATTGAATCCTATTTTTGGTGATACCAGATAGGTTTGCTTAGGGGGAATAAACTGATTAAAAAAAATCAAAGCCACCTTTATTATTTAAATGCACATCAACATTTATCTGTGGTGGGAAGAAGAATTTTCTCTTCTAGGTGACTATGGGCAGGCTGGAAATATGTTGCTCCATGAAGAGGGTTCCAAGGTGATGGGATTAAGTAATGTTTTCAATAGCCAGTGCACCAAAACTGTATTATTTCACATCAAACCCAAATATTCCTGATGGAAATATCAGGAAGACGCTAAAAGATTATGGAAGGTTCCACCCAGCCTTCCTTTTGTGTGCAGTTTTGGTGACTGATCCAAAACAATAAGATCATTTTTCACTCTGAAAGGAAAAGTTTCAAGTTATTGCATTTTGGTATAATTTTAGCAAGCTTGATTTTTAAAACTTTTGTTAACTTGAAGGATTGATTATTTTTATTCTCATCTTAAATGTGGGCACATAAATTGTGTTGCTGCATGTTCAGTGCTGGAGCTATCATTTATGTATATGTTACTACCCAACAGCATGCAAATAATTCTTAATTATGCAAATATTATTGGTTATGAAGTATTAATCATAGCTAGAATTACCTTTTTTTTTTTTTTTTTTTTTTTTGTGATATCCCCTATTTAATTTAAATGTGAAAGCAGTCTGGGAGTTGCAGGAGTGAAGCTTTTGCATCCTTGCAAAGTGTTTGAATTTCTTCAGCATTTACTCCACGACACTTTCATAGGTCACTTTATAGACCTGTTTTTGCCACTGCCAGAATACTAACATACAGAGAGAATTAGTTTTTCAAATGGGTGGGAGGTGGAAGGACAGAAATTGGAACAGCTTTTGCTGCCCTTTTACTGCTGTTTTAAATAGTTTTTTTAAGTTAGTGGGTGTCTTCGAAGATATTTGATGAATATAGGAATGTTATAGAAATACATAGTGAGGGCAGGTTCTGCTGCAGGCACCGGGTCTGGGAGGTGGCACTGGCAGCTTTCTGCATGTTAACTAGTCCCACTTCTTAGTCTTAAATAAAAATATGATTTTTATGTATTAAAAAAATCATTTTAAGGGTAGTGAATAAGTGCCTGAGCAGATGGTGGGTATATGTGGATTATTTTCTGTTCTTCAGTGCATCTTAAAGTGCATCTTAGCTGGTCCTCAGCATGCCAGACACATCGGGGAATAACCCGTTTCCATCACTGGAGAACCTTATAGGGCTTCTGTAGCTACCTGCATAGACAGGTCACGGTAGAATGGTGAGTGCCTGTGAATAAATGAAGTTTGTGGCTGTTTGAATAGAAAAAAAAAAGGATGTTAATTAGTGCCCGCAGCTCCCATGTGGGTCCCGGGTGCGAGGCGGTCGGGAAGGTCGGTGGTAGGAGGAGTGCAGTGGGTCACGGGGTCCCACTCCTGGTTCCTCTTCTTGGTGGCTGTGCTGGTTTTGTTTGCACTGAAAGCAGGAACCTCGTGGCCCCGGAGGAAGTGGTGATGCATCTCCAGGAGAAGTGATTTGGACGGGGAGTTGAGCTTAGCGAGGGAGCCCCGAGTTGAGCTTAGCGAGGGAGCAGGATGGGGAAGGTCACCATTCCCCTGGTGACTTGGCCAGGAGTTAGGATGGTCCGTATCTCCTTCAGGTTCTGAGAAGCACCCTGCGATGGTTATTTCCGTGGGGCTGCAAGCAGAGGACCATGTGGTTGTGGGCCACCCTTCCCTCCGTGTTGCAGCAGTGGGAAATGTCCCATGGCGAGGGTGGCCCGCAGGTGACACCAGCTTTTCCAGCCTGCGTGGAGTCCTACGGGTGTGCTGACACCCACAGAAAGAAAGAGTTTGAGTATGTGTTTGATTTTCCCCTTAAAGTCCCACTTAACATTGAGGCAATTGTGTTGGAAAGAGAGAGTTCAAACTGTGAACCTCCAAAATCTTAGCCTGATGCTAATTTTCCACTTATTTTGTTGGCATAATGCAAAAATCCAGCTGTGGAGCCCCCGCGGAAGGGGCAAGTGGCCAGGACAGGGCACCGAACACTCCTTGCTCATAGCTCGGGCCTGGTGAGACGGCCTAAAGCCGGGCGCGAGGAAGAGGGACTTTTTGTGGTTTTCTGAACCAATTTCCTAGCAGGAGGGGCGGGGGAGAGGTGCGATGGTGATGCAGAGGGTGGCGTCCGGCCTCATGGGGTGCCCCGGCCTCAACGAAACCAAGGGAAGGCGGGAGCTGGGCCCTGGCGGCCATCCGAGCTCTCCTCCTCCAGGATGCCAGTTTTTTGGCATGCCCTTTGGTCGGGAATCGCTGTTTTCCAGCGTTGCCTCAAAGCTGCAGTATAAGGAACCTGAGTTATTCTGAAAGGCAGTTGGGGGATTTTGTGGTTTGCAATGAATTGAGGGGGTTTTTGACTCCCTCATGATTCAGATATTTAGTTGTCCCATTCTTCCCCTCCTCCCCCACCAGCGTCCTGTGCCTTGACACAGCAGAGATGATGAAAATTGCCATTTAAAAAATGAATCCCGAAACAGATAATCTAAAATCTCCTGGCTTCACTAGTGGGACGAGGTGTTTCCCCCCTGCTCCCGGCTTTGCCTTTTGCCGCCGTTTTGCCTCTCTCTGCAGCTCTCGGTCCTGGTGCGGCGCGCGGAGCTTGCAGGGCTGCTCCTGACGGATGCTCGTGTGTCCGGCCCTTCCTGGCACATCCTGCCCCAGGGCCGCTTTGTCATCCTGTCCCTACGTGGTATACATACCATACGTGTCCCTACATACCATGTCAGTGTACAGCTTCCATACGTTTTATTGCCTTGCTTTGCTCTGGACAGTTGATAACCGAGGTAGCTCCTTTCCTAGGATATACTACGTCCCCATGGAATTTGTTCCCTGTCCTTAAGGGCTGTGTGAGCAACCTCATCCCTTTTCTCTCCAAACTGCCTCCCTTTCCCCTTCTTTACAGAGCGCCCTGTTTAACTGCATTGCTCAAACTCCCTTCCTGCTCCGCGCACCCACAATTTAACTCAATTTCACTCAAACCCGGGCATGCTTCTCCTTAAAGGAACAAAAATAGGGGTAGCTTTTTATGCCTAGCAAATGCACTGGCAGTGCCCGGCCAGCCTGGAACAAACCCCTTAGAAGCAATGGAGGTTTTCGGGGTCATTAAGGATGTATAAATATCCTTTAAAAAAGAAACTGCCTTAGCTTTAGAAGAGGAAACATTGATAAAATGAGAGAAATGTGCAGATAAAGGTGACTAAGACATGCCTCTGCACAGGCAGAATTGCTCAGCAGTGCTTTTTTAGCTGTTTGCAGATAGTTTGACCAGTAAATGCTAGACATGAAGGTGTCCACCACGGTCAGAATAACGTGGGCTTCTTTGGCCGCTTGGAAAAAGCGAGATTAGCATCATCTTGCTGTAGGCTGAGGCTCCTGGTTTTGTTTGTTGGGTTAAGATTTGTTTTATGACTTTAACGTGTTATATATTGAATTGTTGAATGGAATTAAAAGCTTACTGAGAGCAAAATGAAAGTGAAACTTAGTGTTGCATAAGTGAAAAGAACTTCCTCCTAATAACATCTCGAAACCTGTAATTTTAAGCTTTTTTTTTTTTTTTTTTTTTTTTTTTAATATTCTGTTTATGACTTTAACGTGTTATATATTGAATTGTT
>NW_020455535.1:644836-748084 GCF_003342845.1 Nothoprocta perdicaria
CTGTAATTTTAAGCTTTTTTTTTTTTTTTTTTTTTTTTTTTTTAATATTCTGAGTTGTGTTTGTAAGAGGTTCACTGTTCCTCGTTGTTCATGTATCTCATAGCACAGCCCATAGCGAGGTCCCTGCCAAGGGCTTTTGAGTGAGCTCAGTCAGGCCGAAACTTGGATGCACCCGGTGAAACCTCCTGCCTGGATTTGAACCTCAGTGTTTATTTTAAAACCTTTGAAATCTTTGGAGCCTCTTCCCTCCCACTATGTTGCTGACATCCTAAAAGCCAAATGCCTCGGAGTAAGGGGAGGAGAAGATCTTCCAGATGGGAATTTTGACCTGGGACGTGTTACAAATGCTTTGGGAGGCTTCTGGTCGGTGCAAGCAAATGGCAGGAGGAATTTGGGGGACATTCTGGTGCGATGCATTGGGGTGAGTCCTGGTGCCCCGTGCCTGAGCCACATCCAAGTGCTGCACTTGCCTCCACAGACTCCACGGAGGAGCGCGGCTTGCAGCAGGACCTGCTCACCTCCGTGCTCATCCTGCTGCTCGTGCTCATCATCTTCCTCCTCTTGGCCGGCTACTTCTTCAGGTAGGCGCGTGCGCGGCCGAGCGCGCGGGGGCGGCGCGGGCAGGAAACGAGAGCATGCGCGACAGCGACACGCACACACATATAAATATATATATAAGTGGATATATTTGTGCATATGCACTCGCGGCAGAGCCTGCTGCGAGGATGAACAGGAAGAGCTTCTCGCGGCTGACGTGGTGGGTAGCGGCGGCGCGGCGGGCACGCCAGCCCCACGCCGCTCACCGCCTCGCTTGCCTTGCAGGTTCCGCCGGCACCGCAAGGCCGTGGTGAGCGCCGGCGACAAGAAGATGCCCAATGGCATCCTGGAGGAGCAAGGTAAGCGGCCTGGCCGCGGTGGGCACAGCCGAAAGCCCAGGGCTTGGGCTGGGCTTGCGCTCCGAGCCGGGGTGCAGCAGCTCCTTCCCGGTGGTTTTATCAGGGTGCCGGCTGAGATCCAGATTTTCTAGCGCTGGCACCTTGTGTTAGAAGGATTCTGACATTCTTGGGTTAGAAGGTGTTTCTTCTTGAAAAGCAAAAAAAAAAAAACAGGAAAAAACCCTTTGTGTAAAAAACCTTTAAAAAAAAGTTTTTTAAAACTTTAAAAAAAACTTAAAAAAAGAAAAAACTTTGTGTAAATGCAAGCTACTTCCCCATACCGAAACAGAAAAGAGGATGGGGAGAGGACTGCAAGCCATTAGCCCCACAGTAATTTTATCCCCGAACCCACAGGTATTTTTCAGCAGCTCCAGTTTTTGGGTCTGTCTTTCCGTATGTGGCACTTGGCATAGATTGCCTGGTGAGATGTTCCAGCCTGGTGAACCTGGGACAACTGCTAAGATCTTTCTTATGGATTTTTATACCCTCACAAGGGGAAAAAAAAAAAAAAAAGCCCCGACGTGGGCTTCTCATTGATAACCAGATGCTCAGCGTATGCAAAGTGGTGGGGCAAAAAGGAACGTGATAGAGAAAAAGCTGGACATCTAACCATAACCCAGGGCAGCTCCCTGTTGAGTGAGGTCTGTTCAGCTGATCCAGGGTGTTCTGGGGTGTCCTTGGGAAGCTGCAGCCTGGTGCTATCCACACTGGGAAGCAGTGGGAGCTCATGTCACCCTTGGGCTGCCCATGAACCTCAGCGCCTTGAGGAACCGTGATATTCTTCATATTCCTCGGAGTCTTTTTGGCTGTCTCAACCACATTGTAATCTAGTGGCGATGATGAGGCCATTAACTTCACCACTTGTGGTTCTACTGGAATTTATGATGTTCTCCAAAAAGACACTTGGCCTGTGGCTTTGTTTTCTTTTTATTTAAATCAGCTTTAACGCTGGTTTAAGCCTTATCCCAGAAGTCTGTTTTGCCATCTTCCAGATGAAATTGATTTATAAGCTGAACTCTCTTGTTGCCCGAGGCTCTAACCCTCCTTCTCGTGCACGGGCAGAACAGCAGCGAGTGATGCTGCTCAGCAGGTCCCCGTCGGGCCCCAAGAAGTACTTCCCTATCCCGGTGGAGAACCTGGAGGAGGAGATCAGGATGCGCTCGGCGGATGAAGGGAAGCTCTTCCGGGAGGAGTTTAACGTAAGTCAGCGTGCGGGCTTGCGTGGGGCGAAAGGAGCGGCCGCAAAGACGCATAAAATGGAAAGTACCCACGAAGGTGCCGTTGCCTTGGCAGGCGCTGCGCGGGTTTGGCGAGTTTAGCACCTGGGTTTAGCAGCCCCGTCTCGCAGGGCCCTTCCTGGCATCTCGCCACGTCCTCCCACTTCCTCTGCCGCGGTGCAGAGCGGCGGCTCCTGCGATGGGTGCTGCCAAAGCCAGCACCTGCCGTGATGGGGCAGCTTGTTGAGCTGCTTGCGTGGTTCTTGACGGATTTCTCCCGCGTTTGATGGCGTGCTGAAGGCTCCCTCCGTGCGAGCCTGCGCGCCGCGCTCCGGCGGTCACGTCCCTGGGTGACTGGGGAGCACTCGCTCATCAACCGCTGCTCTGGTGGTGACTTTTATTAGCCCTGGGGCTGTGGCCACTCATAGAAGTGCACTTTGCTCTTGCTCTGCAGCACCTCTTCAGCCCCGGAGCAGGGTCCAGCTGCTGAGCAGCTTCTCACCGCCCACCTCACCTTGCAAAACCATGGCATGTTGTCTTATGCTCACATAGACTTTGTAGAAATCCTTGCCTTTTTGTAGACACTTGCAGACATTTTGTAGGCAGTCTTAGATCTACGTGCCTAGCTGCCTTCAACACTTTTGTTCTTAAGACTTGAATTACTTTTAGTAAGCACAATGTATATGTTGCACTTTGATATATTATCTATAACAGTACACCTTCTGCTACCCTATGATTGTTTCATTTCTTACTATTTGTTCTGTATATGAAGATAGACCAGTAGGAAGATTATTTTCTTTAGTCTCAGTTTACTGAGGACCTTCCTGCCAGCAGTGGACAGTGTGACACCGTGGGGTGACACACGGGAAGTGTCACCGAGGGCGTTGGGTGGCTGTGGTGGGAGAGGGTGCCTGTGATTCACAGGATGGCAGGCAGGACGTGATGGGGAACATCCTCTGTGAGTCACCTCACGCCTTGGAGCCCGGAGGAGCAGCTCAGCGACTTGCAGCCCCGAGTGAGCGCCTCAAAACACAGCCCCGGCCACAGGGCATCACCAAGGGCTCTCGAAAGAAAGGGGCCAGCGTGGAGCAGCATGTGCCCCCCTGGAATGCTGCTCGCGCTGTGCCAGCTCCAAGTGCCCAGCTCCGTAGCCAACCTTATGCTTTTAACACAAGAGTGTTGCAGGGAGAATACACCCTATTTACCCCAAAGCTGCTTGTCCTGTCTGAGCAGGAGGAAACGCTGTTGTCCTGATGTTTACTAGGAGACCTAACGGTGAACACGGTCCAGGATCCTGCATCCCATAGACATGTCAAGCTGTGTCCTTCTCTCCTGCTCCCCTTAGCATCCTTCTTCTCAAATAACATGAAATGCAAGAAGCTCACAACAGTGCCATGTGCACGCTATGGGTTCTTAGGGATGAAATCCTACCTCAAGAGCCTCTGTTGAAGGGGAAATTCGGTAGGGCCTTGCAGAAATTTCTGATTTTCTTTTCACCCTTTCATTTGGGGAAGGGAAGAGGTTACTGTGGCAAAAAGCAGTTTTTGGCTCTCCTTGTGTGTGGTCTCCTCGGGAGGGTGCAGAACCAGGTGCCTGCCCTGTTAGCAACCTGCTGCCTGGCCTGTGATGCTCAAAACCTTGTTTGAAGGACTAACTATACTTTAATGAAAAACATAGTTTCAGGGTTTATAGACTTTGCATGCAACTTGTTGTATCCTCTGTGTGTGTGTGTATGTATGTATATTACATACATATACATGTATTTTAGGAAAAGTGTGGATTTCACTCAATTATGGACTTGATTAGTTTGCCTAAAGTATCTTCCTTTTAAGTGGGTAGCCTTTTTTTAAAGCATTGAAGCTTCTTCCTCCTTGCTGCTTGTTCTCATTGCTCTGCATTCTCATTTTTAGCTATTGCAATTGTAGCCATTCAGTCAAGTTAGTGCGTGACTGCATTTATCTGCAATCTTAATTTGGTTGATTTTTACCAAGAAAAGTATAGCTGGGACTCTTGGGGTGAGCTGCAGCAGGGGACAACCATGTAGTGCCAGGCTGAGCACCCCAAAACGCAGCTGCTGGAAGTGGGTGCCACAGCGGGGCTGCAGAGGCTGGTGTCTCAGCACCCATGTGACGGGGTCGCCGCCTCTGAGTCACGGTGCAGATGGCATTTCCCAGCAGAAACGTGCCCGGAATAGCTGCCATCGATGGCTCATGGAAAAACAGCATCTTCCCTCCAAACTGCTGAGCTGGTTTTCGGCAGTGAGAGCCACCCGGGCATCGCTTCTTATTTTAGATTAGCCAGGGAAAGTTGTTGAAGAAAGAAACTGAGGCATGTTTAATTTTGAAATTTATATATATTTTGCAATATATGTGAAACCTTGCATGTAAATAAGGCTTTTCTGAGAGCCGTGTGTGGTTACTGTTTAGCCCTGTTAAAACACACTGACCTTGGGTGTGATGTCTCCTTTCTCTTTCAGTCATTGCCAACCGGCCATGTGCAGGGAACATTTGAAATGGCAAATAAGGAAGAAAACAGGGAAAAGAACAGATATCCCAACATCCTGCCGTGTAAGATGCAACTTTTTAGTTAAATCATCGGGTTATCTGTCCAAATGGCATGGGGCATCCTGGAACTGCTACAGGAATGCAACTTTGCTGGGCACAGATGTTCTTTATTTATTTTTTCTTTTTTTTTTTTTCCCCTTCTTTTTTAAAATGCCTGTTTCCTGCCCTGATACATTAGTTCTTGGCGAGTATTTTGGATGGATTCTAAAGTTGCAGCTCTGATGTTAATGTGCTTGTAATGTGTTCTCTTCCAGATGACCACTCCAGAGTGATTTTGACCCAAATAGATGGAGTCCCATCTTCAGACTACATTAACGCATCCTACATAGACGTAAGTTAATGGTTTCCCGCTGTTAGTCAAACTGCAGATTTGACTAGAAATTAATATTAAATAGGTGTTTGTCTTCTAGAACATTCTGACACTTCATCTTTTAACTAACCGTAATATTTATTTCCTCAGGGTTACAAAGAAAAGAATAAGTTTATAGCGGCACAAGGTAATTTATTTTCATCTCTCCTTTGCGTTCATTTTAAAACTAAAACACACAGCATCAGAAATATCTTCACGTTGTCTTTGGGCATAGATGATGACCAAATATGAGATGGGATTTAGAGGGGATAGTTTAAAGGAAATGGTAACCTACTGCCTGTAGACCTGGAGTCTCTACTGTCTTTAGTGAAGAAGTCTGCTACTTTTTTCCCTTTCTTCCTTTTTTTTTTTTTTTTAAATTTTTCTTTTTTAGACAATTACTGCGAGTTTGAAGGAGGAAAGATCATGCTAGAGTAGATAGGGGAGTGGCGCTGTGACCAATCGCTCCCTCAGCCCTTCTGCTCAACCTTATGACTGTTTCAAAGACTTCTTAGAAATGACACAACCTCCTTATGCAGTAAAAGTCTCCCTGCATGGAGCTATATAAAAGAAAACATTTTTTTTTTTTTTTTAAGAAGGGTTCATGGTATATTGAAATTCTTGGGAATTTTGAGGCCATCCTAGCTGTGGGTGGGCACCTGGGGTCAGCCCTGATGCTCCTGGTCGTTTTGATGTCTCTTCAACGGAACTGTCCTGTCCTCTGTGTACTCAGGACCTAAACAAGAAACAGTCAGTGATTTCTGGAGGATGATATGGGAGCAGAAGTCTGCAGTTATCGTCATGTTAACAAACCTGAAAGAAAGAAAAGAGGTGAGTAACTGCAGGTCCGATTTTGGGTCTCCCCTGGAATGAGTGCTCCAAACCGTGCTCTGGGGCAGCTTGGTGTTTGGCCATTAGTGTTTCACACCACTTCCCCTTCCCGTCCTCTCAACATGTCTAAGTTTCTGCTAAAAACCATGGTTTTACTTTTCAAGATAAAAGTTTTGTGAATGGTTACCAAGGAAAAATATCAGATGGTAGTTTTGTCCCCTGTAGCCCATTTGTAGCCAAAGGCAAATTCTTCTTTTGTCACAGTGCAAGTAAGGCTGTATTCTGGATTTAGACTTTTTCTTTTGGCTAGAGATGAAGATGAGAGCATTATTCCTTTTATTTGAGTATTCTGTTTCAAAATGATTTTTTGGCGTATGCGGTTAACCATTAAGAAGCAACTTCTTTCTCGTGACGGTAAATCTGTTGCTCTGTGTTCCCACGCTCCCCCCTTACTGTCCTCTTCTCCTTGAAGGGCATTGGCTGAACACCGAGACACTAACTAAAATGTTAATGTGTTTAACATCTTTGCTTCGCAGATTAAAGAAGCTAAGTTAAAGAAACAACTAAGGAAGTGCACTATCAAAAATAACTTTAAAAAGAGCTGCTTTTTTTATTTTACTTCGTTTGCTATGTTCATTGTGCTACATCCTCAGCTGAACTCCCCCAAATCAAACTGTAGCCGTGGGTTCCCTATAGCTGTGAAAGTAAGGAGGGGAAGTAGATGGGAATATGATCTGGTTACTGGGAACACTGCCTTATTTTCCACTGCTCAAGGGTGACCTCTCCTGCCAGTTGTGAAATAATGTTGATAAAGTCTAGTGGTTTACTCTCCTTGGGAAGAAGACGGGGATGTGTTTGTGATAAGCAATATTCCATATCAGTCTTTCCGAGTGTCCTTTTATAGCTATTTTGTACTTTTTTTTGCAACAATAAAGTTGATCAAGAGACTGTGAGCAGTTTTGAGGAGAGACGTTTCTTTTTGTCTATTCAGGGTGGTTCAGCTCCTCTTTTAGTCTGTCTATGGTATTGTCATATCAAGCTCTAAGAGCAAAGGGCATATCAAGCTCTAAGAGCTTCTAATCTGAGAAGCTAGAGCTGAAACTTCGTGTTCCTGATGACTCCCACGTGAGGGCTGCCTTCCATTTCTCATTAACTGCACCTAGAAGATAAAGGGCCGAGATACCGAAAGTTCTCTATATTGTCCAAAAGCCCTCCAAAACCCTCAGCCAAAAAAAAAAACCAAACAAAAAAAACCCCAGAAATGTCTGTTTCATAAAAAAAGAAACTCCAAGGCTGTTCTTACCCTTCTCCATGTAAATAAAAGCACCAGTAGTCTGAGCAAAATGTTATAATATTTCAGATAGTTAAACGCTGTTTGCTCCTATACAGACTTATGTACATTATTTTCAAATAGCTGTATTATTCTCTGCGTGATCAATAAGGACGTTTGTCTGAGTGCTATAAAACGGGCTGTATGTTTATGCAGGACAAATGCTATCAGTACTGGCCTGACCAGGGCTGCTGGACGTATGGAAATATCCGCGTGTCGGTGGAGGATTGCATCGTCCTCGTGGACTACACCATTCGCAAGTTCTGCGTTCAGTCTGTAAGGAACAGGGTCTTGCTGGGTCTTCAGTTTATTTTTAAAGCAAATTATTACAGTGGAAAACGTTGGCTTAAAAGAAATTTAGAAAATTGGTTAAATATATTTGCAAATCAAGGGAGGTGTTGTACTGCTAGAGGCAGGCATGGCATGGTGATGCATTCGGTGTTGGCTGCAACTCAATACAGTAGGTTGTCCTTATTTTTGGTCCTGTAGCCACATACTGCCTGCGCTCCATCATTTGGATTGGCAGGGAGAGTGCCATAGATTAAAAGAAGAAGAGTGAATTTGGATATATGTGGTTATTTAGAGTAGGCTATGGATATTAGTTGGCCAAAGTCAGAGCTACTGCTGAATCTTATCTCTACTGAACATGTGTTTGCAGGATTTGGTTCTCCGTTGAGGGAGACCATGCAGGCTTACCGAGCAAACCAGTTCCCCAAATTGAAATAAATGACCTTGGTTAGCACCTTGTATAACTGCCTTGAAGAAAGGAGAATAAAAAAAATTAATAAATAAAAGAGGGGATGGTTTGATCATCTTGGAGACATTTTCTACCATCTGAGCTTAAGAACAGATAGTGGTTGATAAATGCAGGTGAAACAGAAGGCTGTGGCTATACTGCCGTTGCCTCTGCAGTATCTCTTATCTTAGAGCTCATCAGTTCCTGCAACGGTCTTACATGACCACTAGCCCTTCTCCTCAAGTCCGTAGCTCTTCTCCCTTTCATTTTTCAAGTGTAAAATGGACTGGTGAGATGCAAACATGTAGTACTAGCAGCTGGTGTTGTCAGATGTGTGTCCACATACATCGGGTGCATTTTGCATCTCGTGTTTTACAAAGAACTTGAAATTTTGGACCAGACTTCCTCATTTGATGCTGTTAAGAGTGCCATAAGGATTTGATAAGTGAGGAAAAAAAGACTTTAGATTGTTAGCATTGTTAACATAAATTAACAATCTCATTCTTCGCATATTCTATCCTTGCATTATTCTGTTTTTCACTGGAAAAAAAAAAAGATAATCTTACTCTCTGTATGGTGCGTGTCCCGTAAACTTCTAATCTTTGACTCAGGATCTAAATGTTGAAGAAACACAAGTAGTAGTAGTAGTAGTAGTAGTAGTAGTAGTAGTAATAATAAGTAGTAGTAGTAGTAGTAGTAGTAGTAGTATAGTATTTTGTATATAAATCTTGGCCTGAAACCTGAAATGTCAAAACTCAGAGTGTTCCTGTGTGTTCCTGGCAGCTTCACGATGGTTGTAAAGCTCCAAGGCTTGTTACGCAGCTCCATTTCACCAGCTGGCCTGACTTTGGAGTGCCTTTCACGCCGATCGGCATGCTGAAATTCCTGAAAAAAGTCAAAACACTGAATCCTGCTCATGCCGGACCAATCGTGGTGCACTGTAGGTATGTACGTGCTCTCCATGGCACTCTGCTAACTCGGGCTGGGATTGTATATAAAATGCCAAACCTCAATATTTTCTGTTAAAGGCTTTAAATATATAATACATACATACATACATACATATATATAAAATATATATATTATATATATAAAAAATATATACATATATATATATATAGATAGATATTTTAAGTTGCAATAATATTCCAGGTTTTTCTTAGAGCCCAAGGTAAGAACGAATTCAAAAGCTCTGTCCTGCTGTCACTTTAATACTGAAACAGAAGTTTTTATCTCTGAGTGAGATCCAGCCTTTGGCATAAATATGTCCTTTGTCAGAAAAACTGACTCGTCGTACAAATCCCTGACCTTTGCCAGCAGCTGCTCCTCTGAGAATTCATCCCTCATTTTTCCCACAACAAAATTGCCATTTGCTATATAAATTATCCATGAAATGGGTAGATTTTTTTTAAAGGAAGACTTGCATTTAAGAGATTTAAATTCTGCAATTTTGAAAATGTACCAGAGTACCAATGCAGAATGTATTTATACTTGGCAAGTCACAAATACTTATTTTTCCTGCTTTTAAACAGTTGTGCTGAATGTTTTGGAAATTTAATGTTAATAAAACAACAAACAAATTCCAAATCAATTTTAAAAGAATAAATAAAACATCATCAGTAGCTGTAGGCTTACAGCTAAGCAATAAGTGTCATCTTGGGAACTGTTACTGAGGTTAGAAGCAAAAAAAACTTTATCTTTCTGATCTTTGCTTAAGGAGATGGTTTTAGATCTATGCTAGACATCTAGAAAGACTCAAAGAGCCTCTGGAGCTTCATTGTGCTCTGCTGAAAAGAGTGTGTTTGTCACGACCAGCCAGCCTTTTCCCTCAGTTCCACTCAGACTTGCTGTGCTAGAACTTGTGAATCTCCAAAGTAAAATGTAAGAGGAAAAAAAAAATAAGATTTTAGTTGCCTTGCATAATCTTTCCTATGAAAACCCACATATAGTGTTTTTCTGTGGTGTTCAGTGGGGGCTAATACTGGGTTTAAGCTTTGTTTTTGACCTGGTCAATACTCTTTATTTAGGCTATCTGAAGTAGGAAATGGTAAGAAACGGTAAAAATAAAACCTCTCATTACAAAGATGCATTAAATGTAATGATCCAACGGACCCCGGCAGCACCACAACGTGTTGGTGTGTGGGACTAGCACGGAACTTCCGCTTGCTTTAGAAATAGGTGACTCCTAATTTCCTTTACTGCTCCGGATGTGACACTGCTGCATTGCGGAAACTCCTGGATCGTAACGGTGGATTTCAGAGGGAGCCGTTTAGGAAAAGGTCACCCAAAATAGAAAGAGCTCAGCTGGACTCTTCTATGTTAGTGAAAAAATCAACATTTGGAAGTAAAGAGCAGCAGATAAAATGTGGTGGAGGGGGAAAAGGGAAGTTTCTACCAAAATATGTGTTTCAAATGTTACTCTCTTAAACAGTGAGGGGAAAAAAAATGAGGGGGAAAAACAAAGTAAAGGCAACCCAGAAGATGGGTAAAACCAAAAGGTTTTGAGGCAGGTGTCAAAATTATCAGCCTTAGCAAGGCTGAGCAAGCATGGAAGGAGCAAAGCTGCTCCCGAGTGAGCTGACGGGAGGTGGGGAAAGGGTTAAGTGCGGAAGGGAAGATGGGTCTGGAAAACGGGATGGTGGCAGCAAAGGGAGGAGAAGGTGGGAGGCCGAGCGCAGGGCTGGCAGGGGTACAGGAGGACGAGCGGGAACTGGAGATGCGCGAGCCTCGCTCGGAGGCCTTCCCGCACGGGAAGAGGGAAATATCTGTTGGGTGTGAGTCAGGCCTAGGGGATGCTGAGCTGGGCCTGGCAAAGCGGGAGCGTGCGGAAGCAGGAGGCCAGCCGGGCTCCGGGCCCAGCCGAGGTCACTGCGGTGCCAATGGGAGGAAATGCCTGCAAAAGGCCTGGAAAAGGGGAAAAGGGAAAGGAGAGGAACCGGCCAAAGCCAGGAGTAAACAAGGAGGAATGTGCAGGTAGAAGGATACAATGGACTTGGTACCTCGGAGCTGTTTCCGCAGAGAGCCAAGTTCCTTGATTTGCCTGCTTGGCTTGGCAGAAGTTGGTTCAGCAACATCACTCCAAGCACAACTGGAGCAGTATTTTGATTTTTACATAGTATTTGCTGTTAAGACTATGTGTGTACATAAATCTGTACATAAATCTGTACACACATATGAGCTAAGTAGCACTATGCGTGCAGTTAGTACCACTACGTATTGCTGTTAGTTTTTATAGTATTACTTAAAGCTTAAAATTCCCTTGCTGAAAAATAGTCTGCGTCTTTGAGAACACTTGGGTCAGGGGAGAAATTTTTGCCCTGATTTAGAAACTGTTTCTCTGACATCACAGCCAAGCAAGTGAACAGAAGGTTAAAGGAGAGCTATTAATGCCTAGCACAGGATGCCATGCCCTTTTCCTCTGAAAGGAAGAGCTGCAAGGCAGCGAAGTCGGGTAATTTATAATAGTCTTGCTCCCTCTCGTGGCCCCTGAAGGGGGATGTAAAACAGTAGTTTGCAGTAGCTGCATTAAACGGTGTAGAACTTGTTAGCTTAATGTTTTCAAAATAGCATGCAACAAAACAAAAAGGCTCTTGGAACTGGGAAAAACTATTGAAAAATATATCCTTAGATTGAATAATTACAGTCATTTTTTTTCAAAGATCTTTTTTAATATAATTTCAGTCTTAAAATTTCTGAGTCAGAAGAAAAGGGTGACTTTTTAAAAGCTGAGCTCCTTTTGTATTGATACCTCTATGAGTGAAAAATGAGATGTTGTGTTGGCCAGTAATTCAATCCAGCCTGAGTTCTGCCTGTGTCTTTGTTGTAGCAATCCATGAGGACTTTGTAGTTCATTTAAGTGTCTTTTTTCTTTTGAAGTGCTGGTGTGGGTCGAACGGGCACGTTTATCGTTATAGATGCCATAATCGACATGATGCACGCTGAACAGAGAGTTGATGTTTTTGAGTTTGTCTCAAGAATACGGAATCAGCGCCCGCAAATGGTTCAGACTGACGTAAGTAGCCTCTTAACCATCCAGAATTACTGCTTTTCAAATTTAAAGTAGCACGTGCCTCTGTCACCCAGCTGGGTTATTGCAAGCTGAGCAAAACCCAGCAGCAAAAGGTTGGAGAAGAAGATCCAGACAAGTTGGGTTGTGCTAAAACCCCCATAAGGCGTGTTTTATTTAGGGGAAATGTGGATGTAATCACTGCATGTAAAAGCATAGAATATTATAGAATGTGAGCCATAAAATAGAAAACTTAGTTTTAGCTTGAACTGTGTTTTGATGATAGTCAAGCAAATGAGAGAAAAGGAAGAGCCAGATTTGCTGCAGCTTTGCTGTTTCCAGTCTGCTTACTTACAGTGCCTGCTGTTTGCTCCTTGCAGATGCAATATTCATTCATTTACCAAGCCTTACTTGAATACTACCTCTACGGGGACACAGAACTCGATGTGTCATCCCTAGAAAAACATCTACAGACGTCACACAGCACAGCACCAAATCTCGTCAAAATAGGGCTAGAAGAAGAATTTAAGGTACGTGGAGAAGGTTAGGTTTCAGCAGTTAAACCAAAAAGATACCTAAAAAACATGAGAATGACAGGGAGAAGGAACTGTTTCTATTTCTCTTGGTCCTTATCCGAATCTCTGTGTTTTATTACAGAAACTAACCAATGTTCGAATAATGAAGGAAAACATGAGGACTGGCAATCTTCCAGCAAACATGAAAAAAGCCAGAGTCATCCAGATAATTCCGTGTAAGATCAGCTTTGTATCTCTTGAAACAAGTGTTATAATACATGATAACTGTAACGTGGTCAGAATTAAGCATGTTGGTTATGTGCTGGTAGCATCGCATCTCACGTAAGAGCCTAAGGGCATTGGGATGAACGCAAGAGCTCTTGACAGTGAGAGCAGCAGCTCAGCAACCTTGCAGAATGTTTGCAAGCATGAAATACATTGTGATCAGATATTTTTCAGGATGGGATGAGGTAATGCAGCAGTTCCACTTTTTCAGTAGCCAAATTTCCTGTATTCTGCTGTGATTCATCCTCTCGAGGTGACTGAGTGTGAAAAGGAAAGTTGCTGAACTTTTTAATTCTATCTTGGGGGGGAATGTTTAAAAAAAATAAATAAAAACAACAAAAAATCCCCAGGAACCTGAGCACCCTTCCCCATGCGTTTAGTAAATCCTGGATAAGACCTTTAAATCATTCTTCCTGGTTTTCAGGCAAATTTTTCATGCTCTTCTTTCCAAGGTTATAACGGGGCAGTCAACATATAGTTAGCAAAAGCAAGGAGAGATATTTGTTTTTATTTTTCAGATGATTTTAATAGAGTGATTCTGTCAATGAAAAGAGGTCAAGAGTATACAGACTACATCAATGCTTCCTTCATAGATGTATGTATAAAAACTTTAAATATATTTAAGCTGAAAGTCAATATTTGGTTGCTGATAAAAGTCTCTTTAAAAAGACTCATCATCATCCTTGCTTATGGAGATCTTTAGCGTTTTTGTTTGGGTTTTGCTTATGAGAGTTTTCACATACATTTCTTATCTTACTCCAGTGTTTTCAATTTCAGTTCAAATAGTTACGTGCTTGAGTTATTCTCGTGCTTAGATTTATAAACTATAGTTTTTATTAAATTCTAAGAAAACAAGCCGTTACGGGTTAATTAGCTGTACTACTAACAGTTATAATTGGAACTAACTACTCCCGTATCTGCACGTAAGCTACAATATAAAGCAAATGTGCACTTTGTCGACTGGCAAAGAAAAAACACAGCCCATTTGGTATGGAGAAAGGGTATAAGAGTATTTGGGAGCTCTGATGTATGTGAGAGGACTTGGTTTAATCCCTTACTTTGCTCCTGCCTTGCTGATGGAAGTTTGCACAATGCTATCTATTGGGTTTCAGTTTTATTTAAATATGAGGATTAATTATATCCTTAAGCAATAAAAGCCTATTAGTGATTGAGGCTCTTGGATACTCGTTATAAAGTAGCACATCCATACGTAACTGGACCTGTAGGTGAGGCAGCGAGTTCCCCAGTGATTCTGCAGGGAGGCCAATAACTGCAGTGGTTGATGGGCTTCAGTATCCTCCTCGTGAGAACAACTGGACCAAAACCTCATCTGCAATGACCTAGCCTGAAACGGTGGTCCTTTCTTCCAAAAGGACCTTAATTTAACCATGATAGTTAAGCGTGTTTCTAGAATGCAAGTAGTCTTACGGTTTCTCTAAAATATATATTTTTACATCTCATGACTATGCCTTTTTTAGTGTGTGTGTGCGCGTATTTTTACTGCATTTCTGGCAGTGAGTGAGTGACATTTGATTGCAACTTATTGAGTTCCTTGGAATAATGGAACAATTAAGTATATTTGTTATTACTTCCCTCTTCATGACTTACAACCCTTTGAATGTGTAGATCCGTTGCCTGTTGAGGGGCACGGTTGTTGTCATGAGGTTGGCGTGAGGTCTGAAGACGGTTCCCAGATGCATCCCAGGTTTGGAATAATGGCATGGGAAACTCATGGATATATGTGCTCTTCCCCGCGCAGGGCTATCGCCAGAAGGATTATTTCATTGCCACGCAGGGCCCGCTGCCGCACACGGTGGAGGATTTCTGGCGCATGGTGTGGGAGTGGAAGTGCCACACGGTGGTCATGCTCACCGAGCTCCAGGAGAGGGAGCAGGTACCGCTGGCCACGCTCTTTCCTTCAGCACTTGTAATCCCCCTCCTTGGTGCTTTCCGAATGCAATAAAGAGGAGTGTCAGCATTAGATAAACTATCTGATACCTGCAAATCTGCATAATTAAATATTTTAATTATATTATATGGAAATTATTATATTATTATATTATATAAATATTATAATTATTACGTAATTAAAGTGCATAATTAATGCACTTTTCTGCATTTTGTGTATCCCTCCTGTTTCCCTCTGTGTTCAGTGATGGAGATTCAGGGCTCCCCTTGTTGGCCAGGGTGTTCCCATAACGATCTGCAAGGTGGTGTTTGCTTTTGGGAGACTTTAAAAACATTCCATCATATTTAGGGGATAATTTTATTCTAACCTGTTTATAAAGCAATGCTTAGTTTCTCTGTCTCAATTATCCTAACGTTAGGATATCCTAATGTTATCCTTAAAGTTAATTTTGTGGAAATGCTTCACTGCTATATAAACCAAAGGGTTATTAGTCATTCCACTCCAAAGGGTTTAGAACACTTTTTTTAAAGTGAAAATCGCATAATTGAAAAAAAAAATCAAGGAATACTTATGACTCTCTTTCAATTTTGCAGGAAAAATGCTTCCAGTACTGGCCATCGGAGGGCTCTGTGACTCATGGAGAAATAACAGTAGAAATCAAGAATGACAGTCTTTTAGATGCCATCAGTGTAAGGGACTTCATCATTACATACAGTCAGGTATTGTGGTTATTTTATATTATTAATAATAATATTATTAGCATTGGTTCCAATCTAGTTCACTTTAGCAGTAGTTTCTAGAACAAAAGTAAATAACACAGAATCAGAAAATTCCTCTACTGCTAGTTACATTAAAAAAAAAGTACCAACATCAAACTATATATTTTTTTCCCTCAGATTATTTTCTATTTCTCCTCCTCATCTTTAACGGTAGAATTATAACACTATTAATAAGGTCCATTCTAAGCCAGAAACTGTCAACCTGTTGCATTATATTCAAAATAATGAAATAACATTCACATTATGTGACAAAATTAGCATGACATGAATACCTATTTAGGGCTGCTTTTAATTAGCAAACATATAGGCATGGAAAACTTTTTTTTTTTTTTTATGGTAAAATTTAACCAAGTTGATATTGAAAAAAGGTGAGAAAGGTGAGTGAGTTTCTTGAACTGATATTTTTTTAATCGTTTACCAACACTTTATTTTCTTTGGATGATAAAAGTCATAAATGATTGATGCTGAAAGTGGTAACCTCTAAGCGCATATATCCTTAGAACTACTCAAATGAAACAGCTCTGCAAATCAAAAGGGAAACTATAGAGGTGAATTATCAGCAGTGTGGAGGGGCTGAGGACTCTGAGGTCTGCCTGACTGCTGGGTTGTCAGAGCAGAGCCTCCTATCAGTATGGAACAAAATCTATATGAAGAGTATTTAAAGAAAGAAGCACGTTTCCGTTTTGAAACGCTAACTGCCTCAAATGGGATGGTTTGTGCCCGTGCAGAGCAACCAGGAGAAGCAGAGCAGGCTGGTGCGGCAGTTCCACTTCCACGGCTGGCCGGAGATCGGCATTCCCGCCGAAGGGAAGGGGATGATCGACCTGATCGCGGCCGTGCAGAAGCAGCAGCAGCAGACGGGAAACCACCCCATCACGGTGCACTGCAGGTGGGCTCCCGCTTGCTCTGTATTCCCCATTCATAACAGCAAAACCCCCATAAATTAGGATTCGGTAAAGGATTTGTGATTTCTTTTGCTAAATTGCCCTTAATGGGTAGGGAATAAACAGGTGCCTTGGTTTCTTAGGGAGCTGTAGCAGGAGGTTGTTCAATGCCGTGGCTTGGAGAGTGGGATTATGGAAGCGATGTGGCACACCCCACCAGTGTTCTGCTCCAGTGGTCTGACGGGATGGAAATGCAGCTGCTGTCCTACAAATGAGCAGGAGAGTATCTCCAATCCAAACTGAAGGCAAAAATCTATCTGTGGCCTGTAAAGCCCATAGAAGGAGGAGTGAGGAGGACAGAGAAAATGATGCTTAATGCTAAGGAGTAGCTGAAGTAGGACTTGGTGCATCAAAAGTAGAATACATGTTTGTCGTCTGCCAGCGTTTGTCTTTTTCTCCAAACTGTCCTTTTTTATTTGAATATCTCCTAGGGTTCTTTGAAAAATATATTTCTTTTTGAAATGTTTTTTTGAGTTCCCATCTGGCACTACACAATGGTTACATTCCCAGTATCTTTTGGGGTACATTCTTCCCTAGTTTTCCACCCCCCTCTCCATTTAACTCCAATGATTCTTAAAACAATTAGAAAATAAAAACCCAAACCACAGAATAATTACGTTCTAGACCTATTAATGTTTAGAACTCCCTCCTACCCCCATTGTATAGGTTTTTGAAAGTTATATGAACTTCTCCGTGAAGTCATGCCAGCATCTTCCAAAATAAATGAGTACCAGTGTATCAGTAGGTAAGCACACTAAAAGTCTAAGACCATTTTTTTTCAGTATTCACATGACCTCTTGAAAACTTTTGTTCATTTTTTCCCCAACTGTTTAGGAATGGTTTAAGGAAGCCCTAACAAAGATAGTTGTTCTGTAGAATAATGATAAAACTCTAAATATTTGGGGGTTTATGGACTGACTTGTGAGCAGAATGCAATGAGAATCTGTTCCCATCTTCTAGCTCTCTTCTCCTCCCCTGTGTTTGTCTCCAGCCACATCTGTGGATTGGAGCTTTCCCTTCTGTAAATTCTTATATACAAGAAAAATATAAACAGAAAATACTGAAAGCAACATCTATCTGCCTCTTTTGCCCACAGCTGAATAAGCAGCACGTGTGATGGTCTAAGTGTGCTGCTTTACAAATATGCCTGTGCTTTGTGCCTTTATTTTTCCATCTCTTTGTAGCTGTGAACTTACTCCAAAATGGGGCTCTCGCAGGGCTTTGAGATGGTTCCCAGAGATTAGCTAATTACACGTAAATCTCAATCTTTTAAAATGTTGCATTTGTCTTTAATCTGATAAAAGTAATTATCTGAAGGGAATAACACATCCAATACATCTTGCCTGTTCGTTTTTCCCCAGACTTCTTATGTATCCAGCTGAGGATACATGCATTTGCACTTAATCTTTCCGCAAGGCCATGCTCATTAGAAGGTTTTTCTGTTTTTAATGGAAATAAGGTAGAAGAAATGACCTGCTATTATGATTCATCTTCTTATGAATCATTTAAAGGCATTAAAAGTTTAAATTTAATAAATTATTTTGCATTTATCCTTGTTCAGCAATTCAGTGAACCTTTCATTTGTATTATCCCTGATACCCAATCTCCAATTCCTCCCTGTTAATAACTTTCCCTACCGAAGCTATTTACCTTCCAGTGCACAGCCACCGGTTTTAGCTCCATCCCAACAAAACTGTGATCAGGAGAGGAAAAGCAAAGTCTTTGGTATGGCTATGATATTAGGCATAACAAATGTGATATTCAGATATATTTCATTTCCACAAATTTATGATCTCAAGTATATGTAGGGTCAAAATATATTGAGTCAATCACACTAAACGCAACCATGTTTGGACTTCTCGTCATAGATAAGTTAGAGGCAGAATAGTTGTCCTTCATTTCTTGTATTTGCTGTTTGAGAAGAAACGGTTTCATCACAAGTCATTAAAATCATGATAGTCGGATATGAAACTTCTCATTGAAAACTTTCAGTTAATAATAATAATAATATCCTTTCATATTTGCCCATGAAGAAGAGAGATAAATCATGTCTTGAAATGTGTGGATGTGATCACACCATGCATCTTTGTGTCACTGAAGTCAATGCAAGTGAAAATAGTCTTTATTTAGGGGCGCGTTCTGATAACCAAGTTCTGCCATTAAAAGTCTAAAGACTGTGTTGTGCTCCTGTCACATCAAAACAAAAAGCAGAGTGTGAGAGCACCGGAATTTTGTTGTTGCTGAACACTAATTTAGATTGAAGGAAGATGATGAACTGGCAAAGTTTCTGAGTCTTTCAGACTTTGGCTCATACTTTGTGTTATCTCCGCCAGCTCTGGAATCTCTTCCTTGAGTATATAAGCTGTGACTAATGGGCCTTTATTGCTTCCAACTAAATTTTGATTAATTCTGGCTGCAGAATTATTATAGTAATCAATCACCTGGCAAAGCCTGGGTGATTAAAATAATCACAGATAAATAAGAAGTTGGCTGGTAGTAGTATTCAGGTATCCTATATCACTATTATTTCTTTTTTCCCTTTTTTATCCTGCTATGTCAAGCAAATATGTTTATGTTGCAGTGCTGGCGCCGGAAGAACAGGTACATTCATAGCACTCAGCAATATTCTGGAACGAGTAAAGGCTGAAGGGCTCTTAGATGTTTTTCAAGCTGTGAAGAGCTTAAGACTGCAAAGACCGCACATGGTGCAAACACTGGTATGATATTTAACAATCAGCATCTTTGTCAAGGGACACGTGTTTGTAAATATTCTTGGGGGAGGAGAACAAAGTAGGCTTTTGCAGGCTGAAATAAATTATGTATGATGACTCTGTATACAGTATTAGTAGAAATCTGTGTTTTTACTCTACAGTCTCTAAAAATACAACGTGACTTAAAGCTCTGTGGTCTTTAAGAATGGGTGATGGATCCTGTGTTTTGCTGATGACAAGCATATGAAGTGTAAATGGCTTTTAAGCTATACAACAGATATTTGATCCTATGTTAAAAAAAAATATGGGCTTAAATTGGCCTGCAGTTCTTCTCTAACACGTTATCCTATGTTAAAAAAGTCTGGGCTTAACTTGGCTTCCAGTTCTTCACTAACAGGAAAGATGATTTTGACTGGTTTATAGTTCACCACAAATAATATGTGAAGCTTAGTGCGGATACTTGTCCTTGATCAATAAACATCAGAGTTGCTTGAATGTGTACCTTTTTGGACTATATGTAAAATTGTTCTTATTTTCAGCCTAATAGCATATTCCCTTCAGCAATTAGGAACTTTTAAAAGCAGTTATCTCAGAACACTCTTTAAAATAGAGGAATAAAAATGGATGCGGGGCAGCCCAGAGAGTCTGCCAGCCAGTGATGAGGAGGAGAGAGGGGCCATTGGATCCCTGGCACAGGAGAAACAGGCACGGGGGATTATCCCGTGGGATCCCTGCTCACCCTCTGAGCCCTATGGATCAGTAGGTCCAGCTTGTGTAGACCAAGCTGGAACCTGTTGCATTTATCACTTGTGTTTTGCTCCTATTTTATCTTACTATGCAATCGAAGTACATTTTAATACCTTTTTCTTGTCTTTCAGGAACAGTATGAATTCTGCTACAGAGTGGTACAAGATTTCATCGACATATTTTCCGATTATGCTAATTTCAAATGAAAACTCCTGCCTTATTTTTTAAGTTGTTGGTATAAATAGTTGTATATTCTGTTAATTTATTTTATGTCACTCTTATTGTTGACTTCTACTGTAAATAGGACCTTGTGTTTGCTCTAAAAGTTGCATTGCTGTATAAAATTTTCTTAAATATAAATACCTTTAAAAGCAAATTATAATATTCATATACAGTATATCATTCTAAAAAGCTATGGAAATCTTTATTCTAAATAACAGTAAATTAATTCTTGAGGGTTTATTTCTTTGCATTTTTTTCCCTTAGAAATATTTATCAATGTTATTTCCCAATTCTCGAAGCTTTATGTAGCTCATTACATTTCATACCAGACAGATGAATTGTGATACATATGTTTTAGCTAAATGTGTTTTCGCCATAAATCTTTCTCCATTTCAGTCAGCAGCAAACAACAATATTCTTCATTTGGGGGCACATTCTGATAAACTACTCCTGCTTATTTGTATTTTATTTCCAATAGTCTCATTGAAGGTCAAGAGTCTGCTCAATGAGTGAAGTGCTGTTAATGACAGAGGTTGTCAGAATATGGCTCTTCATGTGGGACAATGCGCAGTCCAAGTGAAAAATAGAACTGCTTTTAAAATCTGTTTTTCTAAAAACTGCAGGTTGATGGTGGTTCTGTTTTGTGTCTTACTGTCCAAGAGGTGTAATCATTATGAATACAGATTTGAAGCGTTTAGTTTAATTTAGTTTTCAAAGTCTATTTTTATTTTCATTTTACACCAGCTTAAGTCAATTTAGAGGTACAATGATGTGAGTTTACCACTATTTTGAGAATGTTTTGCATATCAGAGAGTGTATTTTGCTGCATCTGAATTTGTCTACTTGAAGAAGCTTTGTAGCCATTATCAAAAATTGATATAAAGCTTTGATAGATATGTGCATAGCTTTCCCCACTGAAAGAGAATAAGATGAAGACAGAGTATCACTTTTTGATTAAAATCAACAGAATTAGCAGTATTTTGAAAAAAAAAAATACTTTGCTAACTGCATAATGCTAGCAGTAAACACTGTAGCAAAAAGCTCTTTTAAAATGTATATTCTTAAAATAAACTCCCCATATAATTGTCCAGAAAAATGTTCCCTTTATCCAAAGGAGATATATGACTGTGTATATAGATATATTTTTACTGAAAGTACTACTGAAAATCTGATTGGTAAAATAAATTTTAAAAATCTTTATCACAGTCCTGAATGGGATTTGCTGGGGTTTGGGAAATCTGAAAAAAAAAAAAATCACAGCATATCTGAATGTTGGAAAATTTAAAAAATTATATATATATTTTCCACTCTTTAAAATGCTTATATGAATTAATGAGCACAAAGTATGATGATATGTCCTTTAATTACATAACTAATATGCAATAGTTCTGTCTTGGCCAATTGGTTGGGTTTTCTCAGTGCAAACATAAAAGCCTTATTTAAAATCAGCCGCCTACACTGATTCTTTCCCTGTTGCTCTTGCACTGTTCTACACCACGACCATTTTTACTCTCCCATGCTAAAGAGCATTTTTATTTCCTAACAATGCAAAGGAAAGGGTGCAGTTCAGAAATCTCTAGGCACACTGTTCTGAACACTGCCATTTACTGCTTCTTGTCTTCCCAGTGACGCACTTCTGTATTTATTTGTACAGTAAATTATGCACTTGAAGAAGAAAGATTATTTAAAGACTAGGCGTTTGTTCTGAGCTGCTCTTGGGAACTGCACTCGCATTGCAGAAGACGTTGTCTAGAGGAAAGGATGCCAAGTAAGCTCACGTTGCTACTGCATGCTGAGATTTTATACCATTTTTAAAAGCCACCAAATAAACTCAATGTGAAAACCAATGTGGGTACTCTGATTTTAGTTGCTAACCACATTAAAATGTATCTATGAGGAAACTGAAATACCTAGAATATACTTCAGAAATCATAAATATGGCTGTGTTAGGACTTCTCAAGTCATTGGAAAGCTTACTTTCCACTTCTGGCATTTGGTCAATGGACTGTTGCATTTAACTCCAGCAGCCCGATAATGAAGGAGCTATATCTCAATCAAGTCATATGATTTTCTTTTAAATTTTTCTATGTTGCATGGGATTAATTTACAATGCCAAACAGTGATTGGAAATTGTACCTTCTGATCCGTGCGTGGTTTTGGTCACTATGTGACCTGAGTGTCTGTTTTGCTGTGTTAAGGTAGGTCCCAGTCCACCCAAGCATTTAAGCATTTGCTTTCCGACATCTCTGTGCCACAAAATATTCAAGTATCGCAAGTTCTTTGTTCCTGAAGCAATCCCTTAAGTGCTTTGCTGAATTGGGCCTTAATGAAGAATGCATACTGTAATTACCAGTGTTTTTTAGAGTATTTTTATGTATCAGTTTTTTAAACTTTTAAAATGAGCCTGACCACCTGTGTTCAGTATATTGAATGTTTTCATTTCCCTAACATCCTTTTCAGTATGAAGTTACTGAAACTTTTCTGTATAACCAAATTGTATTTAATTTGTCAAATCTTTATAATATATGTATGTATTATACAGTTTCAGCCATTATTATTTTCTTTTATTACATTTATAATTTGATCTCGCTGTGTTTTTAATGCCAGTGAATGTTGCGGAATTATTTGTATATGCAAATTGCAAGATCTAATACATTCTGATGCAAGAACAAAGCTGTGTTTTATTCTCAAACTGCATTCTTTCCCCTAAATCTTTTAATTTCATTCCCATACTGTGTCCATTTAAATTAAGTATTCTAAAGGAGCTGAAATCCGTTATCTAGACAGATAATTTTTCAGTACTTATAATGTGCAGCTATTTCAGAAATGCCTTTCTGATTTATGTTGCAGCTGAGGTATTGTGCATGTCGAGTAAACTCCTGATAACAATTTGAAGACTTAGCTTGGCAAAGGGCTATTGATAAGCAAGGCAAGAGACCTTTGCAACATGAGCAGCCCCATTGCAGTCTTCCCTTAGGCGCATAAATGCAATGATGTAAATTGTGCCCCTACAGCACCTAGCAGGGCACCCAGCACAAGGACTTTTGGTCCTTATCGTGCCCTTCCTGCAGCCCTTCCTTCCAGCATCGGGAGAGCAGGGCCAGGCCTTGGGCCCCCTCCTTTCCATTGCCTTGCACAGGCTTGGTGTTGGGCTTCCTGAATAACCAGGACGGGCTGCTCTTGGGAAAGGTGTCCAGGATGTTTATGTAAACCAGAAATAAGGAAATAAGTGTACTGAAAGAGATGAGTAGCCTAACCTCCATCTAGTACATCTAGCAGTATTGAGATTAGAAAAAGAAAAAAAGAAAAATCTTTTTTTTTTTTCTTTGGTGAAATACAATTTAATAAAGCAATGTTGAGTTTAACCCTTTTAACGCTGTTTCATCTGATATCCCTCATGTTTATCTTTTGGGAGGTTGCTTTTTAAATGTAGATAATGTTCCGATTTATTTATTTATTTTTCCAAATTTAAGTTGGAAGAACTTTAGTTTCTGCGCATCTCTTCTGCACCCTATAGGTTAACCTATTAAAGCATTTTTCTCTGTAATCCTGCTACTTTTTAACAGAAAGCGAACAATCCAGAAGTACTATTGGTAGCAACATTTGCCAAGAATAACTGCGCTGAAGTGCTGCTCTCAGAAAGTTGCAATTATTATGCACATCTCAAGGAGATGCCCCTGCTTTCCTGAAAAGATATATTCAGTGATCAAGAATTTGCTGCTAAATTTTAAATACAGGGACATTCTGCACTGCGATGCACAAGAGCCTTTAAGAAAATAATATTTAGGAAAATAGTGTCTGTTCTCAGTGCGATACCAGATAGGACCAAGTCAAGACAAATGTTTTGCGTTACATGGGAAAACTGTTCTTGTAATTCCAGGTAAGCTGGGAAAGTAATTTGTGTGGTTGCATCTCACATTTCTAGCATCCTCTCTAGATGTCCACCTCGGGAGCCCATACATAGCTTTGTATGGGACCAGACAGATACTTCTGTGCAAGAACATTAAGCAGTGATTATTACCTGATCAATTATTTGTTAATAATTATTGATAAAGAAAATTATTGATTACTACAGATCTGCACCATTCCTCACGTAATGAGGTTCTGTGTGTAAATATCATAGTGCTGGTTTGGGATTTTTCAAGTCGGAAAAGGACTACAACTTAAGAGACAAAAAGATGTTTTTAGGTGTTCATATGCTTCTATTTATCCCTTTGTATTAAAGATGAAAATTAAATGCATCTTTGTTAACTACAGAGCCAATCACTGCTAGTGTTTTTATTAACACTAAAGCTGCAGAAAAGACTTGGGATCGTTGGCCCTCATGTCTTTAAAGCAGCTGACGGGCTGCATGGCAAGTGAGGTTTGTTGGTCATATTTGACTCCAAATATCCAATAAGATGGGATTTCGGGGCGAAGGTGACAGTATCATCAAGATTCAAATAGTGCAAATGGTTTTCTCACAGCGTAGCCCTCTGCTCTATTCAAAAGTTCCATTTTCATGGAGAAATCAGTTGAGAAACAGAAACATCCTAGGACTGTGCTGGCACACAGAAATAACACAAATATACAGAAAATATGATACTTTTTCTAATGCTGCTTACATATGTATATTTTATTTAATTAAAGACCTAATTTTGTCATGTGTTTCTTGAGCTATTTTCTTATCTCATGAGAATCTGCACATGATTTTTGTTTGTTTGTTTTGTACTTCTAAACTTTACAAATAAATATTTGTAATGCAAACTAGCATACTGCTAGTGTTTCTCTCAGAAGATTCCTTTTTTTTTAAGAAACTGGCTTTTTAAAAAGAACAAATCTTAATTGTAAATTGTTCCTAAATATCTCTCTAAATAGTTGAAATCATGTAGAATGAGCAAGATCAAAGATTTTTTGATACAGAGCGGTACGGCACATCCAAGGTAAGCTTTCCTTAATCACAGAAGTTGTTCAATGCAGCTGAGAATTCTTCAGGCAAATTAACTTCACTAAGATTTTTTCACCTTGTGTATTAGAAGATTATGTTGTAACTTAGGTATTATTTTAATAACAGCTTTCCATGTAAAGCTTTTTAGCTGTTTCTGTTCTGATTTGTGTAGGGGGTGAGAATTAGTGTCAGATTATCAGGTGAAAAGATTTTTTAGTACTTTTCTGTCAAAACTACTTTTGCCAGTACTTTTCTTTCAACTGCTCCCATTGAACTGATGTTTGTTCCACTATATTCATGAAAATCACACACTATTTATGAACATGGAACCGAAACTGAGCAAGTGGAGCCCAATATAGTTATTTCAGGCCATATAAAGAGATGCGTGCAAAGAAAAGCAATGCCGTGTCACTCCTGCAGAGCTAGAAAAAGAATTATTTAGTATAATTGCAGTGATACCAGCTTAGGAAGCTCAATTTATGCTTTGCTTTATTGATCTTGTATTAGGAAAGATGGGCTAGACTGAACTGTGGTGTCCAGTTCAGCTGTGGCAAGGGAGCTCAGAGCGGTCCCACCATTCACAACAAACCACAGTGTAAATCATTAAAATCATTAAACTCTCCTGAAAGCAGCAGCTCTGGAGAAGAACTGAAAGGGCTGTGTAAAGTGCCTCTTCTGGCCACCTTTTTGAGGAGAAATTGATCCATTGTAAGAGCAAAACCATAAGGATTTTGTTCCTGAAGTGCAGGAGTTTCACTGCTTTTGTGTCTAGAGTTGTCAATCATATATTTTTGGTGGGCAACATGTTGTTATCTGATCAGTTCTGCGCCTTTATAATAGGCAAGTTTTTATTGACTTGCATTGAAATAATAAGTTCTCAGTCCCAGATAAGACTGCAAAGCAATCATTTACATTAAAAAAGTGATAGATCTCATCATGACATTGTGTAGTTTGCTTGCCCATCGTCTTTTGGGGCTTAGAAGGCTTTACGTGAAAGCAGACTATTAGAAAGATCATTTTCAAGATGAACTTTGATTTAGCAAAAGCCAGAAGTTTTTGCTTTAAAATAATTGTTAGTTCTTTGCATCACATGCAGGAGCTTGATCTTTCAGTTTGTTTCCCTGGATAGTTGGTTGCGTTTGGTACTTTTATCATTTAAAAGAAAGAGACATGGATTATTTCAAAGCATTTATTAAATTTGAATTTAATATGAAGCATTTTGTAAAACATATCCAATTTGTTCGTAAACTTATGCAGATTCCTGCCACATGGGAAAAAATTGTCAAAATCAGGTTCTGCGCTATGAATACGAACATAAAAGAGTTTTAGGTGCAGTAACGTGTCAGTGTAATAGGGCGCCGTTAGAAGCCAATCAATTGCAAAGCAAATTTCCAGAGCTTTACCATAAAATAAATGATTTAATTACTAGACTTATCTTGACCCAGCCTGAAGCATATGTTTTTCTCAGAATGCCTAAGAAATGTTCATAAAATCAAATTGCAAATTGATACGTGATGAAAGTAACGTTGTATTTATGCTAACTGCATCTACAGAAACACTTTTTTGGTTAGAAATTCGGAGATTAATCATTATTTACTAGGTGTAAATTTTGTTAGTGCTACTCCTGGCACAAGTCTTCAGCCCCAATATGCTTTTATGATTAAAGGAAGGTGTTTTATATATATATTGATATATATTGATATATATATATTTACTTTATATATATTACTGTGTCACAATTTTCCACTGGTAAACCCAGAAAAAGCTCATAGATTCACACTGGTGGATCTCAGTGACGTATCTATTCTCAAATTCCTTCCAATAGGCCAAGTTTAAAAAAATAGAAGTCAGTATAACTGGCAAGGAGATTCAAGGACTATTTTTCAACACAGTTTTGAAAGCTGACAGTTTTACTTCATATTGTACACAAAGATATTTACCGGCTTGTGCTCCTACTAAATTAAATGATCACAGATACAAAGTGCCACAGATACAAAGTAAATCATAAAGAAAGTGTCATGACTTCCCATCCTATAAATCTATTTTTGCAAATATTTGTATACCACTTATTGAAGAGGCTACTGTTGCTCTTGAAGACAGATTTAAAGCCGGGCTCAAAACCTTCACAATTTGCATTTTCTTGTAGGTATTTCTGTGCTTGCAGGGACATTTATCACAAGGGATGCGATAGGATTTTCTGTGATAAGTGCACTAATACACCACCGTATGATCGTGCCTGAATGTAAAATTATTGTCATACACCAAAATACTTTATTTTTTCTCTACAGAATCACTATAGCTCTTTGTAAGAGGCCAGCTGAGTGTCTGTTCACTGGTAGCAGCCAAAGTGCACTTCTGTCCATCAATTTGGTTCGATGGGCTAGCAGAGACTGGAATGACTTAGGCTTTTAAAGAGCTTTCCTGTTTTCCTGGTACAAACAGATCCCTTTAGATACAGAGTTTGGGAATAATTGTTTGCAAGGACACCTGAGAAGGGCTGGCCCTTGATATCTCCTTATTGATAATGATTCTCTTCGTTATAAATCTGATTCTTCTCAGTGTTTTACATCTACGTGTAAGGCTGCCAGTAGCAAAAGGCTATTGCAGGATATTGAAGTATGATGAATTAATGATTTAACACTCTAAAACCACACCAAAGCTTATGAAGGGAATTTCAGAGTAATTTAATTCAAAAGAAAAAAATAATGTTTTTAAAAAATGCTTATATCTAACTGTATCACATCTAAAGTTCCCTGAAGTCATCATACAAATAAAAAAGCAGATGAGAAAACCTAGATGATTAAATACGAAAAATATCAAAAGAATAACTGCTTTGTGGAAGATCTGAATATTAAAATTTTATCCCCTGAAGCACAAATTATTGAATGACCTTGTAGAGTTAACTTTATTAACTTAGAGTTGAGGTTACCAGATTTGATATGACACTACTGCGTACTTATTTATCAAATAATTAAATATCAGACATTGAAAAATCTGCTTTCCCTCTGGTTCTCCTCCTGCCCTGATCTGGGGCAAGAGGAAACTTGTAAAATTTGTCAGTAGAAAACAGGGAAATGGGGACAGCTGTCTCTGTTGTAACTTAATTATGGCAAAAATACAGTTTGTTTTCTGATGGAGTACAGTACCCAAATGTTTTTGCTTTATATGTCCTTGATAATATGCTACATTATCAACATATACTGTATTGATACAGCATATCATCAATACTGTGCCCCTTGCAATCACCCTATTCCTATAAGGTGTTTTTTCTTTAGAGCATCCCAGCCAGGCTTTAGTATTAAATATTTATCCATTTCTCTTCGGTAGTTACAATATAGAGGGAAAAAAAAACCCCAGTAATTTCCAACCTGCACGGTCTACATAAGGAAGTTCATTTAAAATGTAACCTGTAAGTTCTTTATTTATTGTTGTTTATTGCACTTATTTATTAAGTCTTCTGCACAATTTTAAGAGCTGATTCTTATTCTTCCTTTTTAGTACCTTGTGTACTGTGGAAAGGGCTGCAGTTAATGTGGAAAAGCTTTTCTGATCCGAGATCGGAAGTGAAGAGCAGCATGGCTTGGAAATAACTTCCTCTCCTTGCCTATTTACTGAATCATCTTTTCTCATTTCTAATATCGTGAGGAAGATTCACCTTTAAATTTACACAGGCATATGCTGAAACACTTTGCAGCTTGCTGCAGAAACTTCACTGAGATCACGTAAAAACTTCACAACCTTATGTATTTAAATGATAATATTAGTATGTAAACTGCCATAGGAGAGTTGACACTTTTAAAGGCACGGATTAGCCCACGCGTCACAGCACGGTGCTCGTCTGAGTCTTAGAAACTAAGAAAAATATATGTATATACACATAAATATGTATTTTTGTGATTAAAACTATTTTTATTCTCGATCACGCAAGGTGGCTATAGCCGGCAGGGCTCCAGGCAGCAGCTGCCGGGTGACGCGGGGGCGGCACAACCCGCGGGAGGGCCCGTTTCGCCGCCCAGACGCGGCGGCCGAGCCCGGGGCTCCGTCCGCGGGCGCCGAGGGGGCTCCGGGCCCGGCCGGGCCGGGGCTGCCGGTACCGCCCTCGCGGCCGCCATTTCGCCCGGGCCGGGGCTGAGGCGATGGGGGAGGAGGGAACAGCGCCAAGCGCGCGCGCGCGTCCGTTTGAAATCAAACCGCCGCCGCGCTCCCCATTGGCCCCGCCGCGCAGTGACGTCACCGCCCTCCCACCAATGGCAACCCGCCGCGCGCCTTTTCGAATCCACTCTCGGCGTTGCGGCCGCGCTGCTTTTATCCTTCCGCCGCGCGAGCGTGACCGGAGGTAAAAGAGTCCGTCCGCCGAGGGCCGCCCCCTTCCGGCGGCCGACCTCCCCGCGCGCCGCCACCCGCGGCCGCCATCGGCAGGTGAGGGCGGGCGGGCAGCGGGCGCGGTTTGGAGGCCGTCGGTGCCGCTGCCCGTCGCGGCGCAGCGCAGGGATACGCGCGGTGAGGCGGCGCCGGCGGCAGGTGCGAGGGCTGAGGCGCGCGGGAAGCGACAGTGGGCGCCGCGCCCTGACGGGAGCCGCCGCCGCCGCCGCCGCGCTCCGGGGCGGCCGCCAGGGCCCCGCCGCAGGTAGGAGGCGTCCGGGCCGGCCCGGCGGGCAGCGGGGGCCGCGGGGGGGGCGCCGCGCGGGGCTGCCGCCGCGCGGGGCTGCCGCGACCTGCCGGCCGCCGCCGGGAACGGAGGCCGCTGCCTCGCGCTTGGCGGGGGGCGTTTTAAAAGTTAGAGACAAGTTTCCAAAGCTAAGCGCGGCATAAATTTAAAGTATACGGTGTCCCCGTGCTTAGCGATAGGGAAAAGAAGCTATTCTAGTTTCATGTATCTCTTAATGCCGTTGTTTAGCGCGGAGTACCAAGTGCCCTTTAACATGTGGTGACTCTTAGCCCTAAGAAGTTAGAACTCTTCCCAGCCAGTCTCTTTCGAATTAACACTCGGTGGTGGTACGTGGTGGTGCTCCTGCTGCTTTCGGCTGCTTTTAAGCTGTTATTAAGGGCACCGGCTCCCTCTGCCTGCCTGACACTTGGGCACGAGGCCAGCAACGCTTTGGTGCGTTCAGGATTTATTCATTTTATACTGATTGGCTCCGCTTTTCACACCACATAGTGCTTCTGCTTTCACCTTTGCGAAGATACCCTGACAGGTTTGTTTCCTTTACTCCTCCACCAGCTTCCTAGAAAAGATCTGCTTGCTTTACGTGTAAAAATACTCAATATAAACTCAGTTTGCACAGACCCACAGTGGCTGCCCTCGCTGTGGTGCATAAACGTTGGCATCCCTGAGCTCTCGGTGCCTTCAACTCGCTGTGTTCGATCACAGCGAGACCTCGGGGCACATTTCAGGTCCCCACCGCACCAAGCTGCATCCTCCACCTTGCAGGAGTCATCTGGTGAAGCAAACTATTTGCGGGAGTAAATACGACTTGTATGACTCTATTCCTGTATATTATTTGGAAGAGTAATTGAGATGTCCTTTTCTAGGTAAGATTCCTCGCGTAGGTTAAAGCGAAGATGCCACTCTTCGGGAAAATCATTGTGATTAAGCGGAACGGGACTGATGGGATCCATTTCCCACTCACTGCAAGCTCCTGTTTATTTGGAAGGTGAGAAGCAGCTGAGTACTTGTGTGCGCTGGGATAATGTTAGTACATGCTAAAAGACTTTGTATCAAAACAATCGCAAAAACAGAGACTAAAAGTAAATTACAGTTGACAAACAATCGATAATATTGGTAGTTTCTAAGTGAAGTATTCAAGGCAGAATTAGAGATGCTGGAGAGCTTACCAGTACAGAGACAAGTACATGCCTTGCACCAGCCTCATCACGCAGGCGAGCTCTTCCTGTTCTCTCTTTGGCTCTCCAGGACCTCGGTCTTTACAGTTGATAACATCTTAAAAATTGAACCAACCCCTTCTCATCCAAGCTTGAAACTCACTTTGTTTTGAACAATTGAATGGCAGTGAAGGAAACTAGTTAAGCTTAGTTCTATTTTTTTTAAGGGGTATAACTATTTTAAGTCAAACATGATGATATTAGTATACTTGAAGATATGTGAAGTCTTGACTAAGTGACCTTAGTATAAATAGTGCTTCAAATAAAGTGTTTTTGTTTCTCTCAAACCAGATTTTTTTCAGTACTTTTCTCATTGATACAGCACTTAGATAAGTAGGTAATGATTCAGTTGTGAATCAGATTGCTTGCTGAAGTCTTCAGTGACACTTCAGTGTCAGCAGTGTTGTTGTTGGGCTTCTGCAGAGCTGTTCAGGCAGCTGATATATAATTTTACAAACATTAATTTTTGTCGACTACATCAGAAAGAGCTGTCTGATACTTGTATGACGAGTCCATTTGGTACTAGTCCATTTGGTACAAGTTTGAGAGAATACAAATATTTATTGGTGATACTGATGAGTGAGGGCAAGCATGTTGCAACTACTGCGTTATGGACAGAGCTGCAGATCTGCAGAGCGGGCTTCACTTCTAGAGTGGAAGTAAAAAAAAATATGCTGTAGTTATGTTCTACGCTATCAAATTTGACAGTGTTGTGCAGCTATACAAATTACTTGCTTAAAAGTTGGAAAATTATCTAATTACATAGCAAACAGATATTTCTATTTTATGTATGCATTAAAGCTGGAATTGTATTTTCACCCATAGGAAAACCGAATGTGATATTCGCATTCAGTTGCCCCAGGTCTCTAAAGAACACTGCAAAATTGAAGTAAATGAAAACAAAGAGGTAAGATGTGCACATTTTAGCAGCACTTAAATCGCACCGTTGCATCTCTTCCAGCTACTCAACTGTTTGTTTCATTTTCAGGCAGTACTGACTAACTTAAGCGCAGTAAATCCAACGCAACTGAATGGTGGTTGTTTTCAGCAGCCTGTACCTCTGAAGCACGGGGATGTGTTAACTATTATCGATCGTTCTTTCAGGTAACTACAGCTGCTACTGCCTTCCTCCCAAAGAGGGTTCTGCAGGCAAAGTGCCTGGAGAGCTCTGGGGACCCAGGCTCTTAATGCTGGGTGAAGGCACAGGCAGTGGCTGCAGATAAATGGGAGAAATTAAAACGTTCTTTTGCCATCTTCATAAGCAGAAGTTTATTTCATATTTCTTTATCTAGTTTTATCCTTCTTCAGATGGCAGGATTGCTTAAAGATTTTTTTTAATCACTTTTATATTACACTAAGCTGAAGTAATAAAGATAGAATTGTCTAGAGAGTTTATTTTTGTTTCAAGGGCACTTGTTTTCAGGGGAAATGTTGGAAGTATTTTGAGATAGTTAAAACCTTTAAAAGAAAAATATATAGATGTTTGGAAGATGACAAGTTTTACTCTGTCATTTAACATAACAAACACAAGTCAATAATCAACTGTTTGATTAAGAATGGTTATTTTACTTTTTGAATATTTCTTTCAGGTTTGAATATCCACCCCAGTCAACTCCAAGAAAGAGACGTTCTCGATCTCCAAAAAATGAAACACTGCAGGTAATTTCATTGCCATAAGCCTAATTATTGCAAGTATATGGGTAATAGTACTGAAATGGTAATTATTTCCCCTATTTTGTCTTTTTCATATTGTTAGGAGCGATTTTTTGAACCATAGACTAGCTCTCTGGTTTTAAAATTCAAATAAACTTTTTCTCTCTAACTTTTTCTTTGTTTTTAGTTTATTAATTTTAATCTTGTCAGTTTCTAGTAGTAAATACATAATAATCTATGATGCTAGTAATACAGGTAAGCTATTAGGAAATAATCCTTAGCCTATTCCAAGGATGGGCTGCAGGAAGCATAGAGTATTGGCATTGGAAATCCTACTTTAAAGGGGGAAATTTGTATTGGAGACTGGGCAGATTTAAAAACAAACAAAAAGTTCTGTGTGCTATTACACTAGTGTTTTGTTAGAATTTATAAATATCAAACCAACTCAATCTCTGGATAAATTAAAAGCCTTCTTCTTAAAGGGGGTATTTTTAGTTAGCAAATACTGTGATTATTGGTATTTAGGTATATTACAGTGTTTCTGTTTTAAATGAAAAGTTTTCCCTGGGGTCTTTTAAAGTGAAATCTTCCTTTTCACTTATAAGAAAGTATTTGTATATATGCATGTACAAATACTTGCTTTTAGATCTCATAATTTCATTCATAAGATTTATGCTGTTATTATATAGAGGATCGAATATATTCGAGTCTATATTCTTAAACTTTGAAATACCCTCCTGCCATTTCATCTGGCTGTTTTAAAATCTATTTTGTATGCACAGTTTCTGCATATAAGATCAGTGTTTTCTGCTATATGGTAGAAACCTAAACTGCCTAGAAAATACCTGTTGCTCTGCTGTAATATTGTACAAATTTACAGGTTCTTCATGTTCAGCAGGTGGCAGAAGTGGAATTGTTACACAAACAAGCTTCAGGATCTAAAAGTCTTCCTGATTCTGGTCAGTACCTATTTTTTGTCTTTTTCCTTCTTTCCCTTCATTATCTTTTATCCTTAGCATCAAGAGGAAGAAGGTTGCATGGAGCAGAAGGAATGTATTTTAAGACCTTTCGGTCTGAGTATAATTCACCTTTGTCATAACATACGTAGGTGTTATGACACCTAGGGAAGATAAGGATTGCCAGGATAAGCAAGTCGTTGAAACCAATGCATGGGTGGTAAGAATAAGACTGGAATTGGCAAAATATGTGTGTATATATATGGTTTTGAATGAGCTGTGCAGATAAAGTATATGAAGCTTTCAACCAAAGAAGACGTTCAGTGTTTTGGCTTTGCAAATGCAGTACAAATGTCCATTGAAGCTGATAGGTAAAACTCAATTTGTATTTTGCATTCCAACAGAAATAAGTGTAACTGATGGTAAATTCATCCCTGTGATTAAAATTTAACTTGCATTTCTGCTTCACCTAGATCAGGTCCAGTTTACTGTTGAGCCAATCTTATATTCTCAGCTGTGCTGTTAAAAGGAAACATTCAAAAAAAAGAATATATATATTTATATATAGGAAAGACTAACTTTGCTGATTGAAGAGATAGTTTACAATAACTACTTTGTATATGCTCTGTTTTTAAAAAAAAAAAAAAAAAGTTGTTTCCTCAGAGCTACTACATGTAATTATAAATCAGCCTGATTAAATGTCAGTGCATCACTTCTTCATCCTTTCCTTCTTCAGAAAGCTTCTTTTGTGGGAATATGTAATATTTCAACAAATCTTACAGAGATTTAAAATATTCCAAAAAAAAAGTATTATTCTAGAGGCAAGTGTATACTATTCATTTTGCAACAGATCTTTGGGGGTGGTGGGTGAGTGTGTTTTGGGTTTTTTTTTTTTTAATATTGGAGCAAAGTGTATGGCCTGGGTAGGTGGTTGTGGGTGCATCTGGACTCATGGGATATGGTTAAGAAGTCTCCCTAGAACCTTCTTACCATGCAACAGTCTCTGCGGTCAATATTTAAAGAAAAAAAAACAAAAAAATGTAGTTCACTTGTGTGCAGGTTAGGCACAAGCTTTTCTATAGAAAGGTTTAATTTCCTGCTGTCTCTGATCTCTTTTCTCACCCCTCCTTTCTTCCCATTTCTCTTCCTGAAAGGAAGATAATTGTTTCTTCCTTGTACATCTCTAAGTTTGATCTTAACACAGACTATTTCCCAGCACAACTAATGAAAGGCAACACACCCCACTGTTTATTTCAGCAGTCATTCATGCTGGCACCAAGTAGTGCTGAGGAAGAGACCTTGCAGATGTGGAGATGTTCATGAGCTCCTGGCCTCCTGTGCCCTGGAGGGCTCATCAGATGAACCCTGTTAGCTCCCCACCAGCTTATGGAAAATGGAAAGCACGTTGCTTCAAGCTTTCTTGAGGGCAGTCTGCAAGTGACCATGGAATAGCAGTGTGCACACAGTCCTTTACTGCGTCCTGTCTCTCTACCTTGTTAACTACCTTTACCCTAAAGAATGCAAATGCAAAATGAAGAACTGGATATAGTGGTTTGTTTCGCTTCATGCATATGTATGTATCTTGGGACGCCCCATCTAGGTGGATTTTAAAGATGAACAGTATGTAATAGCAAGTGCTCTATCAGAATATGGGCCAAATTGAAGATCCGAACTTTTTATGATAAACGTTTCAGTACTAATGTGCTTAGGACAAAGTTGTTACCGCAGGCAGAAGGATTTTTCTTATGCTGCCACCTTGGGAGATAAAAGGAAGGTCTTTTCACCTGTAATTAAGGAACTTAGCCTTGCATTTTTAAGTAAATATATGTCTGTATTCTATTTTTTCTTTTGTTTTGCTTATTTTGTAGATAATACCAAGAGTGAAAAGCAAAATGCTGATGAAAATAAACAAAGTACGGAAGAAAATAAAGTTTCATCTGTCAAGCTAACAACCAAGTCTTTGTACAGAATAAATCGATCTAATAAAAGGGAAAATGAAATGTCTCCTTTCAGTAAACTCTATGAAACACTGAAGCATGAGATAAAAGTGAAAAAAACTCTGCAGGAAGGAAATGCATCTCAACAAGCCAGGAAAGATGGCAAGAGTGTGTTGCTAGAATCCAGCACTCAGATGTCATCAGATTATGCTCGCAGTCTTGGAAGCCTGACTAAAGAAACAGAAAAAGAAACAACTGAAGAGTATAAAGTTAAACAAGAAGTGGTTTGTTCAGAATTTAATCTGATTGCAGCTACGGGAAGTGCAGCCAAGAGGAGTTTTACCAGGAGTCCTCGAAAATCTGCTTCAAATGAGATGTCAAGAAACATTTGCAGGAAAATTCTCTTGCAGGATTACAAAGAGCAAAATACATTGGGCAAACCTGAAGATACTGAAGTTGCAACCAAAGCAAATGAAGATAACAATGGAAATGCAGCATGTTCACCTAAGCCATGCTCCATAGAATGCTTGGGCTATGCAGATAGAATATCCTCTTCTGCAAGAAAAACAGAGCAACTAGCACAAACAAGTGCTCTAACAAAGGCAGCGAGCAAAAACAGCGCTTCTGAAGTAGATACATGTGTCTTGTCTACGCCAAGGTCCAAGAGAAGGAGTTCTCGATCTCGTCCTATGTCATCCACCAAGGAAATTAGTGGAATGGGTTCTGTAAATGTTGGTGCTCCAACAAATCAGCATGATGTATTGTTGGAACCTAAGGTTTTTTCAGAAATTTCAGCTGAACCTCAGGAGGAAGATGTACTGTGCAGAAGTGAGAGCCTTGAAGAACTGCCCTTGGCTGAAAATGCATGTTTAAAACAAAGACGTGGTAGTAAACAACATACACCAGGAAAATGCATAAAAGAGGAAGCACTGAAAGAAAATTGTGATCAGGCAGATGTTGTTAACTCAGAAGAGAGAGATTCTGAAACTCCTGCCTCGCTACCTAATTCAAAGAGTCCCAGGAGAAACATCAGGCGAAGTAAAGCATTGTCAAATGATGGTGTCTGTTCAGAGATGCAGCGTTCAGAAGAATTAACACCAGAAGTTGTATCTCCTGCTAGTCAGAAAAACAGCCCTGGGAGGAAAAGGGGTAGGCCAAGGACCTCTGCGCTGCTATCTCAAAAGGCAGTGGAGACAGAAGCAGTTCAGGATCACCAAGATAAGACTACAGATGGAAAAGATGCTGGAACTGAAGAGGAGCTGGTCACAAAGGCCGATCAACAGAAACTAGATTTGGAAGGTGCTGGTGATACGAGACCTCGTAGCTTGTCAGCAAAGAGGAGGTCTGGATGTTCTACTGTGCTTAAAGAAGATGAAGTTGTCGCAGAAACAAGTATTTCTAGCCTGTTGGCCAACGAAGAGGAATCAGGTAAGTAGTATTAATCTCACTTGAGGTTCTCTTATGCCTTTTCAACAAAACTTTATATTTGCATAAAATTTGGAACAAATTACACAAAAGGTTTGTGTAATTATAGTTAACCATGAAAATACACAATTTTAATCCATAAAAGTTTATGGAATTGAATCTGTTTTTGTTTAAAATGAATTATCATTTGATAGGTTTCCAACTTTAAACCACACAAGTAGTCCACTGCTGTTGGTGCTGGTTAAAATGGGGACTTTTCCGAGGTCTCGGTCATGCTTTCAATTCCTGGTATTTCTAGGTAATACGAGAGGAATATCTCAGAAGAGGAAAAGTGGTGATTTGTTACATCAGCCCTTAGGAAAAAGAAAGAGAGTGTCTTTTGGTGGTCATCTGAGCCCCGAGCTCTTTGATAAAAGTTTACCTCCCAATTCGCCCCTTAAAAGAGGGGCAATTCCCGCAAGGCTGAGCGTGCCCTTTGGGGGCTCTCCACGTGCCGTTCTGAAGAAGGCTCAGGGATCGAAGCCCCTTGCAGTCCAGGTAAGCCTCAAGCTCAGGCTAAGAGTTGCCAGAGAAATAACATGAGCAAAATCTGTAAATTCTAGAGCTTGGAAAAATGAATTCAAAATAAATTCTATATTTTTTTAGATGTACCTTAGGAGAAGCAGACATTCTAATGCATATTGAAGTTGTAGGTGGCTCAGCTTACTCTTTGTATCTAAATGTCTGGGAGGTGGGTTTTTATTCATATCACATGCTTTTCCTCATGAAAGTGTCTAAATGAGTGTGTTTGTGTATAATAGCGGTATCTACAGGCTCCAAGTTAGCATAAATAACCCAAACCAGTCACAGTCTAGAGTGGGAGTTTGTTGACAGACTGTTATCACGTGCATTGGTTAAAAATGTGAAATACTTGCTATTGATTTAAAATGCATGCCTTGCACTTGATGAGATTCAGCAGTTTTGAATTAAGTTAAATAATTCAGTTACCCAACTAAACTGAATTTGCAAGTTTCTCTGGAGACTATTTTGAAATTTAAAACCTTTTGGGGTTTTCGTTCTAGAGAATAAAATTTTAATTTTCTTTTGATGACCTTTTATATAGTACTGCCTTTTCTTTTAAAGGTTTAGATGAGCATTTGTAGTTTTGTGCAATAACATTTTTGTATTGATAATATATATTTTTTTCTTTTCTTACTAGGAACTTCCTGAACACTTGTCAAAAGAAAAAACTTCACCAAATCAGAGGTCACCAGCTGCCTCATGCCCTGTTTCTGGAAAATCAACACCTAAAAAATCAACACCTAAATTAAATTTAAGCTCTCCAGAACCTTACACTACTGGCCGTTTCTCTGTTTCTCACATCCCAACGCCATCGCCAGTTGCAGAGGAGCAGGATGCTGGTGCAAAAGATGTGAATCCCCAAGAGAGAAATAATGCTCGGGTAAAAACACCCAATTCTTCTCGCATTAACCAAGATGATGAAACTTTAATAGCTGCAACTAACAAATTAACAAGGAGTGCACAGCTTGCTTTGAAGAACACTCCCATGAAGAGGAGAAGTGGGGCTGTAGCAGTTATTAATGCAAAAAGAAGAAGTGGTGCCTCCAGTGCCAATTTGCTAGGTTTGTTAAAGATTTAATTTTTTTAATATGGGTTTTAATGCTCTGAGAAACAATAGCAGAACTGAAGTAGGCCTTAAAGTTATTGAACAAAGACCACCAAATATGAATGTTTTATCTCATGTCAGTTTTTGGCTTTCTTGAAAGCATCCGGCACTGCAAAATTTTATGGACTCTCATGTTATTAAATATACCATAAAGAGGTATATTTAGAACAAAAAGGAATCCTAATACTCAGAAGCTGAGTGAAGTGCTAGAATTAAGGTTCTCTTTGCAAGGCTATTTACAGTAATGAATGTCTTCACGAGAAAGCATTTTGATAGTTTTATGATCAATTCTTTATTTTTTTCACTCAACATAACTTTTCAGTTGCTTTATTCCATTCATCATTATAGAGTACTTCAAATATTAATGTCATACCTTTGCTCGCCACTTCTCTGTACTGTGAAAGTGGTTTTTAATGTCTGTGCCTTAGTTTCCTCTCTAAAATGGAAATAGCCCTACAGTTGCTAAATATATTGACTTTTTTATGTCTAGGTTGTATACAAAACTCTTGGCATGTACAGATAGCTTGACAATTTTCTGCATAAACTCAGCACCCTAAGGATGAAAACACTTAAAAGTTTGGTTTTGAAGACTTGCCACAATTTGCATAGTGACTCTGGCAAGAGAATAAAAAATAGCAACTCTTCAGTAATATCATTCACTTTTCTTTCTTTTAAACACAAAAATAATTCTTCACTTTGTGACCTCAGCCTCTTTACCGCCCATTTTCTCAGTAAAGAAGGCAGATGTCCTACCAACTTACAGCTTCATCTGTTACATAGCTGTAATTAATTCCCTGATTACTATGCAGTGAGCAGAATAATGCTGTGATAAAGGTAACCTTGCTTCAGGACTTGACAGAGAAGGAGATTATGTGGAGAAGGTGATAGAAGAATTTTGGAAAGTCTGTGAAGATCTAAATGCTGTAAGCAATATATGTAATTTCCTGAATGTGAAGTTCATTGGAAAGCTCATGAAAGGAGAGCTAGATAAAACTCACTTGAAAGCTGGCTCTCTAATGTGAAATCCACCAAGGAAAATTTTTAGGTATAATAATGAGTGAGACTTTCAGTCTCATGACAGATTTCTTTGAGAGAAAATATTTCCTTAACAAAAAGATAAAGGATAAAGCTGAGTCAGTTCTCTCTTCCATGATCTGTAAAGTGTTTAGTGCTAAGCAAGGGTCGTTTTGGTTGTAGAACAGTTATCCTGGAGTCTGAACACTGGCTAAACCTCGACCGACATTAGGCCTTCCACTTGAAGGTGTTTTCAAGCAGCACTTTAATATGGATGTTTGCTGGTAACATATTGATCAGTGCCCTAACTCACACTGCAGAAATCATTTGGAAGCATAAAGAGATAAATGTGAACTTTGATTTGAACAATGGAAAATTAAAGTTATTTCTGTTCTGCTTTCTAGTTGCAAAGTCCTGGGCAGAGGTGGTAAAGTTAGGTGTTGCAAGACCACAAGCAAAAGCCATCAAAAAGTCTGTCCTAAAAGGAAGATCAACAAAGAAGATAACTCAGTTACCAAAGGTATTTTAGTTTTTAAATTAACAGCAAACCTGCATTTTCAACGTTTAGGACATCTTAATATCATAATAATTGATGGTTTGGTCCCAGCGTGCAAGAAACCTGAGACCTATTTACACTTTGTGTGAGTCCAGTATGTAAAGGACTAGATTTGTTAGTGGGAGGCTGCTGTTTTGTGGCTATAGTCTGTTAAATAGATAACCACTAGTGTAACTGAAAGTGAATTTCTAGTAATCTCTTAGTCATCTTAACAGGCTGTCTCTAGGTAAAGGTGGTGTTTGCCCCTTCTCTGCAGTCCAAACTCGGCTGCAATTCGAAAGGGGAATGTTCCTTTTTTTTAAACTCGTCAATATTTTTGTTTTCTCTCTTGGCAGACTCCGGAAAGAAAAGTAAAAGGTCATTTTAGTACAGGTCATGCAGAGTCTCCTGCCACCATAGTTGTGGGCAGGGCTTATACCACAACAGTCAGAATGGCTGGACAGGTCCCTAAAGTGGTAAAAAATCCTATCGTGAAACAAAGCATGGATATGAATGAAAGCTTCACAGGTAAATTAAGTCCTTTTAAAGTGTATTATTTGCAATACCAGCTATGTAATTCTCTTGTCAAAACGTGTTTACTTCTCTGACTATAATTTGTAGGGATGGCTGAGATGTTTCAGACTCCAGAAAATAAAAGCAGGAAAGGAAGATCTTTGTCCCCTGTTCAGAAGATTGATTTTACACCAACATGTTCAGCAGTGGATGTTTCTGAACTGCACACTCCTGAAGAATCTGGTATGGTCCTTATGTGGAAAAGGAGTAAATGTTTAGGTGTATTTAGGGGTAGCAATGCAATGAGAAGCTTGCTGCTTGAGTCTCAGTGAGTAGTCAGTCGAGGTAGACCTGATATCTAGTGATGATGCATCTGGCAGTGCATGAAATGAATTGCTTTGTTACGTATTAAGAGAAATTTTGGTAGTTCTAGTTCATTTTTGAATAGGTGTTATTTCCTTATTCACTTGATTCTGTATGTACTTGGGGGCAAACCTGGGGCATGTACTGCTACTTTCGTCAAGTTTAAAGCATGGCAAATACTGTGCTCAAGAATGATAGTTCTTTAATCAGTTCTATGTGGATACATCAAAATCCAGTGATAAAATTTCATGAGGGGGAAGAAGATGCTGTGCAATCTTCCAGAAAAGTCTACTAAAAGGGAGGAAAAAAAAAAATCATTTGGAAACTTTGTATTAACTTTTGTCTTGCATCTGACCCTGAAGAACTCAGACCTCTTAAATTTAATTTCTCTCTTCCTCAGAATCTAGCAGCAGTGACTGAATAATGAAGCACAGGCGGGATGGGAGAGGAGAGTCAAAAATAAATCCTCTAGGTTTTTAAAAAGTGAATTGCTTTTTGGTTTGCTTCATCTCTTACATGCAACAAACCTTGTTAACATCAGAAGGGAGTCCAGTATAATGCGCACCTAGACAATCAATATTAGTAAATTTTTCTTTATTTTTTTCATTTTCCTGAAGATGATGTCAGATATTGGCTGTTACAGCCTTTTATTAATCTTTGCTAAAGCTAGAGCAAGTAGTGTCCAGTGCTCTCCCTTCATCCACAAATCCAGTTATTATAGGAAGAGATCCGCTTTCTCAGGTGTCATTTTTCTTCTGTGTCCAGAAAAGTGTTTCAAAAGCACCTCCCACCCTTCTCTTAAGGGCTGAGGTGCCCAGGGAAGGGTGTCAAGAGTATTTTCAGTGGTGGCCAGTGGCAGGGCAAGAGCCAGTGACAACAAACTGAAACTGGAAAATTCTGCCTGAATTTGGGGGAAACCTTTTTGATTGGGAGAGTGGCAGAGCCCTGGAACAGGTTGTCTAGAAGAGCTGTGAGGTCTCTTTCCTTGGAGATACTCCAAAGCCTCTTGGACATGATCCTGCAAAATGTGCTCTAGGTGACCCTGCTTGTGCAGGAGAATCTAGTCCAACCATCATTCTGTGAGTCTGTGAAATGCTGAAGCATTTTTATTTTTAGTTGTATAAAGCCCCGTTAATTTGAAACTGTTCTTAGTTACACAACAATTAGAATGTTTGGTTTTTGTGCTTAATTTTTTTCCAAATTACATAAACTTTTTTTTTTTTAAACAGGAGAAATGATAGTGTCACCCTTAAATAGTTCAGATGCTTCCGAACAGAAACCAGATATCTGTCATTTTCTGAGAGATGAAAGCTCTCTAAAGTCTATGGTTGATGCAGTCTCCACAAATACTCCTGAAAAACAGGAAGCCATGCAGGAAGAAAATGCTGGCATGGATAGTTTGCTGACAAATCCAAAAAAATGTACATCTCAGGTGAAATTAGGATTGAAAGGCAGGACTCCAAAGCAGAAGCTGGAGCCAGTGGAGGTCCTTTCAGGAGTCAAGCAGCTCATGAGAACCCCAAAGCAGAAGCCAGAGCCAGTTGACGTCTTGTCAGGTGTCAAGCGGATCATGAAAACTCCAAAACAAAAACCGGAGCCAGTAGAGGTGCTCTCGGGTGTCAAGCAGCTCATGAGGACCCCAAAGCAGAAGCCAGAGCCAGTTGAAGTCCTTTCAGGTGTCAAGCAGCTCATGAGGACCCCAAAGCAGAAGCCAGAGCCAGCTGAGGTCCTTTCAGGTGTCAAGCAGCTCATGAGGACCCCAAAGCAGAAACCAGAGCCAGCTGAGGTCCTTTCAGGTGTCAAGCAGCTCATGAGGACCCCAAAGCAGAAACCAGAGCCAGCTGAGGTCCTTTCAGGTGTCAAGCAGCTCATGAGGACCCCAAAGCAGAAGCCGGAGCCAGTTGAGGTGCTCTCGGGTGTCAAGCAGCTCATGAGGACCCCAAAACAGAAACCAGAGCCAGCTGAGGTCCTTTCAGGTGTCAAGCAGCTCATGAGGACCCCAAAGCAGAAATCAGAGGCTACAACAGATGAAATTGGCTTTAAAAGATTGCTCAAAACTCCAGTAGAAACAGAAACAGATATGTCAAGTACTACAATAAACAAGAAAACTCCAAAAACAAAATATCAACCAGTAGAAGATATGATTGGGATCAGTCGTATTTTTAAGACACCAAAGGAAAAGGCTGAACCAGTAGAAGATGTGTTTGGAATTAGTAGATTAGTGAGGACTCCAAAAGAGAAATGTGAACCAGTTGAAGATTTTGTGGGTCTGAAGAAGCTCATGGCAGAACCCAGGCAAAAATGTTCAGATATTGAAGTGGAATTTACTGGAGTTAAGGAGATGTTTGACATACCAGAGGAAATAAAGGTAAAATTCTTTAGCTCTTGGAAGGAACTGACTTGAACCTGTGGTGGAAACTAGCTCTTAAGTTGCATATAATGACATCTTGTATGTAATAGCATGAAATTTCTTTAAAAAATGTTGCTATTCCAGGCTCTGGAGGAAAACTGCCTTTTAGGAAAGCATGTGGTGTTGCTTTGAAGACTTTAAAAAACTGGCAGTCTCTTCCTTGATGGCTTTTTAGAGGGAAATGTCCTGCTGAAAGACATAGCTTATTGCAAATTCGAACATGAGTGCTTCTTTTTCAGGCTATTTGTTTCCATTATGTTTAAAGCATCCTTTACATTGCTTACAAACTATTGTTGGCTTCTAAATTTGCTGTCCTTTTCAAAAGTGCTTGGATTTGTGTTTTGTACAACCAGCCTCTGCACAGCTTCCCTATGGGCTCTGAAGCTTTTTTCTGCTTTGAACATCCAAGACTGTTCAGCATTTGCTAAATATTGCATTGTTTTTGTGGTCAGTTGACTACTCACTGTGCCCTTAATTTTGTTCTTTTGCCTCCCAGTCAGTTGCCTGTTGGAGATGGCTATATATGCATATATCTGTCTAGGATATAGGAATGAACCCTATCTAAACAGTAGCTGGGATGCCTCTGCATGGCCAACCTGACCTTAGTAGTCACAGCTTCATCGCTCTTGTCTTTTGTGAATTCTATCAGCGTTGATTTTCTTATGTTCTAAGATCTATAAATAAATGTTGAGTATCTCTGTAGAACTACAATAAAACACTCTAAAATGCTCAAATTACTTACCAATAATATTCCAAATTACTTTTGAGATCTCATTTGGGCCCTTTTAAGCCAATTTACTGAACGCTTTTTTGGCTTTATACAATACTGTCTTTCACAAGGAATGTGTGATGGATGAATGTATGCTAACATTAAATACATTATGTTGCAGTTATCAAACTAAGTTAATTGCAGTTTTTCAGAAAAGTGTTTGACATGAAGTTTTTCAATTATTCCACTGCTAATTTTGTGTGAATTTATTGATTATTGTTTATTCCTCAGACCTGTTCAGTAAAAATGGATCTTGAGCAAGAGGATGCTATACCTCCCTGTGCAAATTCGACTCAGGAATGTGGTAAGTACAAATGCTTTGATTTTTAATTAAAGGAGTAATAAACTGTACTATGAAGCTTAAATATGTGCTTTAAAATTTCAAGAATATGGCTTGAAGCTGTGAATACTACCTCCCAAATAAACCAGGCATCCTTGTACAGTAATCTCTAGTTTCTTTCAGCAGTCAAAAAAATTTACTAGGAAAGCTAACTTTTTTTGAACTCATTGTTCGCTGTTTTCTTTTTTGTTTTCCTCTAATAGTGTCCTGCTCAAAATTCACAGATACTTTGGTCAAGCATAGAAATGTCTAATTTTTTTTTTTGTTCTTTTCCATGTAAACACTTGGAATGGGGTGAAAAACTTTTAGCAGACAAAGGAAAAATTTCAGAAGGTGAAAAGTCACAACAGACAGTATCAGCCAGCAAAGAGCAGTGTACCAAGAGACAAACAAGGGGCAGACCAAGAAAGACGGTGTGTCCTGTTTCAGTAAATCAGCATGAAAAGAATTTAGAGGAAGATGCAAATGTAAAAGAAATGAAAGCTCTGGAAAAAAAGAGCATCCAAGAGGAGATGGAGGTGGCTAATGCTTCAGTAGCTAAAAGTCTGGGAAGAGGAAGGAGAACAAATCGTTGTGTGCGAGAAGAAACTGTTTCAGAACACATGAATCACAAAAATGCTGAAGCTGGGGAATTATGTGGAGCTGCTCAAAGACCACGACGAGGTAAAAGGAATGAACCAAAGCAGTTAAAACATCAAAGTGAAAGTGTCGAGTGTCGTGACAAAGATTCTTCGTTGCTACAGGAAGAATCTGCAAATGTAAAACAGACTCTGCAGAAGTATGGTGTCACTGATATATTAATAACTGAAGCTGGTCAAGGCATAAAGACAGAAAGTATGTCTAGTCATGTTCAGAATGCAAACTGCCAACCTCTACAAACAGAATTTGAAATAACAGAACACAAATCTAAAGAAGGTAGTATAGAAAACAGTGAAACTCTGCTTCTGCCACCAAGGAATGCATCTAAAGGAGAGAAAGAACTAGAAACCACAGAACCAGTAATTTCACCTAGAAGAGGAAGAAGAAGAAAAAATGACCAAGGCAATCGATCGCCTTCAGAGGAACCTCGTGGGACAGCAAGGAAGCTTCGTAAGGAACCTTCAGCAAAGATAGCACCAGGAGACGAACAGGCTTTGGACAAAAATATCAGTGAGACTGCCCTAGAAAAACCTGAAGTCAGAAGTAAACAAGAAATAAAGGTGGTAGGAAGAAGAGGAAAATCTATAAGAACTACTAGAAAGCAAACTGAAATAAAAACAGAAAATTGCAGGATGGCACCTGAAGATATACGAAACATTCAAGAAGCCAAGGAAGCCTTTGTGGAAACTGTTTTTGAAACACAATCGGACATGAAAAATGAGAGAAAGGTATCTCGGGGAAAAGCAGCTGAAAATGTTCAGGAAAATGCAACAGAGGTGTCTCAAAGACTGAAGTCAGAGTCGCCTTCTGGAGAGACAAACAAAGCACCTGCTGCTGATCTGCGTTTGGAAACGAGCAGAACTAGAAACAGGAGAGGCAAAAAGGACTCTCTGGAGATAAAGGCTGATGAACCCGTCAAAGATGCAAGCAGTAGAAAAGCAGCTGTGCCCAAACTCAAGTCCGAAGCAGAGCTGGAGGAAACTTCTGTCCAGGGTGGTTTAAGCTCTCCCCGTGACAAGGATGTGAATGAGGCAGCTGCAGCAGCTCAGGTACCTGTTACAGACAGTGACAGCATGGACCATAACTGCCAAAAGCAGGCAGAAGACGAGCAGGAAGGACTTGAAGCTCAGCCAGTTGAAATTGTGCAAGAGGGTCAAACACAAATAAATAGAACTGCACTTAGAAGAGGCAGAGGGAGAAGAGTTAATTTTGAACTTGAAGAAGCTAATTCCAAAGCACTTGGAAAGAGCTTACCTGGAGATGGAAAAGGAATAGCAGATAAAGGTGGTCAGCCTAGTACTTCAGAAAATGCTTCCTCACAAGTAAGGAGGAGCAGAAGGCGGCAAGTTGCTTCCATTCCACCTACAGCTTGTTCTACCTCTGCTGAAAAACTAACAGTAATTGAAGATCATAGTAAAGATGAGACTCTTGTAAAAGATCAAGATCCAGCTTTGGAAGCTACTCTCTCCTCGGCAGAAGAGAATCCACTGAGATGGGGCAGAAGAGGAGAGGTTGCTGTAGCATCACAAACCACTGGTTCTCTTTCTGTCAGTAAAAGACGTGGGTTGCCAGAAGGTGATGATAAAAAGATGCCTGTGAAAGAAGATCAAAATACGGCTTTGGGAAATAAAACTTCCCAGGCAAAATCAAATGCATCAGCAAGGGACAAAAGAAAAAAGATTGATCCAGCAGCAGAGGCAAAAAGTTCATCATCTCTCCAGAGAAAACATGGCTTGTCAGAAACTGATGATAAAGAGAAGAGTTCTAATGAAGAACAAAATCTGCCTTTGGAAACAGTGTCCCCTGCAAGAGAAAAACCATTAGGAAGGGGCAGGAGGAAAGAAACTGCTTTGATGTCACACCCAACTAATTGCATTTCTCTTCGAGGAAGACGTGGTGTGCCCGCAGATAATGGGGGAGAAAAGGCTCTTAAAGAAAATCAAGAGGTGCCTTTAGAAGCTGTCGTTGCTTCATCTGTGAAAGAAACTCAGCTGAGGAGAGGCCGAAGGAAAGAAGTTGCCCTCTTGTCGGAAGCAACAAGTTCTACTTCTATTCAGAGAAAACGAGGGGTATCAGAAGAAAACAAAGCTGAAAAAGTGATTTTGGAAAACACTGCTTCCCAAGAAAAAATGAATCTGGTGAAAGCGAACTCGAGGCAAAAAGCCAAGATCGCTTCGTTAGAGGTTCAGTTCACTTCCCCACAAGGTAAAGTTGGTTTGCAGGACAGTGGGAAGAATGAAACTCGTGAAGAGCAGCAGAGCTGCTCTGTGGAAATAGTGCCACCTGCCCACCTGTCAAGAGCGAGTAGAAAGAGAACAGTTTCCTTCAAACCTGAAGAAGCTGCTTCCACTTTTCTCAGGGAAAAACGTTTGCCCAAAGACGTAGATCAAAAAGATACTTTTAAGGAAGACAAAAATTCATCACTGGATAATAATTCATCCCAGGAAAAAGCAAGGCCTCTGAGGAATAAAAGCAAAAAGACAGAGTTTGAATCAGAGGAACCTGCCTCTGCTCCTCTCCATGATAATGGCAACTTGCCAGAAAATGGGAGCACGTCAAAAATGCCAAATAAGTGTTTGAAATCCACTGATCCCCCCAAAAGCAATCCCCCTAGAAGAGGAAGGGAGGTTAACCTTGTCCCACAGGTAACAACTCGCAGAAGAAAATGTCAGTTGCCAGAAGATGACTCAGCATCCAAAAAATTAAAATCAGGTAAGGCTCAAATTTGCTTTGCATTTCCTAAGAATAACTAAGTTGTGTATATGAATAATGTGAGCAAATGTGAATAAACCCTGTAATTTATGTTACTGTGGGCTGCCATATTCTGATGAAGATACAGAATGGTACTTTAATGTAGCGTGAAGACTGAAGTAAGTAGAAGTTATTACTCTAAGTGTCCTATGTAGAAAGTTTAGATTTTTGTGGGTTGACAGCTGCATTTAGTCTCTGTTGGGTTACTCAAATGTTCTCATGCTTTTCTATACCTCATTCTCATTCCATAACCTGTAATTTAAAGTATATGTGGCAACTGAATACAGGAGAATGATTATGGTTTAATGTGATTATCATGGGTTTGTGTTTATTCACAAGCTTTTTCACTCTTGCTTTTTCCTAAATGCCACCCAAGCTGCTACTCCTGTACCCTGGTGTCTGGGAGACTTTCCTTGCACAGGTTCCATGGATTTCCTGTCCTTCCCCCTCTCTGTTTTACTTTCCCCAAGTCAATATAATTCTTGCTGTCAACGTTCAAAATATTCTCTGAAATTTTCAGCTGTATATGATGCAACTTTAAAAGCTAACATGAAATAATTAGAAATACGTTAGTGCATACATGCAATTGGACATAACAACTGACTCTTAGGAATTTCTTGACTAAAACGGCAATTTTGAATTGAATGCTGCTTCTGTTTCATTTCTTTGCCTCTTTCACCTCTCTTTTGCGTGTACCTTAACACCTATAACATGTGTGGCTATTTTGGCTTGCTTCTATCTAAAGTTTTGGGCTTTTGCTTCCTTTCTTCAGACGTTTGCTAGTTTCTGCCTTCTGACCCTGCCATATGTACTTGGCAGAAGTACCTATGCGTTCATCCCTAGTGCTGTCCCCCTTCTTCACTACCTGCCTGGCTCGCTTCTCTTCCAGGGAGGTCATTTCTTCTGCCGGTGTTTTTTAATAGTAGTTTCCATGTTTGATACTGGTGCTTCTCTCCTGGAGTAACCTCAATTTCCTGTGCTGTTTAGCATGGGTGGCCATTCTTTCCAATGAAAATCTGACTTGCTAACTCTATTTGGACCATAAAACCAAACAAAATACTCATTTTCTGCAGTGTTTTACGTCAGTGCTGGGTATGTTTTAGTTTAACATATCAGTAAAAGGGATTTTAGCTGAAATAGTAGCTAATTGGTTTTGGTGCTCTCATTAATGTTAACCTACTTTCAGAAATAGCAGCAAGTCCTCAGGGATCTATCTTAAAGGATATTGGATATGCAGAAATGTGGGGTTTGTAACTGGTTTGTCGAGTTCATAGATGTAATCTTTGGAATATAGTCAGTGGGGACATTTCTTTTAAAAACAATGTAACTGAAAATTGGATGTTATATAGAATGTGTGATTTATGATACAAACTTAGTGTTAATGCTTTTGTCTACAAACAGAGAATGATGAAAATGGGTCTCTACAAAAAGGAAGAAGAAACAAAACTAAAGAAGAACTTGACAAATGGGATGGAACAACCCAGCAGACAGCGGGAGGAACAGACAGGAAAACAAGATCAAGAACAAGTACAAGAACAAGACATTAGTATTTACAGCTGCGGAACCAGTTTTTAAATCAATTCAGTAATTGAAACTGCAGGTTTTAAATATGAATTGATTTGCACTTGGATTTTTAAACTCAGATTTGTAAAGCAATCAGTGAGTTTTGATACTATAAAAATGTATTTTTACAGATATAGCCTTGATATCTGTTTAGATCTGCCTGTATGTATAGTGCTCCCTGAGTAATGGGGTGCTTGTGCAAAACTGCAAATGCAAAAATAAATCTTTTTGTAACTGTATTTATCCTTTCTATTTTATCCTTTCTGTTTTATCAGTGCAGCAGTAGGGAAGTCTTATTACTCTTGATAGTTTACTCATAAGTTCTTTTCTGCTTTTTTTCCTTTTTTCTCTGCTTAAGTCTTATTTTGTTTTTCTTAAAGTTCTGTAAATATTCTTTTTTAAAAAAAAAACAAGTACAGTTTTATTAGCAGAACTATGTTGAAAATTGTGATATTTTTTTAAAGAAAAATTTTAAATTCATTGTACTGCAAAATTACAATTTGAATCATTAAAATGGAAAACATTTTGTTTGAGACTTGACCTGTTATTTATGCGCCTACAAGCGGTTAAGGTGGTGGTGTTTCCTACCAGCCTGTGTCAGATTCCTCCTTTCAGGCCCACCTGCACAATCAGGACAGGTACCCTGGGTCTTCCAGAATGCAGCCAGTTCTGCCATTTGTTGCAGTGTCTGTTTGTGAACAGATGTTGGTAAGAAAAGTGAGTATATCAAGTTCTGCTCTTGTTTTGCACCTTTTTGCCAAGAATTGCAGTTGTGTTTCCTGTGTGCTTTGGAGTTTGTCGGAGCTTGCTCATAATATCGGCACATGTTTGATGGCTTCTGGTACTGTATTAAATACAAAAGGGGCTTGGGTGTCTTAGTGCAGTTTAAGACTAAGACTGAAGTTAAGACTGTACTTCAATATAACCTATAGTTAGCAATGCTCCTAGGGAAGGATAGTTGGATGGGAGCTGGAGGGATAGATTTAGGACATTCCCATTCATGGTCCTTTTGGGGGATGATAAATGTTCTTTGAATCTTCACTTGTGGAATCTCGTATTCTTCAACATCCAAGACTGAGGTTAAGAAATGAGTTCATGTATTAAAATATATATGTTTTCTAACTTTAGTTAAATGTGATAGGTTAAAATAGGTTCTGCCCTAGTGTTTGGGTCACTGTCTTAATGTAGTGAAGTTTTCTGTACTTCTATATTTGTGTAAGTATGACTGGTATCAGTGCAAGTTCGTGTAGACATAGGTGTATTTTCAAATTAGTTTTCTGACCAGTCTGTGCTCTCCCTGGGTTACGTATTTGCGCGCTCCTGAAACAGGAGCAAACCCCAAGCCTTGTTTTGACTAGTGCTCAAGAGTACCACTGCGAGAGAGAATTGATTTCTCCAGGTTAGTTTTTGGTCCGCCAGCTGTGAGGAACATCTTCACCACAATGTTTAACTGCAAATCTAATGCCAAGGACACCATCCTCCAGGCTCAGGAAGCTTGGTGCTTCTTGCCACGGGGAACACTGAACTGGTGAGTCTGACCTAGAGCTTTTCAGAATTGCAAAGCATCATTTCGGAGCAGCACGAGTATACCTAGCCCCAAAGCAGCTAAGTCCTAGCATCGTGATGCAGCTCATCAGCATCTTCCACTCAGCTTCTTCTCAACCCCTCAAAATGGTCTTTCCTCACACTTGGTTCATGGCTCCAAAGGCATACCCAATGTTTTCATAAAAGCTCAAGGGCTGTTGTCACACATTGATTTGCATATGGGAAACAGAACAAAGCAACTTTCAGAAGCAATATTTAATATTAATGCGTAGTGAATCATTTTATCAGAACCCCAGTAAGACTTGGTGTGTGTTAGAACATTATGAGTATTTTTAAAAGTCAAACACGTAAGTTGCAGGAACCACTGTGCATTCTAAGTCCCCAAACAATGTGATTTAGAAGGACAATTTTATTGTTAGCATTGATGGATTGTTTTTACCTTGTTTATTCCTAGCATTTTACATTCTTTCTAATGGAAAAGTTCATTGTCTACCAGTTGAGTGTTTTGCAGAAGTTCTCTAGATCTCAGCAGCAAGCAAAGGGAAGAAACAGTGATACCCTGAAATAGGTGACAACTTGTGCCGAGGAAATGAAATGCTGAGCATGACACTGAGGTAAACTGCGGGAGAGGGCAGCTCTGCTTATGGAGGCACTCAATAATCCGCACTGTTTACCGTGACAGGTTAGTCCAAACAAAGAGCCAGGGCAGTTTCTTTAGTATTTCCCTCCTCACTGAATTGTTTCTGCGTTTGTGGCATTCCTCTCACAGCCTCATCCATCTGAACGAATATTGGTGCGTAAATCCCTGCGTTTATATCCAACTTGGCCATACACTTTTATTGAGCCACTGCCCGTCCCAGTTACATAACCACAGAGCTGACGTGGTTTGCCAGCCTTCCTTGGGAATCGTGGATGCGAGTGATGCTCGAGAGCGCTGTGACCTCTTGTGGCGCTTGGTGGAGGTGCCCGTTTCCAAGAGTCCCGCGCTCCCTTCCTCGTTTTGTCTTGGGCTCCCACCTATAAATTCTCCCTCCTCCTGCGCTGCACAGGAGAGGCAAGTGTCTGTAAGTGGCTGCACATGTCTCTGTGGCCTTAAGCATCATTCTGCAGTTGGCCAAGGCAGCAAATTCTGCCCCAATAATAAATCAAAGTTGTCCTAAGGCAGAGGTATAGATGGTTTTCCAGAGTAACAGAAAAGAGGAGTGTGAAACCTATTGCTTTGGGAGAAAATACTCCACTCTTCATAGCACAGCATACATCTATACTTCTTAAAATTGCAACAGCCCAGCCTCTACCTAGGTGGCCAAGGGTTCAGGGGTGCAGCATCCTCCTCGCAAGGGAGGGTTGAGCCTTGTGCAGCTGCATTACTGCATGCCAGGGAATTAGCAGCCTGTGACACATCCAGCTCTGCACGGGGACACTGGGCATGCAGAGCCGGCTCCGAGGGGTTAGACCCATGGTTCCAGCTCTGGTGCAGTGGGAGAAGGTACCGGAGAGCCCCGAGCACACCCCATGCCCAGCTGCAGGCGCGGGCAGGAGAGCGGCAGCCCCTCAGAGCCGGGCTGGCAGCGAACCAGCCTTTTCACTTAGTAGCCTTGTAGGTCGTGCAAAAAATATCGCGTGGAGCTGCTCGCATTCATGTGCATAAACCTTACCTGGATGCATCACGCAGGGGCTGCTTGAGCCAGCGCGGGCAGCGCCTGGCCGCACGGGAAGGTTTTAAAAGGAGGGCTAGGAGCACGTTGGGATTTTTGGCTTCTTTTCACTAGCGATTTCAAGAGAAGCTAGAGTGCACCCTTAAATAGATAGAACTGCTAGGAGCAAATCGCCTTTTATGGGCCTAGCATCATTAAGCAATGATCTAGATTATGCAATTCATTTAGCTGGGTTTGTTTATTTTTTGGGGAGGAGAAAGGGTAGAAAGAAAGAGGTAGCCCCAATTTTAAAATTCAAGTTTTGATGTGAATTGCAGCAAATGAACAAGTAACTGTGGCCAAACTGCTGCACATCTTTCCTCTAAAACTCCTCTTCTTTCAGAGTTTTCGGTCCAGGTAGGTGACTTCATTATAAAGAAATAATGAAAAGAATGACGTGTAAATGAGTAAATAAATAAGTCAAAGACAATGGCATTTATGGCAGTTTCTGGATATAAGTTTTGCAAATCTGAAGGCTGCTGTCATTACAAGGTAAAACTCTCCCTTTGTAACAAATTATATTGCCAAAGTTGAGGCATTTAAAGGAATTTGAGGTCAGTGATTACCAGACATCATACATTGCCAGAATTTTGGAGAAATAGAATTAAAGCAGCCATACATTCACCTTTTAGGAGGATATGTATTCAGAATATCTACTTTATTCATAAGCATGAGTTATTCTGGTGCCATTTGAATAATATGTTCAGTTTAATCATTAAATGGGAGTTTCATTGACAGTGCAGCTCGCTAGAACAGGTTTTCACTGGAGGATGCAATCATTGGTATCGCATAGACGCCCAAACCCTTGGATTTTCCTGTTTTTGATGCATATTAGTAAGCATGGCTACCAAAGTTTTATGTTTACATGGAATATATTTTACAATTTAGAAAGAAGTTCAGACCCGCCAGTCAACAGGGAACTTTCCCTTCACAGTACGGGAATTATTCCTTTATAGTTATTTAAAACGCCGATTCCCGGGGCGGTGGTGGGACCTGGTCTCTGGGTTAAGTGCTGAGTTTATGGACCTTAAGGAGTCCTTAGCTTGAATCTGTGTGTAACATAAGGAGAAAATAGTTAAATAATGACCTGTGAGCCCGTGTCAAGATCCCCTCTGCTGGAAGCAATACGTAAGGTGAAATACGGATTAGGCGGCTTGTGCCTATGGACTAGATTCCAGGCTAAAAATTCCTAGGAATTTTTAAAATATTTTCACATGTATTAGCAGCATAGTTAACCTTTGATCATTTATTACTTTTAGCTGATGTTTTCTTTGGGACTAGGAACAAAGAGCAACCATCAGTGCATTCTTCACAGCACAGTGTTCCAGGGACCGATCCCGCGCATCCTGATCCATGCATCCCAATCCTGCGCATCCCGATCCCACGCTCCTCGCCCTCCGGCACGGTGCTCACGGACACCAAGAGGTGACAGAGCGCTGCTTTGTGAGCGCTGCACAGGCCAACTTGAGAAACGGGAACAGAAAACGTCAGCTTTAGAGAAAAACATCCTCCAGCGGCAAGTGTTAGTGATAACCTTCAGTAACTTAGGAGGACAGAGGCAGAATGCCTTAATTTCAGTCCACAGTAAGTCTGTAACATGAAAAAACAAGCCAATACTTACAATTAGTTTCTGCAAGAAAACATACAAGTTATCTTGCAATTTTTCTTAAATGTAGCTATGATTCCAATTAAATTCAATCATTTTCTCTAGAATTTTCTTGGCATATGTTAACGTGTGAATTTAAAATTTTGAAGGAACAATCTGGTTGTGAACCCACAGCAGGTACCTCTCATGGTCTCCTGGGTTTATATCTACGCTTAGCTCCTTTCAGGAAACCTCAGGGTCTTTGAAATTGCTAGTACCAAAGGGTATAGCCTCTGTGTGTTATAAATGCTACTAATGGATGGATAATTTTGCCCATTCAGGAAACTGAAGGTATAGTTTTTTAAAAAAAATTCCCTGTGCAGCTGCGAAACAGCTGACAAAATAATTCCCAAACTGGCAGACTTCTGTATCCCTCTTCTGTTTTTAACTGTGTCTCCTGCAGACTTTTCCCTTTTTCTGAAGGGGCCTCCTTTGATCATCCCCCACAAAAGACGATATCAGCCTGCCACATACAGAAATTAAGTAAAATTCTTGCAATTTTTTTTTTTTCTAATGAAACTCCCTGGGAATCAGGAAAGGAACTGCAAAAGGTGGTGAGGTCCATAAAGAATGTAAATCACACGTGTTTCACTGGGCAGAAAACTCCTTCTAAAATGGCCTGTTGTTCTGAGCCTTCTGCCAAGAAAATATTCTAGGGCAGGCGGGGGAAGCAGGTTCCCATGCAGGACCCAGCTGGGAAGAAAAGGACACAAAATGGAAATGCAGAGCAAGCTCAAGGATAAACTTGGTTAAAAGAGCTCAAAGAAAGCATAATGCTCATACTTATGTAAAGTATCTTACCTGGAGATATTTATAACTCCGTCAGCCTCCTCAGTTTATTTACCTTTGGGATGTGAGGTGACAGTGTCATCTCCTGTCCCAAGGTAGGAGCTACAGACAACAGCAGCAACGATTCCCCTCGTTTTTTAAAGTACTGCTGGAAGAACAGAATGTGTCTTTCATTTAAAGGAATATTTGTATCGTTTTTTGAAAGGGCATAATCTGCAAATTTAAGATTCTCATACTTGAACTTTAGTGTGGGAAGCGATTTTTATGATATTTTATTTCTTTTAAGATGCAGGGGGACCAAAATATTGGGTGATGGTACCATAAGATAATCTGCAGTAAAGCACCCTTAGCTGGGGCAGGGAGTTTTGTGTCATTCTAACTGGGGTGTTTATGAACTTAAAAAATTCAGAAGGTGAAGGAACATGAATTTAGAAATAATGTAATTTTCCTTATATGCCTCACTGCTTTTTATGCTTTGGTCCTAGAAAGCTTTATTTGATGATACTAGAAATAATGATTTTAATTTTGCTGTATTTTATAATGACTTGGGGTTTCAGGTTGCATGAATATGTGCTTGGGGTTACCAATGCTTGGGTTTGATTTTATGTGTCTCCCTTAGAAATCCATGAGCCTGCTAAAGGATGGATATAAACGTAAAGGCAAAGGTAAATAAACACATGGAGAAGGAAGGTAGGGAATTATAGCTTGGTACTGGTGGTGGAGACTGGTAGCTGAACATCCCTAACTGGGTAAAATAATGAGTTCACAAATGGCAGTGCCCTGTCCTGCCTGAGCAGAATTCCCTTTCAGAGACTGAGAAAAACACATGTAGCATAAGAAATACCACTCTTTACCAGCATGTTGTTGACTTTGGACCAGAGGAGAGAAAAAGAGCTGCATAAAAACTAAGGGTGAAACACAGCGCACTGCACAGCTCCTTTTGATATAATTTAACATCCTATTATGGAGGTCAAAGTCAAATATACTTCTTTCTTTCCAACAGAAACAATAGCATTCCAAAACGAAGTGCAATATGTTAATATAGCATCAGCAAGTATTTCCTAGTATTGGCCCTTGGCCGTTACATGAAACTATTACTTTATACTAACTTTAAATAAAATACATGGATGCAGGATGATAAGTGCACAGTCACAGCATCTGCTTGTTTTGTGGTTAAGAGCCTGGTCACCTACTGTAAAACCTGCTTTCAAAACTACAGACTTGTAATGCATTTACGTGAATAAGCTTTAAATAGTCACTTGAGTGGCATGGAGAATTTAAAAAAAAAATCTGGAAATTTAAAAATTTCCAAAATAATTGTAATGACAAGACCGGGCTTTGATAATTACAATGCTGGTTTGACCCAGCGTGGCGGTTCAGCGTCTTCGCGATACCCTCTTTAAAACCCAGTGGCCTTTAGGAACGCTGCAGGTTCTTGCCTTGAAAGGCTTCCTTAACAACAAGATCAACCACTTAATTACAGGAGGCGTGGAAAGGCGACTCGCTGCCCCGTTGATGTTGAATTTTCCCTCGTTTAATTCCGTGGCGTTCCTCTCGTGCCTCGACGCCAAGGAGCGCTGCTCCGCGGCGAGAGCGGCGCGGCTGTGCTTGTTAACCTCGATGCCAGGCTGTAAACACTGCCAGCCCCGGGGATTTCCCAGAGGCTGGCGCCTCGCGGAGGCAATTCGCAAAGATTAAAAGATAGCAGGTAATTGATGATCTTTGAGGATATCGTCTCCATAGATTCCCACACCGGCTTCCTTTCCTGCTGCCTTAGAATATAATTTATGCCTTRTACTCAGCGGAGGTGGCAAAAGAAGCGGAGACGGGGGGGACTTGCACCCTGYTCAAAAATTGCATGTGAGGTTACGTGCGACTCCAGAAGTCATTAGCGGCGAATGTGCTCGCGCTTGGGACTGCAGGTGCACGCTTCATGGTCGAGAAGGCAACGCTCTTGAGGAGCATCCCATGAAACAAACTTTGCCGATAAAATATTTAAAAACATATGCTTCTATAGTATTTGTTCCAACGAAAAGGTTGGAGCAAAAATTCAACTACAGTTTTAACGGGTTATCTGATAGTTTTTCTTTTTCCTCATGATCAGTATGGATATATTTTTATGGTCCATATGAGTACCTATGCCTAGCAGATATTTTMATACCAGTCCCTGACTTGCACTCTCATTCTGACTTTTCCTCACTAAGTCATCTGAATGGTATGAAAACAGCAAAAAGTGTGAACACCAAAAACTGGAGAAATCCTGTGTTAGAAAACTCAAGAAACAAAAATCATCTTCAACATTTTGCTTGTCTAGTTTTATGTATTTAAGCCAAGTTTTCTATGTTATTACAACGTTTTTGGTCAAGGAATCTGATCTTTTAAAATTCAAAAAGCATGAWCAATGGTCATGCTTTTTGTGGTCAAATACGTCCTTGCAGTTCCACTTTGATGGGATGGATGCCAGAAGCCTCTATTGGGTAAAATTGTCCACTGCCTTTCAGTGAAAAGGAACTGTTTCATGCAGAAGTGCATRAAAAGTGCTCAGTATCTAGACAGTATTAACACAAGTGTAAATGTGTTGCACATGGAGCCATGAGCTTGCACAAAAAATAAACGAGTTCTTCATATACCATTCCAGCCTAGGCTTGTTGATCGGGGCAGCACACAGTTTGCACCATCACAGGTTTTTACAAGCCAGGGAAATAAGCCAGTAAAACCCGTGATGATCCTGTGGAAAGTGTGGCCTGGGATGCTCATCAGCCTCCCGCGCAGCCKAATCCGCACCAGGCACTTGGGGGAATTTGGCCAAGTGTAAAACCTCAGGATGCACATGGATCTAAAACAAAAAATGTGCTTAACTGCTATGCAAGAATTCTTTAAGAATTCTAAACTTTGAAACATCAAATTTCATCTTATTTGAGTGTTGGAACAGACACGGTGTTTTGTTGGGTTTTTCCTATTGTTTTGTCATGTTTCTCCATATGTTTTCCCATTGTGCTACAAGCAGCTTAATGGCAGAGGTGCACTAAGTAAGCAAAGTTTTGTTGGCCAAAGCCTTTTGTGTTATTGCCAAAAATAACATCTTTCTAGAAGTGACAGTGGGAGATAAAAGGACCCCACAGAGACTAGCAGCAGGCTGAAAAGTGTTTCCTGACATGAATTTACTTCTAACAAAACAAGTTCTCTATTTAAGCTTATTTTAAAGAAGGAAGGTTGGCTGGAATATTTGTATTTTGCTTTCTTGGATTTATTTCCCTCAGTGAGAAGATGATATCCTGTAGGAAAGGGACAGCATCCGAGGTGCTGGAACGATGATGTGGACACTGGCATGTTCTGCGATAGCAAAGAGCCTTTTCCAGGCTGCTGGATAGGTATGGAAGAAATATAAGGACAGGTAAATGGCTAAGGTATGGCTTTGAAATGAGCTCATGGACTTGTCTTCTACTCRCTTCAGAAGAGGCTGCACAAGTATCCATGGCTCTGGAAATTTTTCGAAACACAATTTCTGTGAAGACCAGGAAAAAAAAGCCCTGTGAATTTCATTGTCCCTAGGAGGCTGAAACAAATATTCCTTAAAGTCAACTTATTAGAGTGGTAAATTAGGTATAAAACCTGGGCTCTTAAGTGCCTAAAAGTCCAGTTACTACCCAAAGAGCGCTCTGGTAGCCTTTGCTCTGAAGGGAAGGTAGTCTGGATGCGGGTCTGGTGATTAATATTTTGCACGTGTYCATAAAGCTCTGAATCAACTCATTTCTAAGAAAAGGAAAACGAGAAGACACTTCTGAGGAGGGTCAGCCAGGCTCAGGCAGAAATCACTCGTAAGACAAGGTAAGGGCCAAATCCACATGACTTGAATTCACTGAGAAACGTGTGCGTGGGCTTCTCTGAGGGCGTATTGCAAGTTGAAGGCTGCAGTGAGTCAAAGGTTAAAAACCATCAGGTTTCAGGGCAGGTTAAAAACCATCAGTTTTTACCTACTGACATTTTTGTCCATCAATTTGCAGTGGTACCGACCCTTGGGTTAGCGCCTCCCCAACGCCTTGCAGAGCCCGCGCATTAATCCSTGGTGTGTGATTAACACCACTGCGCGTGATTAACACCAACGATGGACCTCCCACATGTATTAAAATAATTAGGTAATGTTGAACAGGGTGCTTCTGGCACGGACTTATCCATTGCTGCAAGTATAAATGAAAGCCTTCAAAGTTTTATTTAGTTGTTGTCAAACAAAACTAGTGCTGCACATTGTTGTGGCCCTGTTAATCCAACCCCTAATGGCCCTGTTAGGATAGCAGGAGAGGCCAGGCTGTGTTAAGGTAATAGAATAAGTCTTGGTCCACTTTTGTAATGCAAAACATTGGCAACAAACTAAAATAAAGAAATTCTCTTTGGATTTTTTTTTCAGAAAAACAAAATCCCAAAAAGAGGCTACACATAAAAAGTCTTTCCTAACACATGACCGGCAATACAGCTGTAAAGAGAGCAAACTAGTAAGTGGATTTAATACCGCTGCATATTTAAAATTGCCTTGTCATTTGAGTAATGAATTCTCTGTGCTTTATGGGGGAAGAGATTACAATTGAGTTTTATTTTAGGCAGAGCTGCGGACTAATTTGCTAAACCGCTTTCGCAGCCCAGGTGTGCTGCTAACCAAAATTATTAACCCTAATACAATTTTTAAACAATTATTAAGCTAATCGGATGCAAATTAAACAAAATGAACCTATAAATATATGTGTTTTTCAAATTAGTAATTGGATTTTTTGATGATCTTTGGCTTGACATTGATAAGCTGCTTCTCATAACAGTCTAATTAGGCAATATGTAAACTTTGGCATTCGGTTCTGTCCTAGTGGCTTTTTCAAATGATGTTTGTAAAATTTGCAATTTCATATTACAGATTAAAAATTAAAAACTGCAGGAGGCTAACATTAAAATGAGAATTCATTTCATGGAAAGCCCTGTAGACAAAATTCACCCTAATAGAATTGTGCATAAGGGGCTGCAAATCATGATCTATAGTTACACAAGGGAAGGCTTGTCAAAACCAGTATTGTTGGCCTGTAGTTCTATTCACAGTATTAAACCCATCAGTGAAGTCACTTTGGGGAAAATGCGAACATTATCAAAGAACAGTAAATTAGCAAGAAATTAAAGCATATACCCTTGCATTTCCAAAACAAAAGATCCCTTCATTAAAAACCTTTCATCAGTGGTTTAATATTCATAGCAGTAATTTGCATAACTAAATCAGTTTTCACTGATGAGAGACGACCAAAGTTTTTTCACTAATTTCTTTTTTGAATGAGCTCTCTAGTTTTTTGATTAAAATTTCACACCAGCAGTTGGGCAGAATTGAATACATGGCTTAACCATATTTGCAAGTATCAGCTTTTAAAACGCCAGGTTAAATGGTGCTACCATTAAAAAAAAGAATTGGAAATTTCTTCTAGCTGCTTTGCTTAGCTTAACAGCATATATCCCTGCCCGCCTTGAAATTCAGGCTTTGGGTTAAACGTTTTTTATTATTTTGCTCTCCACTTTTTCACTTTCTCATACCTGTACACGGGCGCGGGGCAAAAAGCTGGCGCAGGTGATCTAGTAATTAAGGAAAGTCATTAGAAAACACATTAAGAACTTTCTGATATCTCTCTGAAAGCAATACCTTTTTTTTTTTTCCCATATTTTCTTTTTAATGTTGTGAAAAGAGCAATTCCCCCGTGAAAAGAGGGAAGGAATGAGGAAGCACATTTGCCTTGGGGAATGAAGACAGAAAAGTCGTTTTCAGTGTGCAAAATACATGTMTATTATGCTGGCTCAGGACCACACAATAGCCCTTACTAGAAACCATTTTAACCAGCATGTTTGCCACATAATGAGAGTTCATTCTGTCTAAGTCACTGCGAGGTTAAAGTGGACAACCAGTTGTGCAATATTTACATGCAGAGACTCCAGGTGATGATTTGTTCAACTGGAATCGGTTAAATTCATTTGGATTTCGACGTGGTTTCGATTCCGCAATAACCACCTCGAAAACGGGGCTAGTGCAGGTGCCGGCGGTGCCTGTGCGCTGAGGTTGATGCAATCGGTCACTTAACGGATGTCACAAAAATTAACTTCAAATCAATAAATATGCATGTTCACAAAGATGTATTGGTTAGAAGTTACCAATTTTTACCTTTTTTTTTATATACAGACTGTAAAGTAAATTAAAAAACAAAGGAAGAGATCTGTTCCTATGCAGAGAAACAAGAACACAACTGCTATGAGAGTTAGCAAGATCTTCCCTTCTCTTTTTCCCCTCCAAACTCTTTGACCTCTTATTCACACTGGAATCACACTAGTATAAACTCTTTATCCATGAATTTTGTAGGTTTTTGTTTTTATATTTTATATTACTTTATATTACTTTATATTACTTTATATTACTTTATATTACTTTATATTACTTTATATTACATTACATTATATTATTTGTTTTTATATTTTATATTTTATATTTTATATTTTATATTTTATATTTTATATTTTATATTTTATATTTTATATTTTATACTTTATACTTTATACTTTATACTTTATATTTTATATTACTGTTTTAACGCTATTATTTTTAAATTGCGAATTTTCTCAATTTCTCGGTACAAACAAAGCGTCCAGCATGTCTCTTTACAGCTGTTTTTCTCCATGTCCAGGCTGCGCAGTGGCGGTCGCTGGGAAGCAGGTACCAGCCTGGGTAACCGGGACACCCCATGCTGCTCCAGGTAACTCTTGGGAGAGCGAGGCTGTGGTTTCAGGCTGTCCTCGCTGGCCTGGAGGCTCTTCCAGACCTTCCAAAAGCTCTTCCAGACCTTTAGGAGGCTTGCAGGCTGCAGCGTGGCTCTCAATGCTGACCGAGGCCATGACCCACACGGGAGGGTTTTCTTGTCTTCTTCACCTTCAAATAAAACTCATGTTTTATTTGTTGCCAAAATGGTGAAGAAGGCAAGAAACTCATGTTTTATTTGTTCATTGYTGGTAAATGTTCATGTCGGTAGAGATCAGGTTCGCTCTTGACCTCGGTTGTGCTCTAGCCTCCGGTTCTCACTTTATTTGAGGATGAGAAAGGGCTGCAGTGGCCTGTGGACTGGTGAGAAACATTTGGAAGTTGCTTCCCAGAGACCTGAAGGCAACTTATAACAATTAACTACCAAGTATTGAGATATTTCTGTATTCATTGGATGCTTTATTTTACATTCTGTGTCCTCCAGGACATGCCTCTAACCTGGTCAATATTTTGGACTAGTTATTTTTCTTCCCAAAATAACGACAGTCACATTTATTAGGCCTTATCTCACTGTAATAGGCATAAGTGAAAACTTCAGTAAATAGTGCAGCAGATAAATACCACCGATAGAGTTGCTGAAAGCCTCTTCCAGACYGTTTTTTTAAATATTAAAATAAAACCGCTTGAATAACCGCTTTTTAAAACTTAAAATCACTGTGTGTCACTATGTGTGCTACATATCATCAAAAGGGCTTGAAAATAGACCGCTCAAGTGATACTAAAAGGATCTAAAAGAAAGGKGAAATCAGCACCTCTGATTAGTTTTCATAACGCTCTGCTAACTTTGTAAACTATTTGAGAATTATTGTGTATTTTATTTTCTCCCTAAAGCTATTTTTCAGCTTAGGGAAATGCACCATATTTTGCAGATCAGGAGCTGGGGGTCCCTGGGGCCTCTCTGCCTTGCCCTCCAGTGGCCAAGACGGGCCCTCCGTGGGGTTTKGCACCCGTGGCCACTTCTTTGAGTGACTCATTGCAGAGCTCTTTTATCTCTGTCCTTCCCTAGTGAGCCCTAGCCCACATTGTACACCAGTGGAGGAAGGAAAGATGCCACATTGTTGTTTACATCGACCAAATGCATTTTGGTAAGTATTGAAATGTCCTTTTTTTAATTTCAGAAGTGAATGTATTTGAATTTCAGCAGTAGTCAATATATAAGTTAATGTGCTATTTATTCAGCATGTCATTAAAAGTTTCTTTAAAAAGCAAGTTCCTTGTTCCTCACTTAAAAAGCAGGACAAGAGAACGAAAGGTTGGTAATTTTGTAAGCTGTAAGAATCTCAGAAAATATAATGCTGAATAACAGTTTAAGGATCTGGATAATATTGATAGGGATTGAAAGCTTGCTATTAAGCTGGTATTAATTTTATGGATTTACCTATAAGATTTGCTAAATATAAATTTGGCAAGGTAAAGTGTAAGGCCTTCCTCAATTACTGTTTGGATATTTTACAAATACATATTTGTAAATATATATTTTGTATTTTTTTTGCTCTTTTACAGTAATTATCTGTAAAAGATGCAGAGGACCCACTTTACAAGGGAAGCAGGAAAGCTGAGACATTTGGGAGGAAAACAGCTTACTATACAGAAAAGTGGTTGAGTAAATTGAACTTTGCTCTAAACATCATTCCTATCTCATTTTATTATTACTTTTTTTAATTGTAGTACCTAAGTTCTGCATCTCTGACTAGCCAAAGATTCTTTGAAAAACTTTTCTGTGATTTAATTTTTTTTTCAATATGATATCATCTGGATTGCTAAAGAAATCCTAGTGGTAGCCCCTGACCCAAATGTACATCAAGTGCTGGTCCCCTATGGCCCTGGCCTATTTATTGCTTTCCTAACTACTTGAGTTCAAGCAGGAGCTCAGAACAAAATTGAAAATGAGCTTGGGGTCTTTTTCTAGTCCCAATTTGTGCACTTCCAAAACCACTACCCAATTTAGCACAGTCGGCAGCGTCTGCTCAGGAGAGGGCAAAGGCTGGAAGAGCAGGGATGCAGAAGGGCAGGACTGCTGGCAAAGCACCATGGAAGAGCTGTAATTTCTTAGCCGTGCAAGCGTGGCAATTAACATGCACAAGTGAAGACAGCACAAAGAAAGTTTATTTTCTAGGGCTGCTCAAAATGGGTATTTGAGTGTGCAATACAGCGAGGCAGCTAAATTATTGCTCAGGACTAAATATTGAGGTATTACTGCTTAGCAAAGATGCTTCTGTATCGCACAGATGGAAGGCAGCCCAAAAGAGAATATGGATTGCAAACTATCTGCAGAAAAACTTCTGTTTTCATTTATCTCTAATCTAGAACCAAACACTTCTAATTTACATAATTGATAGGTGCTTCACTAGGCAGAGAGAAGGCTTATGGTGGGAGCACCAAGGCACTGGACACCTTTATTACCCTCCCCAACCAGAGGGAATTGGTCATCCTGAATCAAAGCATTTATTGTGTTTTCATAGGGATGCGTGACTTCCTTGGAGTGGTTTAGGTGAATGTCTTTTCAGAATATAAAGAAGTCTGTTTTAAAATAGACAAGTAATCTGTTTTAAAATAGAAAAGTAAATATTTGTCTTTGAAGGAGGCAGAAATGAAAAGCAAAGCAAATAGGTCTCATTCTTGTCCTAGAGAAGGATCTTGAATGCCAGGTTCAGCATTAGGTTACTTATACTACTGCTCTTAGATTAATCTCTTTGGTAATCTTAGTTTTCCAAGACCCCTTTTACTACCACTTCAAGTTTGTTCTGTGGCATTGGCACCTCTTGCTATAGCATCTCCTGCCYACGAGTTTGTAAATAGCTGAATATTAGTAATTCAATTGCTTTAGAATATGCAGTAGACTTGCATGAAAACTGTGATTCTATAAACCAGTGGTAAAACCAAGCTTAAAATGAGAAGCAAAGTATTAGTGATAGTGAAGCTTTATATTGGAAAAAACTCAGACATCTTTTTGTTTGCTTTGAGATATTGCTAACAGTGGCAAAAAAAAATGAAGAAAAACATGTGCAGCCCTCCCTCTGTAAACATTTCCTTCCATTATATTACTGTTCTCCTGACATTTTCCCCCTCAGCTTCATGTGTATTCAATACCAAGAGACAGTCATCACTCAGGGAAGCAGATGCTCAGTCTAGCAGGAATAGAACTAAACCTTTAGTAATTCTTCTTTTTGAAATATTGAGGTGATTTAATTTCACATATGCTTTTAAGGTACACTTATTAAAAATTCATATACTTGCATGATTGATATAGAGGCAGATTTTCTCCTGCAGTTATACCTGCATTTGCCTTGACTAGAGATGTTTACTCTTGTCAGGCAAAAAGAGTCTTCTGCCCACAGATATTAAAAATGACAATAATGGGAGAAAAGACTTCTTTCCAAGGATTGACTTTCAGCTATGTGAACACAATTCTGCTGTACAGTGGATTTAATTTACAGGGAATTTTGGCTTTAGGAAGAGATGTAGTTAAATGTGAAACGAATATTTGTTATAGTATTCCTAGTCTTAAAAAACTGAAGAGTTGATTCTTAGACTCTCTTACCTTTTTTCCTCTGACAAAATAGTCATGGATTATTACAGTCATTTACACACTAAAAATACCAAAATACATCAGCCTGCAACAGCATGTCTGTTATCATTTTTTTTCCTGACTGCTATTTCTCTCTCAAATTCCCATTTTATAGCTGATATTTTTACTCCTGATCCGATTTTTCAAACAGTCTGAGATGGAGGTTGCCCAGTTGCCCTGGGCAAGTGTACTAGTTCTAGCAGAATTTTCAGGAGTTTCCTCCTATTTATCTTCGCCCTACAGAGATCACCAGGATCCTTTTTCGAACAGAAGGAAAATATTGTTCTATGTCTTCAGAAATCCACTCATGGAGATTCTGCACCTGAATACAGGAATTCTGGTCTTTTCATTGAATATTTCTATGTATATGCCAGTCGCTACTTAGAGTCTTATCAGTTCCATGCTATTTATTCCACACTAGGCAAACCTTTCATTTCCAAAGTTGCATCAACTTATGCATGAAATTGGCTTCAATTTTGATAGAAATGTGCAAGTGAACAAGTTTTGCAGTGAACTTGCCTAAAAATGCCTATGTTGAAATCCAGAATTAGAAACATTAGAGGACCTTTGTAGATTAACATATTTCAGAACAAAAAATACATCTAATTTTGGCAACCATTATTTGTTAGGCCACAAGAAGTTATCTGGAATAATGATAGCACCTATATTGCAGCTTTATTTGCTTTTTAGAGCTTTATTGCTCACCTTGTTGGGAATGAAATGCTGCTAATTTGGCCACCGGAGGCTCAGCACAGTTCAATGGGACAAACTCCCCCCAGGGTAGCACCACGAGCATGGGCAAAACAAAACTGGGCTTAGTCTGGCATGTAGGGAGAATGCTTAAAAATTAATACAGAGCTGAGCAGATGCCAAGGGCTGTAATGTTCTAACAAAATGTGTTCCCTGGTTTACGTTAAGATCTACGTAGAATAGGATCATATTCATCAAAGTCAGGCTTTATTATTTGTGTGTACTCTATAAGAAAGGTAGATGAAAAATAAGAAGGTTCCTAAATGGGGGGAGAAAAGTAGAGCTGAGCTTTAAATATTGGGTATTTGTTATCTTGTGACTCTTCTTCCCACAAACTCTCAAACAAGGTTTTTCCCCCCAATTGCCTCTTTTCCTTAATGCTATTTCCTTAATCCTATTGGGTTTTCCTACATATTCTCTGGCGTTTGGACCAAGTGATTCCGTTCAGCATGAAGTGCCTTTGTGGGGAAGCAGAGTGGCTCTGTTTCCTCTTTCCTCCTCCTGTAATGTGGGAAGGGTTGAGATAACTCCCCTCCGCTCAGGAGAAAATGAAAGAAAAACAGCAGGTATGATGCACTACATTTATTTCTGGTTCAGATCTTCATCTACCTATGCTCCCTTTTCTTCTGCTTTTCAGCGTCCTTTGCACAGGAGTTTGCATTTCTGCAGCCCTCCTTTAGTTTCACATTAAAGATTATTCTGTAGCTTTTTTTCTTTCTTTTTTTTTTTTTTTGTATTTTTTTGTTTATTTTCTTATTTCTGTTGTAGAAAAAACAACTCTGGCACTGACCAAAAAAAAAAAATAAAAATCTTTCCTCACATCTTCAAAGTACAGGTTCTACTCTGAGAATGTCCTTACGTGAGCACCGTCATGAGCAGCAGGTACCAGGAATGGTCAGCAACAATCTGCATTAATAAGGATTATGGAGAACTGAGAACTCTTGGCTCACTCTACTCAGGTCTCAACACGGTTCCAGCAGGTTCCAGGGTTTCAAGCTCCACCAGGGCTAACGTGGCATGGATCCTGCACCTCAGTAAGGGCAGACCCAACTCTAACAATATTCTATTCTTTACCTGGCTAGTTTTCAAAGTTTTCTGACATTTGAAGGATAGAGCAAGTTCTGAAGTTTCATGAGCAAGTAGGAGAGCAGTAGAAGAAGGGCGTTCTGAGGAGAAACTGAGGCCCAGCTGATTCGCAAAGGTAAGAGCACAAATACATCTCTCTATATGGCAAGTTAACTTGCTCACTGTAAAACACCTCACTGTAAATCAGTGATTCTTCACCAAATCAAGGCCATCTAGTCCTGACACAGTCTGTAAGCACTGGGAAAGTCTAAGATTTCAGACTGGTCACCACCTACCTGCTCCCACATGTTCCCAGCCAAGGGGCTTGTCTCTTATCCAAGTGTTGACCAGAGCATCCCAGGCCATGCATTATGGAGTGGTCAAGCTCTACGACTTCTTTCTGGGTAGAAATCTGTGTTATTTCCTATGGTAACACCAGGTGGGGTTCTGCTACACATGCTATACTTTTTATAATAATGGAATTGATATAAAGTTGCATACATTTCTGCAGGCTATGACTGTCATAACAGACATTTTTAAGGTAAGTTGAGAATATCGATGTAGGTTTTCTTAACTACTAGACTCTTTTGCAACAGAAACCATCACGAGAAATATTTCCAAGGAATTTCCAGGGGAAAAACTCCCCTGACAGGATCTCCTTGTGGGGCTCTAGGCTCTTAGGCTGTTGGGTGCTTTTGCTAGACGCTGGAGCATCAGGAGAAAAAAGAGCAAGGTTGTCGCTTTCATGCTAGAAGGGCATTAATCCCCTAGAAGGGGACTTAGCATATTCAGTTTTGCACTAAGTCAACAATCCTGTGCTTTATGGGTCTCCAAAGCACACCCCACAGTAAGTCGTTTCTCCAGGATGGTTTCCCAATCCCTCTGTCCTGATGCTGTTGTACAAGCAGAAACTTTTGATTGGTTTTGATTGCTTTCCAGTTCAAGTGTCAACAGATCTGCTGCAGGGAGGCAGCAAATTCAGGCTTGCTGCAAAATGCATTTAGGTTTTAGGCACTGACAGTGTCTTATGTCTTCTTTCCATTTTGGCATCCCCAGGACCACTGGGAGGCCCAGGCAGGACTCAGATCACGTCATTTTGATGAACCAGCTTGGGATGAGCAGTACGGATTCTAAAAGTGACCCATTTCTTGGGGAATCGGCTCATCATCTGTGATCATCCTTTTTACCTTCCCAAACCAATGTTACAGAGCTATGGGTAGATGTCCTGTCCTACATCCTACTTGGAGATGCCTTAGCTTGGTAGGGCTGTCTTACCTAGATTTACTTACACTTACCTAGATTCACTTACAAGTGAGTGGGGTACTAGTTACTCTGCTATTGAAAATCTCTGTAAATATTTTATCTTTTTCTGAGCTGTGTCAGGCTATCATAAATATTTTCTTATTGTATATGTATCTATACCTCACATAAATTATCTCTCTGTATAAATCCTCTTTGTCCATCATGTGGATATTCAAGGTTCACATGGAAATTTATACTTTTAGATTTCTGCCCATTGCAAATTATTTCTAGGTAATTTTTTAATTACATTAATTAATGCAGGATATATAATGCATACTGAAATCCTACTTCTCTTCCCACTTGTTAGAGATGTACTGAAATATGTTTGCTCTGTGCTTCCTCTGAGATGCCCAGTAAGAGAGGTAAGACTTTATTACAAATTAGTGGCTGATGTTTTTTTGTTGTCCTTTTCCTCCTAGGCTTAGCATTGTCCTTATATTACTTTCTTTGCGCTTTACTTTGCTTGCATGTGGACCTTCCCTGCTTTTGACTCAAGAGGACCAATGCTTTCCTTAAGCTATTTTTGCATGTTTCTTTTGGGTCTCCTGAATGGCATTGAAGGAGTTTGCCTTTACTCTTTATTTRAGGACTCCTCAGATGAATACCCGAGGTTGCTTATGGCCAACGTTTCATCCAGGGCTGCTGTGAGGAGAAAGTTGAGGGCACCATCCTGAAGCCAGGGACCTCAAAGCTCAATCCCAAACCCAATTCACCCAGGCTAGAGCTGACAAAAAGTTCTTCAAGAGCCATTTGTTTTGCTTCTCTGGGGAGGTGCTGGGTTCCTTGTCTGCAGTTCAGCCTGGGCTTGGAGCTCAGAGAMAGAGAAAACCCAGAGCTACAGCTGAATGGGGCTGCGCATGCAGTTCCTGCTGTCTTTTATCCTCGCTAAATGGAATTTTTGCTRGTAGGTTTTTACTTTGTTAACGAGGGATTAAATGATGGTAGCYGTGGCCCCTCCTTCGCCTTGCTAATATCAGTCAATAAAGACTGAARACTGTCAGCTACAGCCGCGGTGGGCTTGGGGATGTGAGAAGAGCATGATCCCCTCGTGCTCCTGGGGCAAACTGTCACTTAGAACAAAAGTTGTGTTCTGTGAACAACGTAATAAYTCTGGGGAAGTGGGAAAGAAGAGGTACTTTTGTCAGGGTTGGGATATAATCACCTCTTTGCCTTGACTTGCAGAGTGTTCTTACGTCCCCTGTTCCTTCCCGAGGACCTGGGCAGAAGGCAGAGCCACAAAACAGTGGTGCGTTCAGGAGTCGGAGGGAAAGCACACACCAGGTACTGCCTTGGAAAGCTAATGTGAAGACGATATTCAACAAGTCAGTTTTTCTCTCTTTATCACATCTTTTTACTGTTTTTAATTTTTTCATATTTTGAAATATAAATGCAGAGTGGTTTTGTTTATATAAATGCAAACAAAYCCTGTTCCACGTAATATTTATTTTTTAAATAACTGAATAAATGGCAGTAATGATAACATTCACCATATTTTCAGCTTAYGGAGGGCTTTCGGAGCGCCATTGTCATTTCTTTTTAAACGTATTTACTCTGTACAATGATCTTGAAGATTGTTAATCTGTGATGCAGACTCTCCTCTGTGCATTCAAAAAAAGAAATAATTAAATAGTCAAGACACAGTTTTATAGAGTTGCTGCTGTGAATAGGGAGTTACTATATTTTATCAAAAATGTAATGACTTTMATGTACGTAGTTACACGACACTCGAGCGGCTCTTCAGATTAAAGCCTGCCCAAAATACCCGTCCACACAATAGACTGTAGTCCAGTCCATCACTGCAATACCCTACAAATTGATTCTGAGCACATATTGAGTGCGGGTCTCCGGAGAGCTGCACTTTGGAGCCTATTCAAAAACAGAAGCGAGAAGGAAGTGTGGAACTTGTGGCCAGAAGACAATATTTGATCACACAGTGTTATCTACAAGCGAAATTTCTCTAGGAATTCAGAAGTTTTGCCCTCAGTGACGGTCAATGCCAAAGTTTAAAAATTRGTGTTAATTGTTTTGTGCTCCAAAGAGCATAAAATTGTTTTTGAGGGGAGGAAAAATAGTTTTTCGACATTCACCTACATGTAAATTAGACCAGATAGATAAGATTTTTTTTGCAGCAAAATCATTGATCAAAACCACAACCAGGTAATATTATTGGAACTTGACAACYTTTCTGTTCTTTACCAAATCTAAGTGGATTGTGTAGGGGCAGCAGAGCCTTATGGAAAAGGCCATTAAATAAGAGCTGCAAGGCKTGGAGAATGACCCCAGAAAGAGCAGGGACATTAAAGCTGGATTGAGGTAACGTTGTTGAGGTAGTTCACAAGATGAGCTCGCCACCAGCAGTGCTCTCTTGAAAATTAGCAAAAAATATCCCTCTGGAATACTTCTCCCCTCCTGATAGGCAACATCTTCCTCTTCCCCTGCACTTTAGTATAATCATTTAATGCTTCATTTTTGTGTTTTCTTGCTCCTTAAGTGTTTAATCTTCGTGTTATATCTAGCAAAGTCTAAGTTTCTAAATGCTGTTATATAGCACTTCAATGGTTAGAGATGTCAGGAAATGAAGCGCAGCYTGGAGATAACAGCTTCTACAGAGGGAAAAGATGGATGGAGCGAGGTAGCTAGATCTGTCTAAACAGATCTGTCTTAYGGGTTATRTATRCGAGTCTGCTAAAATCTTGGTGTTRTGTCTTAAATGACAAGTTAGATGGCTTGAAGAACAAAAATGATGTTGACATCATAGTGAGTAGGATTGTCCTACATATAATTTATTTCCCTGCAAATGCAAGTGCATGGAACTCATTAATAATGTGCATGGGTAGTAAGATTATTGCAGTAGGTAGGATTAAATTTTAGTGAGGATCAGAGGACAAAACATTTATGTGTTTTGGCGTYGCACACTAAAATGTGGCCTCACAAGTGCATGTTTTAATATCTTGGCGGCTGATGGGTAAAATAACATACGTTTCCAGGAGCCAACCCRCAATAAGAGGCGATGCTTTAGGTCAGGGTGAGTTTAATCGAAGGTGATGTGAAGTCGGAGAGAATTCCAGGAGCTCTGGAGCAGATCCATGACATCCTAGCACATTGCAAAGCAGAAAGGCAGACCTAAGACTTCTGGGGAGCTGTAATATGGTCTGGTGTTTGAGGCAGACTTCTAAATATCCGTTTATGTGCAGTGAAACTCACAACTTTGTGTGGATTTATGATTGGAAGTACAGTTTTTGCAATATAAAGAACAGTGTGTGTTTTGATGRATATATATTATCTTGCATCAGGTTTTCAGCCTTGTTCATTTGCCAATGAGGCTGCCTAAAGATTCCTCCAGAGTAGCTTGCAGTCTGACTTGTGAGCTTTGCTGCATGGAGCAAAACTCTCATTGTCAAGGGATGCAAAAGCTTCCATAAACCTCCGCACAAAATGGGTTTGAAAATGTTTTTTACTTATTCCTTTGTCATAGGTGATAATCAGGTCTGATCTAAGCCAAGTCAGAGTCCTTGTGGTCAAAACGGTGCAAATAACCACAGGAATAAAGTGCATAGATAAATTTTACTATCTCCAACTAAGGTGCAATCAGTCATAGGACTGTGCAGAAGGTGGGAAACCAGAGCAGCTTCAGGAGACAGGCCTGAAAGTGGCCTTAAAGCTGCCTCAAACCAATAAATACCTACAGTGGGGCTGTCCTCACTGCTCTGTATGGCCGTGAAAGCTGCCCAGGTGCAATCACTGAACTCAGCTCTGCCTTTCCCATATGTGTTGTCTTCGTGCCCTTACTTGTATGAATCCAGGTCCTGGCAGTATATTCTGTTAAATAAGAGAGATTCCAGAATAGCAGCTTGCTTGARCACAGCCTACAGGTCTGCATCAAGACTGATTTTTTCCTGTATTGGTCTAAGTGATGGTTTTATGTGGTAGGACCCCCAGGATCTGTTCATTATGGCTAATTAAATACACTGAATGACTGACTCCAGCTGAARTTTTACAAAAGCAGGCTCAGCACTTGGCATCAGCAAGGTGGTATTTGTTCCATATATCAGTTTGTGCAAAACCAAAAAAAAAAAAAAACCAAAAAAAAAGCCAAAATTTCCATCTTTTAGAGCCATTCCACACCAATGAAAAATGGATTTTTTTTTTGTAGAAATGGTTTTTTTTTGTAGTAACATGTAGAAACATGGGAAGCACAATTTCTGAAGTCTTTTTCTATGTGTGTGATTACTCATCATTCTTCTCCTGTCACTTAGAAAAGAATGTGTGATAATAGGAGAGAATGTATCTTGCAAAGGCAAGAGGGAACAAGGAAGAGAGGAGAAAGTTTTAGAGGAATCTTACCTCAGTACTTCCTCACAGCTTTATTTATTTATTATTTTTTGACTTTAACACCGTTAGATACTTTGCATAGGTTTTTYCTTCTGTTCCTCTTGACAGAGAAAAGCTGCAGAGTAGCACTGGACTTGTGGARCTGCCTGCTTTGGTATTTCTGAGACCCTGTTTTCCCCCAAGTACCCAGGAAATCTCTTACTCTTTATTTGGCAACTTGCATATTTAAAGATCAGGTTGGATAATTTGTGTGTATTTAATATCTAGTTAACTCCTTGGCTCTAGCTAAATGTATTTCCACTCGGGACGAGATGTGGTTGTGCTGGTCCAATTGTCTACCATTCCCTCCCAGYGAAAGGAGGGATAGGGCAACATTTTTGTGTTTTATCCGTTACGTGATTTTTCTGAATGGAAACTCTGGTGTTTGCTCCCACTGCTGCTGCGAATATTTGGGTATTTTGGTTAAAATGTGAGGTTTTATCTGTGGGAGCAAAGTGCGGGGGTATGTCTGCAGCAAAACACAGATAAAACCTAAAAGCTTCTTCCCCTCAATGGCAGGGGAAAAACCCAAAATAAAACTCTGATATTTTTTCCCGAATTCTCGTAATGTTTGTGTTAAAGCAACAAGTGATATGGGGTTCCGGGCAGCCTCGGGAAGCGGTGCCACGGGAATGCTGCTTTGCAGCCCTGGGAAATCCCGCTTGGGCAGGCTTGCAAATGCGCTGCCTCCTCGTACCTCCTTTCCTTGGATTTTAACCTCAAAATAGGATGGGAAAGTTCTTGCCTACATGTATTAATTGCCACGTGCTGTAAGTAACTGGTTCTTCCCCTTCTGAGGGGGTAAAAATGGAATTCTTTGTTTCTAACCTTTTTTTGTTTGTTTGTTTTGGACTTAGTTTTTCTGCTGTCCAGTTAAACATATGAGGTAATGCATTTTGCTAGTGAAAACAGCCCCAAGTTTTTGGGACGATACAGGGCAGAGGGATTGTAGACAGGCTGCAAAGGCCCTGCAACCCATGTGTGTGTTGCGCTCTGATACCAACTAGCAAAAATCTTTGTGAAAAAAAAACCCAAGAATTGCCCCTTATTTTGCTAATGACCACCCTAGGCTGCTGCACGAGGGGCTGATTTCTGGAGGCATCCAGACAGGCTTTGCTGCTGCTCCAGCCACACGCATTCGGGTTGTACTCRCTCACCAAAATACAGATTTTTGTGGAAACACCCACAGAGTTCCAAGGTCTCTGCACTGTTCCTTTAGTTTTCCAGTCGTTTTTTTTTTTTTTTTTTTTTTGCTAGTATTTTTAATTTAAGAATGAGCAACCAATAGTTCCTAGATTTTTATTTATAATGCAACTTTTGCCTACTTTTCTTTTGAAATGAATTTTTAAGTAAGAACACTAGAAAAAACCAAAAAACTCCCCCCTTGCTCCATTTAAAGACAGTGTTTTTCGTCCTTTGTAATTTTTTTTTCAATTTACTGACAAACAAACACACATGACTTTAATTATTAATTAATGTCAGATAGCGTTCCCTTCCCTGCCAAATGTATCCTAGTGCATGAATTGTAGGAGACTCGCTATTTTTGATGTTTTCCTTTAAATATTGAGTCTCTATAAAATATTGCAGCGGTTCCTGATCAATCCTGGTGTGCTGCAGATTAGCAGCATCCGAATTTCTGAGTGTTTAGAAAACCTTGCATCAATTTCTTCTTGAACCTGCAGTTTCTAACAATATTTTGCTMCTGAAGATAGAATGAGAGTTTCTTCCGTTATTCCCTGCATTACATTCCTGTTTCCATACCTAAATTCATGCGTTTCTTGGAAATGTCCAAATTCCAGCAAAACGCATGTGTGTTCTCCTAATGGCTGCATTTTGGTGTGGCTCTAGCTGCTGTCCCTGAAATATCTTTTCTGCTTTCGAATCCTTCCTGGGAGGAAGAGTTGTTCCTGGGTGCAATCACTAATTTGACTGCTATGGTTTTGTGGATGCGTATATAGATATATGCCCATGTTGGTGTGCCTGTGCATGCATAAATGCAAGTATCCAGGTATCTGTAAGCTCTTTTGCTCCTTCTGGGTCCTGCTCAGCCACCTGCAGTGCGGTCACTTATAAAAGTCTTTAAAGTGTCACTTAAGTCTCCAGTGCTGGGTTGAGGAGCTGCTTTTTCGGAATTTCAGAATTCGGAATTTTGGAAGCTAAGAAATGAGGTTTTTTGCTCCCTCTTGCACCACAAAACTTGGATTTTCAGTTCAGCGTCACTTTGCAAGTTACATACCAGAGGGTGAGCAAGAGGGTGACCATCACCTTTCCTCCCGTGGTGCTTCTAAAGAGCCCCTATAGACCTATAGCACCGGGGCTCCTAGGTGCTGCACTGGCACATAGCGGAGCAGCCTGCAGTTGTTGTTAGAGCCGTTTCTTGCAAGTGGGAGCAGACGTTTGTGGGGGACAGGGCAGTGCTCTGTGATGGAGATCCCCATCCTCGGCTTGCTGCACAGTCATGGGACCGCTGCTATTTGCATAGAGCCGGGCTGCTGCCAGCAAATATTAATGGGTGACTCCTTATTCATTTAGCTTATGTTTTTGAAAGATGCCTCAAAAACAAAAAGATTGTATCTGTATGTTGTTTTTTAATTTATTTTCACCTTTTTGTCTCCTTTGGAGAGCCCTAGTGTATCAGCACTTTGTTTACCACAAATTAAAGCTTAGCTGATTGTTTACGGGCTGCGGACCCTTGTGCATTGCTCCGGCACTCTCCCTTTTTTTAATAATCACAACCTGGGATTCATCTGCAAGAGGCCCTAATCTGCATGAGAATTATACAATTAACTTTTGATTAACCGCCTAGTTCTTTTGGAAAGCGCRGTGTATAGGATACTCTGCATTTAAATAATTTTCCTTAAATTGGGAGCAGGCCTTTCATTAAGCTGGCAGAGTTTGACTAAACAACAACATTTGGAGATAATCAGGGTCAAAACAATAGGCAGGGCTGCAGGGCTAGAATGTCATCTTTAAATATAACAGCCGAGATAAAGGCACCCAGATTGCGCCTTATCAAAACACAAAAAATCAAAGCTCTCTCTTGTCTGTGGCAAAATACCAGGCCCTAGTGTTTAGGGCGACCATTGTTTGGGCCTATAAGTGCTGCCGGATTTGCATTCAGCGAGCCGGTTCGAACGCACATTACATCACGTAGGGTACTTATCTCGGAGCCTGACAATAATTATCGGGAAGAATATACGCAGAATGACTTTTTTGTGATTTTTATGCATCCCCGACACAAGGAAGGGGAGATAACGGCATTATGAGAAAGGGGAGAGTCTCAAAAGGCTCTCCCTGGAGCTGCGTTCTTCGATTAAATTTGCGGTGCCACTCTGGTGTGCTGAACAAGTGGAAAGAAAGACTATGAGGCTTTTATATAGGGTAATAATAGCCCCGAACACAGCCCTTACCAAAAGATAAGATCCATTGTCGAAACAAACAAAGGAAGCGGTATTAAACACCACTTGAAGAATATATATGAGCAAAGTTTTCAATCCTTGGATTTGATTTTTTTTTTTCTTCTTCTTTTCCGTGCCCTGAGCCGGGATCTCTCTTGCTCTTGCCAGGTCTGGTTGCAAGCGCAGAGCTCTTTGCAGCATCTTCCCCTTCCAAGCAGCATTCCTGAGATTTCAGCAAAGACAAGGGGGGGACTCGACCCCTAAGAGCCCGGGTTGTGGTTCTGCTCCCATCTCTTGGCCTCTTTCCTGACATTTCACTGCTCTGCTCCCCAAATATCTTTGCTGGAGGATGCAGCCCAGGCTCTGCAGATGTGATGGGGTGACGGTTGCCCTCTCTGTGCAGAGGAAATGTGAAAATCTGTGTCGGGGAAAATCACTATTGCTGAGGACAAGTCATAAATCTCTTTTTTTTTCGTGGTTACCGGATTACGAGCAAGCATTTGGCAGCGCGTTGTGAAACGAATTCGTAGAGAAATGAGATGCTAATTAGAGCAGACTGTGAAATCTGCCCAGATTCCTAACCAGAATTCTAAGAAAGGCAAAACTGCTAAAAATAGCAAATATTTCTGTGTTTTATTCCTTGCAGTTCACATTCCTGGTGACTTAYGCAGCGCCTGGGCGATGCTCTGGTCCGTGCGCTTTGCAGAGGGTCTCAYGCAGTTTATTTGGGCGACGCAGATATTGATGTTGGTTTATCTCTGAGCAACCCCATAAGGTGAACAACCCTTTCAAGCAAAGACAGACAGACCCACATATGCCTCTGTAATGAAATGCCAACATTTGCTATTATTCTGTGCTCAACAATCGGCATGGGGTGTTTGATGCTCAGAGGCAGCTCTGGTGGAGAATTTTTTGCCAGTTTTGTGTTAAATRCATGTGAAAACTTTTTCTTATATTGTATCTTTTATGTAAGTTATCCCCAAATCTTTCATAATATGTTAAAAAAAATATTGACCTGCTTTCTATTCCCCCCTCCTTGTTTTACCCATTTTTCCCCAAAGCAGACGCTGCTGAGACACCTGCAGCGTTCAAATCCTGGGACTGTGTGAGGTGCCAAAGCCTAACGCGTGAGCCATCCTAAGCACTCGGATGGGAAGWGACTCCTTCAGATCGTGTAATTTTGCTAAAGAATAGGATTGTGGAAATACAACTATCTTTGTCTTCTCTACATTTGGGTTTTTTTTTTCTTTAGCCTTATAGGCACTTTAAAAAGGGAGAAAAACTAAAAGTCAAGGAATCTGAGATGTGCACAAATGCTGGGTGTCCTGGGGCTGCTGATTAAATCTGTATATAGCATTTGAATGGAGAAAGAGAATATACTGTATTTCGTAAGGAAATCAAAGCGCTTTGACGCGGGATAAAGTGCAGGAGGGTGGTTATGAGCTGCTCCTCGGCAGCATCCCGGCCACTCCGCGTTCTGCCAGCACCCGTGAGGGCAGCCCCAGGCACAGAGGTGCCTTTTAGTCACTTTTGATTTACTTTTTTCATGGTTGACCTAATAYGAGGTCTGAAGATGTTTATTTTGCTGCTCCTTACAAGAATTTTGAGTGATACCACGATTTTCCTTTGTTTTCTTTCAGTGATTATGAGGGGGTGAAAATCTGTCTTTCTACTGTGAAATTTTAATTCTTTCTGCCTTTTTACTTACCTGCAGACTAAGATTTTCCACTTGTACCAATGCAGACACTGAATACTGAGAGATATGGTGATGATGACATGATCTCCTCAGGACCATTTCAAAAAATCATGTTTACAAATCCAAAAGCAGCAGCTTTTTAGAGAAATCTGGCAGAATATTGCTGATATTAGCTAAAAGAAGATGTGCATTTAAGTTGCTCCACTGCATTGTGTGTAACTCCTTGAACTGGCCTGTCTGGAGTTGTTYTGCTGATTTGTTTTCTCTGATTTTTTTTTCTTTTTCTTTCCCCTTGATAAAAGCTCATCTACAAGAAAGACAAAACCTTGAATTTCGATAAAACTTTCATGCAAACATACATCTAAATTTCAGGATGAAATTCAAGCTCGAGGTATGAGAATGCAAGAGCAGCCCTGTGGCTGGATTACCCAACACGGAGGTAGGAAACCCCAACCTTGGGGTTTTGTTCAGCTGAATCAGCAGATCACAGGATCTGCCTTGAGTCCCTGCATTCCTTATGGTTCAGCAATACAGTCCTGGCCTAAGCTCTCCTTTCCCGAAAAAATATGGGAAGTCTAGATTTGCACTGGCAACATTGATGGAATCCCAAATGATCCTTTTATTGKAAAAGATTTTTCAGCTTCTCTTCATTTTCCTCTGTGTTTTCTAGAAAGAGCTGCTTTCTTTTTATGCAGGCTTATTCCATATTTTTATGTTCACGCTTACACTCAACTAAATGAGCAAGCTCAGGCTGGTTTAGGCTTTAATTTGGACTAATCTACACTAAGTGTCTTTGCAGGTATTGACAAGGTCTCTGCAAAGCTGCCGCCAGCGATTTCACGGGGKGATCTTTGCCCATCTTGAACTTTGAACCTCATCTCTGACCCAAAGTGAGTCTCAGCCAAGACAACTTCAGCTGCTGCTCCTCAAATAGCTGCAGGTCCTGGCACGCAGCACGACGCATGTTTTTCCCATGGAAAGACAATGCCTTAGTTTGTTCCAGACCTCAAATTTAACAAAGAAAAAGTTAGAAAACAGCATCTTGCACAGAAACTAGATGCTCACTTATTTTCTGGTAGGATGCAAAAGCCTTTGGGGGCTGTTGGAAGTATCTACAGCCAAGAGGCAAGTGTGGGAGGTGCATGAGGACAGTCTTGTGGCTTCTTCACATGGCAGAGCCTGGCAGTGTACGTCAAGAATTATTATGTTTAAAAAAAAAACCTTTAGCGAGTCAGTAGAAAAGCATAAAACCTGGGAGATATTAGAGTACCTGTGTTTTTTTTTTTTTTTAATATTTACTATTAAAGTCCCCTCGTCCAGTGAGGTTGGTCAGGTAGCTTCTAGAGACAGGTTCTGCTTAACAGCATCTGCCTTAATTTAATTTGGTGGCCCCATGTTTGCCCTCTCAGTGAGGTTCCTGTTCCTAAATGGTGTATAAAGTTCCAGGAGATTCATTCCCATTCGCAGCATTGCACGGAGCTCCCCTCCTCTCCTAGCCCTTCCCAGAGTCGTAAAAGGATTAGGTATGCATATGGATAATGTGAATGCATTACCTTTCTAAAGGTTCAAATCTAACATATAAACTTCCATGCTTCAGGCTATAAACCATCCATTAGCATCTTCTTGTAATTAGGGACTCTCTTAAACCTTTCTTGTTAACACTTGACATTTTTTTCAGAGAAGTTATGGGAACTTTCAGAGARGCTGTAGCAGTTTCTAGGTTTTATTTCCACATTTTAGATTTAGCACGTCCAGGTTTTAAGGCTGTATCTCTGTATTAATATAACGTTTTCCAATGGTAAAAATCAAAGTTCTTACCGAGCATGGGTACATTTGCAAATAATAGCACGGATACTCATTATCTTCATTTCTGTCATTCCAGTCACCATTAATTGGCTAGAATATTAACAGTATAATGTCATCACTGATGACCACATACATTACAGGTCTGAATGACAGAAAAGATGATAGTATTGACAGGGCTGACAGTGAAGCCGGGAAGGAGGGTGTCTGAAGAGGAAAGATCAGGAGTCCAATTTTGGTCACTTTAAATTTGAATTTGCATGGAGACATTCAGAAATAGATGTCAAAAGAGAGAACGAAAGGCAGTGGAGAATGGGAGTTGACAAGTCCTGACTGGAGAGGTGGATCGAAGAGTAATTTGTATAAAAATGGGCATTAAGCTGTCTGTGCGGATAAGCTGCTCAGCTGTAGACCTCGTTGGCAGGCAAGGCAGGAGGGCTGTTGTGGGTCCTTCTGCAGAACAGAACAAAGAGGGCAAGAAGGAGGCAGCAGAGCTGCTAGGAGGGGTAACAGAGAGGGGCAAGTGAGAGAAGAAGAGTTTTCCAGAAAGACTCTAGGGATTTAGTTGGTTGGTGACAGAATTTGAAAGCTGTCCTTAATTTTCCTGAGAAAGAAAGTCTTCTTGTTGCTGTCCTGCAGAAGAGCGTTTGCCCCGTCCTGTGCTGCACTTCAGCCCTGCCAACAGGCAAATATTCGGTGCTCCTTTATTGTCAGGGAATAAAAGCTTTGAATTGTTGCACTGAGCGAGCTGGCCAACCTCCCAAGGTGCCTTCCAACCTCAGCTCTTGTGCCTTTCTATCATAGGTACCAATTATTTATTATATTTATTATATTAATTATATTTATTATATACTTATATGATAAAGCTTTTTGAAATGCTGAGAAGCTTTTGAGCCGTTTTTGTGTGGATTTTCTGTATATTTTTTAGAGGGGCCCATCTTCCACGGCAGGAAAAGGCCATAGCTGTGTTATACAATGCCTAAGAGGGCGCAGGGAAGGTGCTTTAATGTACTGTCAAAATATAATTTATATTGACTGGTCCAGCACAAAAATGAGGAAGGAATTATGACCCTCTCACTCACTTATTTAGGGAAAAGGAGAGTAAGTGACAAGTGTGAGATCATGTCAAAACTGTGATGGAGCTGACAACAAATAAAGGCTCTTTATTCCAAACCCAGTGCATTCACAATGTCCTTCTTGCATTGACCATGCTAACCCTTAATAACATCCATTAGCAATGACCATCTTGCTCACCTCTTTCCTCATGCACCTGATCTCCATGAGGAACTTGCTGCCTTGTCAGAAAGCTTGTGAAATCACTCACGAAGTTCTACTGAAAACATAACTGGCACCATTTTGCAGTTCCAGTTTTATTTTTGCTAAAATGCAAGGCGGCGAGCGGTGCTGATGGCGCTAAAAAGAAAGATGTTCATCGTGGAAATCAGCTGTGATTGAGGCTGAGTCATATAGTGTGTTCTCCCGGCTATAAACTGCCTTGCCTGGCCCTAGGCAAGGCAGCAGCGAGCAGGTGATGTATTGCTGATTGCTGCCTTCTAGTTTTGCAAAACAACTCCTAAAGCTCGCTTGGATTTGCTGCAGGAGCATCGCTTACAGCGGAGATGCTGCCAGCACTAATAAACAATAACAGGTTTGATAATAAATGGTTTTAAAGAGTCTGTTTTGCACTGCTTCCAGTCTGGCAGGAGGGGAAAACAAAAGAGTTGACAGATTGGCTGCTGAGCAGAAGTTGTTGCTAAATAGGTGAATTCACAGTGTCTGTTTAGCTGTGTAATGCATTTTGCATCAACTTTCATTTTTGACTCCCCAGGTGACAAGAGCCTTATTCTCTTGTTGGCTCTGTCTGGAAACTCTACAGCTACATCCCAGGGATGTTACACAGGTCTTCCTASGCGTCATGGCCTTGTTTTTGCTATCCGTTCACGAAAACGGACACTTGAGTCATCTTCTTGTATGTATTGATTCATTTCTCCTTTTAATTTAGCGCTGGAGAAGGCTGTTAGCCTCTACTCACCCATACAACAAGATGATATAATCTGATAGCTGTTCTCTCAATCCGTTATGGGAGGGTGATAAAAGAGTTTTGCTTCTGTATAGGAGGATCTCTTGACTTTTCTCCTCCAGTGTGCCTGCAGCGGCTGCTGTTGTCAGCGCTCTATGCCTCAAYGTGATGACCTCTTACTTATTTCATGTGTTACTTGAAGCCTGTCTTATTTAACTGGCGTCTCCCTCAATGGCCCCATCCTTCTCCTGGCTGCATTRTTCTCTTAGCTTGATAGATTATTAACACTGGCATTTTTAAAGACATTAGTTCAACTACAAAGCGGGTGGTGATGGAGACCCCATTCCTTTCTCTCAGAGACCAGTGATTTTGCCTCAGTTTTTCTCAGCGTGGGGAAGGTTTTGCTTTTGGAGGAACTCCGGATAGACGCAGAGCGGACCCTCCATCCTGCTGGCTTCRAGGCGCCTTGCATCGCTGCTTGAGAGCAAAGGTTTAGCTCTCAGCTCGAGGAAGCGCGGACCCCGAGGTGGCTGGCAGCCCTGCACACAGTTAACCCGCTTTAGCAGGAAGGTGAGAAAAGCCTGAGTGGTGGAGATCACCAGAAGAACCTTTGCAGGTGTCCATGAGTGACCAGCTGCAGCGGGCTCCGTGCTTTGGGTTTGGGATGTGCTCCAYGCGCCACCACGGGCTGCTTCCAGCCATGCAGGTGAGGCCCCCTCGGGCGCAGGTTGATCCTGGTGTCTCTCCCATCCCCCTTTCTGGAATTCCAACAGGCTGCCCCATCTTCACGTATAATTACTGAAACCACCGAGCAGCCAGCAGCAAGCCCTGCGTCCCCCCTGCCCTCCTAAAACCATCTGTGGAGCGATGATTTATTTGCAAGGGGGAAGGCAAAGATATATACAGTGGATATTTTTTGTAATAAATATTGCCCCAAGCCTGCCTTTACTTGTAATGTGGTGACAGAAATCCATTTTCTATCCATTTCTGTTTATATCTCTCATACGGAATAAAATATATCAAAGATAAATAAAATTTATAGCTTTACATTGCTAGGAAAAAAAAATCTTGGTGTGGACTGTGCAAAACAGCACTTAAAAAAAAAAAGAAGTAATTGCACAAAAACCATTTAAAAATCTCCTTGTTAATTATTTTCGCTATGGAAAAGGTATGGCTGGGTTAGATTAATACTTAGGAGACATGTTTTGTTCACTTTCTGCAGGAACTACTCCTGTTCTTTGAAAGGCCTTTCTTTTTTTATTATTTTTTTTTCCAGAGTTCCTTATCTGAAAAGGTTTACATGTCTTCATGCAAGTAGTTGTCATGCTTTAGAAAAATCACAAGCAGCAAAAAGTCAGAATTGTCAGTTCAGAAGACACTGCTTGTTCCACTGGGTAAAAGCRCGAGAGCCGTGCTGGCAAACGATCTTTAGGAGGCAGAGAGAGGAGGGGGGAAAAAAAGATGGAAACAGCAGCAGAATGAAGATAAAAAGGCTTGCAGGCTTTATTCTCATTGAAGGTTGGCAACAGGAAATCTGTTGGAGTAGAAGAAGAATATCTGATAGGTCATCTGTTGTGTAATGAAGAATAGAAGACAGAAGACAAGCTAGGAGAAGCAAGGTGATTCCAACCCTCAGAGGGAYGGGCGATCTTATGAGAGAAACATGAAAGCAATACCTTTATAAACTGACCAAATTTAATTTACTATCAACGAGCCTTGTAAGACTGCAAGCTGACAAAATCCATTTATAATGTTATGGGTAAGACTGAAGTCATACATTTTTCTCTAGTGGAATCATTTTATTATGTATTCATTTCTTTTTTTTTTTTTTTGTGCAGGTCTTCTGATTAAAAATTACCACTAAGATGTCAAATATTTCCTTGTCCTCTGGTATCTAGGCTTAGCTATCCGATAACTTATTCTGACTATCCATCTTCTTTAGTCACAATAAAAGGCGTTTTCAAAGGACAAGCAAAAGCAGATAAATATGCTGTCATTTAATATGCACAGTTTGCAGCAAAATGTCCATATTGTTCTGCTCTGTGCGTTCCTGGAGAGACCCTGGAGCTGTCACTACCTTTTGTTGCAATAGTTTAACTGCTAGGCCTGGCCATCAGTGGGTTTCCCAGCCGATGCTTTGGTGATCACGAGCTGAAATTCAGGACGGGCACGTGGCTCTCGGAGCTTTTCCTTCACTTCTGGCACGTTCAGGGAGCCAAAACCTGGATTCCTTACACTGGGAGGGGATAAGATCCAGTATCTTCAAGAGCAGAGAAGAGGGTTTCTAAGGACAGATCTCAGTGTGGTGCCAACAGCCTTGCCCGTGGAAGCTGCTGTCTCTATTGAAAGCTGTCTTGGAGAAGATTTTCCAAGATTTTTGCCCCATTTGCCACCTAAACACCTTATTCCCTTTGGTTATGCTTCGCAGGTCATTTTTGGAGAGCCCGGGAGTGGAGCCACGAGGACGGAGCTGCTCCCCTTGCCAAGGAGCATCTCGGCTCGGCAGTGTTGAGGCTGAGCAGCACATCTGCAAGGGGAGAAGACCCTTCCCCTTAATCCTGGAAAAACGAGTGCCGGTGCCATGTGGCTCTGGGTTGCAGTGTGGGGTGCTCCTCGCCCGAATAATTCCTGTGTTATTATGGAAAGAAGCTGTATGTCACCCTGTGTGGAAGCATTAATGTTATTTGGTTTGTTTTAGAAATCTCTCAGAAAAAAAACAGCTGCATTAGGCTAACTTATTTGATGATTTTGTTATGTGCTTTTAAATACCATAAGTTAGAAGGTTCTTTTGCCTGCTTCCCTACAAATCAGGTTTAAACTTGCATTTTCGGGTCTTTGTGCTAACAAAATTCCCAATTTGCTCAGCTCAAATTCTGTAAAGTGGTGGCAAAAGCCAAAAGAAGTGCTGTGCTTTGGCAGTGGCAATSGCTGTGTTTTACATAAATGCAAAAAATTAGAACTTTTTCTGAACTTTTGGTGCCTGGGTCCTTCTGCCAAGGAAAGCACACATTTCTTATGCCCGCAGTGCCATCCTGCTGCCATCGCCTTCCTTCTCCTGCCCTTGCCTTGGAACAAAAAAATTCCACCTGCAGCAGGGCCCGTGTCCATCAAAACCTGCGCCAGTGCCCTCGTATTGGCTCTGAAAGGAACCTTTCCTTTGCAAAATTCCAGCGAGCAATGGATTAAAAATGACAATTCTATGTACAGCGAAAACAAGAAGATAAAATACACAAAACGGGGCAATTATGAGGTGCTGAAAGGCTCTGCGGACCCGCAGAGCCCCGGGAGCCCAGCTCGTTAGCGAGCGCTGATGAGGACGAGGCGCAGACACYGTGTGAGAACTGAGCCTTTGAGCAGCACCGTTTGGGCTCTTTTGCAGGAATATCAGCGTTTCTGTGCGGAGCTCTGGGGGATGCTGTGGTTTCTCTCCCCGCACAGATGCTATACAGGCCCAGGACTGTATAGGGCTATACAGCTACATAGACCAAGCAGCACGCTCCACCACGCCAGTGCCAAGCACGCCGCCAGTGCCCATAAATTGCAATAATTCATTGCAATTATATATTTACTGCGATTTATTGCAATTATTTGCATTTATTGCCATTATTTATACTCACTGCAATCGTAAGTTTCTATTTCTTGCCATATAAACCCCTGGCATGGGGCTGGTCACGCCGGCACGTTGACCCCAGGCCCRGGTGCTGCGCGGCGGCCGATTGTTTCCCACCTCATTTGCAAACTAAAGGAGATAGGGAATGAATTAAACTTCCCGCAAGCACTCAGGAGGGTTACACAGCAGCCTATCTCTAAGGCTACCGTGCCACYGGCATAAAAGAACTCGGTATCAATGTAATTATTAATGATAATTCTAAAGTAGTTGCGCTGCTGCAGGATTTCTCAGATTAAGAGCATAATGAATTAGTAATAAAATCCTAGCGCGAATTTATGCCTTAAAAATGATTTCCTTTCTGGTTTTGAATCTCCTTACATGCTTGTAAAGGATGTACTTGTTGAAAGAGCTTCTCTGCCTCGCTTTGGCTTAAAGATGGGTGTCTTCAGCAAAGTCGCAGGCCTTGCAGCGACCCTCTTTGGAGGGAAGGCTGCCTTTCCTGCAGCCGAAACAGGATCCGACTGATGTGTCCTTGCACGCTGTACCATTAAGCGTATTATAATGTATTATAAATACCCGTCTCATGGGCAGCCTCCCGGGCTGGTGAGGAAGAACTCGGTGGATGCTGAAGGCTCAGGGCACAAGCGCAAGCCCAGGCTTCCGAGTTCATGAGTGTTTGGCACCTCGTCCGTAGTGTCTGATGCTCCAGAAAATTAGAATCACCAAAAGCTGAAAGATGCTCATGAAAGAGTTCAAATATTAAAGTTGTTTTTCGAAGTATAAAATCAAAGCTGCGCCGGGAAAAGAGGAAAAACTCTCCTCAGCAGGGCTTTTCTCAGCTTAAATTTTACCAGCACGTGATTATTAATTAGCAGATGCAGGGAGTGAAACAGTTCCTGCAGAASGATGTTCTCCCTGTATTCCTGGGAGATGCAGCCTGTGCTCCAGCGGGGCTTGGATGAGCTACCCCATGAATGGAGCTCCCCTCTGCCTGAACCAATCTACATGACCAACATGCGGAAAAGTACTTAAAAATACCCAATGCARTGAAAATGCATTTGCAAATTTGCAGTATGTGCTTAAAAAGGATGGTTTTGCCACTTGTTTCTGAGCAGAGCTGCAGAGAGATGCTGGTACCACTMTTACATGTGAAAGAGAGTCATGTTTCCATGGCAGTCCTATAAACTTACCTCTTTAATGCTTATTTATTTATTTTAAGAAATGCAGAGTTTATTTTAAGGAAGAATGGCAGTGCCGGGCTGGGTGACACTAACCCGTCCTGGAAGGGCCCCCATCAACAGAGCTGTTCTCATCCCCCTGCTCCAGCCAGGCTCGCACTTAAATGGGTGAAACGCCCTAAAATATTGTCTGCCTGCCACAGTAAAAGTCCTTATGGCAAAAGTACTTTTGTCCAGGTGCACTCCCCAGGAAAGTTTGCACTGATGGGCTTTTTTAATGATATTACTATGAAAAAGAATCGATATTTGCTGGAAATGAAGATACGCTTTTATCCCACGCTCAAATTTGGCCTCCAGAGAACTAATTTGCTGTGACATCCTTTTCCTTGCATTTAAGAACGCTGGGGCACACACTGTATATTAGATGTTCTGATCTGTGTTAACGATGGCTCAGGTGAAATTTTCATATCTTTTTCCTAGCATATTTATTTTTCCTAGCATATTTAATTATTTCCTAGCATATTTAATTATTTCAATTATATGGAAATATAGCATATTTCCATTAGCATATTTAATGGGAAGCACAGCCTATCCCTGCTAGCTGCAAGGTGGAGCAGGAACGTGGACGAGGAGCCGTGCCTTGTCCCAGSGTTGCCTTTGGAGCTCTGGGAAGCTGCAGCTTCCCAGGCACTGGCACCCACTGGTGTACCCGTCCATCTGGAGGTGRCCTGTGACCACCTCAAGTTGCTTCTTGATGGGTTAGATTTGTCATTGCCCTCCAATTCTGACACCTGTCAACTTCCAGACTTGCTGTAAAGAGAAGAACAACTTTTAACACTTTGCAAGCATTTTGAAAAATAAAAGAAATTTTTGGATATGCTTTATTAGTTACCAATGTGGTATTGAACTTGCTGTGCAGAGCACTAAACCTGAAAATGGTTTGGGTGAATGTGTGAATGCTTGAGGAAGCTGCTGCRGGGTCGCAGGTAGGACTAATTCAGGGACTGATGTTGCCCCATGTTAAGGTCTCCTCTATGTTCCTGAACCCACTTTTCTCTCTTCTCTTTCATGTTGTCAGTACCTCCTTGGATCAGACTGGGCTCATCCCCTCTTGCCTGTTCTGGGATTGAATCATGGCCCTGCAAATATTAAATCACCGTTTTCTGCAAGAATTATGTGAAATGCTCGGCCCCGTCTCCGCTGTGATTGTTTACAGATGTTGAGGCCGTCCTGAAGAAACAGTCAGTGTCTTGACTCATCCTAAAAAATGCTCACCATCTGTGCAAGCACGCGGCGATGTGCTATATTTCAGGTAATTAGCACCACATGGCTCCCCACTCCCGTCCTTATTTATTGATTTATTTCGTTTTGCTTGCTTTCTAAGATAGCTAAGAACTATGCTTCTCGATGCCTGAATTTTGTGTCTTCCGGCCATATAATGCACTCTTACCCCTGCCCGTTACAGCGCTTCTCTGGGTGCCCGCACGTCGCTTCACCTTTAGTTCCAAGCCGTAGTTCTGCGCACAAAATAGCTCCGTTATTGGTGCATTTSCCTGTTTGCTGTAAAGAAGACAACTGGATTCGTAATAGTCTATTAAATGGTCTATTAAATAATGTAGTTGCTGGAGGGACCTTGGTAATACTGTATGCAGTGACAGGGTAATAATTCTGTGATTCAGATGTTGCATGGATTTCCTTTCTGTTACAGCTGTTTGAAACGTTTTCTTGAGAGTTTTCATAAATCTTTTCTACTTCTCGGCTGGCCTGCAGCCAGCATGGATCCGCTCCTTTTGCTAAAACCCAAGATATTTGGCAGATAAGGCGAGTTTTTCTTTGCTGGAAGTGTTAGTCCGCTATCGGCTGTGGAGAAATCGCTGTCCCCAGGCTGGGCASCTGGCTGAAGCTGAAGGCTCAGTCGTGATTAAGGGTGGTATAACCCTGCACCAGCTCCCATGCACGAGGTGGGTATTTGCTTTGGAGGCTGCGATAGCAGAACGGGTGCTGACCAGCTGGTGCTGCCGCTGACCASTCTGTCCATATCTATGAGCAGTTATTATGGTTTCAAACAAAAGTGGGTCTCCATATATACCAGGTGCCTCAACGACCTACTGGGAGACCCTCCGTAGGGTTTTAATGCTAGACATGGGAAGCTCTTTTCTGGGGTTGCAGTTGATGCTGGGGATGCATAAGTGACTCATTCAACATTGCAAAGATGCCTGTGTTGACGCTGGGCCTGCAAAGCGTGTTCCTTGAAAGCATGTTGCTTAATTCACCCTCTGAGGCTCTGGGATCGAGATTTTGCTTCCCTTGAAGAAGCTGATCTCAAAGGCATGCGAATGGTCCCGTTGGGATTATGGTTTAGGCGTTTTTCTCGGCTAGGGATTAATTCTCTACCTTGTCATCTGCAGTGGAACCAGCTGTTGGACACCACTGCATGCAGTTTACAAAGTGCACACTACTGATAGCTGGTGAAAAGGTTTTGTTTCCTTACTTGTTTGTTTACAAAAAGGAATAGTTTTTCTTTTTCCCAAGTTCTTCATTTTTTCTCCTCCACTAGTGGCATATTGCGTTTACACTTCAATTTATGCGTTATCACTCCGTATTTTCACTGTGTTAAAGTGCCATAGGAAGTTCATATAATGCCATCCTTGTGCATTAAAAATACTTAGAATTAGATGGCAGTGATGGTGAAGGCCACTTTGCTTAATGTGTTTCTGTTCTTAAAACTTTTCRGTGCCRTGGCTCTATTTTATATTGCTAACGCCTAGCCAAGTATCAGCTCTCTGCCCTTTGAACAAGAGCAAACTGCTCCAGTTTGGTTGTATTTTGACCCAGTTCAAGATTGGAGGTTCTCCTGCTGCCTTCTGGTTCTTCTCAGTGCTCTCAAGTCAGCTTTCTGTCCTGCTCCTGGTGCACCAAGGCCAAAAAGCCTTTCCTGATGTGGCATCTCCTTCTGAGATAATAGTTTTCTGGGCTCCAAGTTCTCCAGAAGGTCCTTTCATTTTTAGAAGAATAATTTGTGGACTAAAACCAGTGTGCCTTTTCACTAGAGTGTTATTCTTCTCTTACTCACCTTAAGAAGTTGTTTGGCCATTGCTGTGATACCTCCATGAACTACAATTTTATTTTGTTTTTATTTGTGGTGATGGTACGGCACTTARTTTGCTTTGGTGCTTTGGCCTCGGCACTGATGTGTGTTCTGTTGTTTGCAGCCTCTGCTTTTCGAGCATTCGAAACTTTGCAGCGAAGTTGAAGCTCAAGCTGCTGCTGACCGCAGGGACCAGCAGCCTCCAGAAGCGCTGCGGGCCGGTGCCCAGATCGCACTGCAGCACCCGTGTGAACACCCTGCAAGGGAACACAGGCTCAAAACCGAAAATCTCGGGGCGATATCTTCAGGATTTCAGGTCAACGCTTTTCCCTGCTAAGTGCTTGTGAACTCAGCCCGAGGACAGGCCGCCCCTCCTCACTAACGTGGGGCACAGGTATGGATTTGGGCTATGGTCCTTGCAAAAAAGCCAGTGTGTGTGGAGAGTGGGCTTTTGTGTTTGGAGACAGGAAAAAGAAAATATTCTGTGGTTAAGATCTGGTGAGATTTAATTCAGAGAAAATGTTGGCCTTGCTTAAACTCGTTACCTATAATTCTTTTGCAGTGTTGTTTCAGYTGGCAACTGCATTTTCCTGTGTGTATAATCATCCTATGTGTTTAAATGGGGATACTCCGGTTACTTCCTTAACGTTATAGGATATCTATTGGTGAATTATTTGGCATAGGGAGGTGCAGGCAGCGCAGTTCTCTTTCAAAAGGAGTGTTTTTGGAAAGGCTATTCCAAATTGTCCCAATAAATGCAAATTTTRCCAAGCTGTTGGTTTGCTTCCCACCTAAGAAGTATAAAACAGGGCTGCTCTGGTTCTGCAGGAGGGGTCTGCATGGCACGGCCATCAGGAGAGGGCAAGCAGAAGTCTGACATTTCAGCGTTATCCAGTGTGTTGTACTTCCTATCTTCAACAAATCCCTGAATGTAGACATGAGATAGAGGAAAGACTACAGCCCGTGTTGAGAATACGTGCTGCAGTTGCGTTGTGTTGCACTGTATGGGTTTGAGCACTAAATATCGAGCACTGAGCAATTTCACCTACCATTTCTCTTGCCAAGACAGAGATCCGAGACATTGGTGGAGTGCTAGACTCCATAACTGTGGCATATTGTTATTTTGGTCACTTTGGGTCTTTGTCGGGTGCTCCCACGTGTTTGGACATGGTGGTGGAGCAAGCGCTGGGACAACATTCCTGAGGAGTCTCCTCTTAGAGGAGCCACCAGCTGCCCCAGCACAGTCTTGGACTGATTTTCCTCCGAATTCCTTTGGGTTTTCCTCATCACCAAGGACCACAGTAGACGACAAGCTGCCTGTTAGCATGCAAAATGTGCCCTTCTTAATGTAACAGATCTTTTTCGTGTGTGTGTATGTCAKCTAAAGAGAGGAGCATCTTATTTTCCCTTAAGCAGAAGAGCATCTTATTTCCTTGAGCATCTYGAGAGCACAAGAACGCAACATTTTGCTTGGCTTGATCTGTGCATTTATTGCTGCTTGTGTTGCTGTTGCTGGTAGATTATTTGCAGGTTTGTGCTCCAGATGTGAGGCCAATGGGTGTTTTGCTCTCATCCCCCTCCAGAAGATGTGTGCGTTTTGGCAGGGGCGACAGGACCCGAAGGGGATTTTGCTGCCCGAGAGCGGAGCAGGACGCGCGGAGCTGCCTGCAGCTCGTCCCGTGCGGTGGCCTTGGTGGCGCGTGCGGCTCGCAGCGATGGCCACCTGATGGCAGCACGGCAGCGACTCTGCATTTCATCCCTGCATCGCAGACCGCCAGCGCTGGGATGCGCCGGGATGCGCCGGGATGCGCCGGCATGCGCCGGGATGCGCCGTGCGCTCAGCCGCCAAACAGCGCCGGGGCCTCCAAAACCAAAATCCAGCGGGATTCCTGCCCCAGCAGTGCCCAAAACCGCGGCTAGGCCCTCCCTTATGGTGCATCCGCGGGGAACAACGCGGGCTCGGAGCAAAACGCTGCCGGGAGGATCAAGCCGAGCGAAGGATGCTCACCGTGCAGTGCAAATACCCATTCTGTGAGCGGGTGAAGCCCCGTTTTGGAGTTTCTACTTGTGCTGTTGCAGCTAAATTAAGTCACGGAGGATAGCACAATGCGCCATCGTTTTGAAGTAATTTAATCACAAAAACTAAAAATTTGGAAGCAAACAGATATTTTACTTAATAGAAACCATCTGCASTGTACAGTAGGCAAATTGTATAAAAATGAATAAAACCGTCTCTGGAGGAAAATGACTCAGGCACCAGCTTATATAATGAAGATGTATATGTGCCTTTTAGCATTTGCATTGTCTATTAGACGAGGTAAATCGCAGTGCTGGCGTAAGTGAAACGGGTACGGATTTTATTACCATCCTGTGAGTGATGGCAAAGGCGGTAATAGGAGAGATGCACGGCGGCCCCGCTTGCTCCGGACCCTACGGAGCCTCTGGAATTTGGACTGGCCTTCACAGGGATTAGGGACCGCCAGGAAGCTCGGGACGGCTTGTGYGTGTCTCCTGCAGTATTTCCCTAAATAGTTATTWTATATATATACACATACATATATATGCATATGTGTGTGTGTGTATATTACAAGGAGGAAGGGAGTAAGGGGGCGAGAGCGGAATCATCTCCCAATTGCATATTAAGCATATTTGGGAACATCGCACATTAGCAAATATGTAAAGTAAAAATATGTCCCAAAAGATTAAGACTTTGGTGAATTTAGAAGAAATTAGATGCAGTTTTCTGTCTGAGTATTCCCCTTTCCCGTGCTCTCCGTGTTGCTGCAACACCAAGGTGCAGGGTAGGAGCTGCAGCCACCCCGTGCCAGTGCATGTGGGCATCGTGTCTGTGCTGCTTGGTGCTAAAATTAAGTAAAATGCGGCTTTTGCTTCCCAACGGAGAGCCTCCCGTGACCCGRGAGCCCAAAGGCATGACCGTGGTTATTTTCTCCTTGCTTCCCTGCAATGTGCTCTGTTTAGTTTCCTGTGATTTTTGCTGGGACAAAGCGTGTCCTATAAATAGAAAAAAAAAATCCTTAAACCAGTAGAAAAGTGCAGTATTTTGGGCCATTGCAAAGTGCAATGATAAAAAATAATGGCTGTATACAAGGGAAAAAAACGGTGAGCAAAGCATATTGCAAGTCAGTGAGTCCCTGAAGAGGGTCACAGAGAAGGGCCGAGGTGGCTGTGCTGGAGGGGACAGCAGTGGGTTCGGATAGAGCTCCGSGCCGCCCGGCTCCCGTGGGAGGACTGGGCTCTCGGGATCCATCCGCGCTGCCCGGGATGTGCTGCAAAGCTGGGACTGGCATTTTTTATCGGAACACCCCTTTTGGCTGCACCCGGAGAGCGTTTTGGGGACAAACTGGGTCCCTTTTCCACACGATGGCACTCTTCCGCTTCCAAGGGCGCCTGCTTGGCACGCTGCGCGGGAGCGACGGAGCGGGGACACATGCACGGCCACCCCAGGTCCCCAAACCCGCGACCACCCCTCAGTGCAGCTCCCGYACCTTCCTGGACAAAAAAGTCTTTTTTGGTTCAGACCTTAAGTAAATACCTTAATTAGAGCTTAGGTAAAGGTTGTTTTTGCAGCTTGCTCTGCCAGTTGAGGCTGTGCAGGCGTCGGGCGCTTGGGCCCGTTTCTGCAGCAGTTTTAGCTCTSAAACATCCCCAATCCCAAGGAAAGGAGGCTTCGAAGAGCAGCAGTTCCCCGGATGCCATCGTGTGCAAATCCCCTTCTTKCCAGGGCCATTTTTGTGCAGACTGCAGCTCCATCGGTGGATCCCCATCCACTGCTGCTGGCTCGGGGACCCTGCAACCCCGATGCTTGGGGACGGGCACCCTCGGGAGCAGCTGGACGTGTGGTGCATGGAGCTCCAGTCGCAAGCTCACTCTCAGGAGAGTGTCCCAAATCAGCACCATTATCTCGCTCGTTGCTGGTAGCATTGGCAGACGGAGCACAGACCTGCTGCTCRCCCTAATGCACATACCTGGCCAAAGAGCCCTCTTTTTTTTGCTGCTTTTCCCTCAATATCGGCATGGTCCGAGCTGCGATGGGCATGGGCTACCGGCAAGCAGCCTCCCTGCTCTCCAACCCTGCACGTGGCCCCAGCGTGGGACACAGCGAGCCCTGTGTGCCCGGCCAYGAAACCGCTCTCTCCGGCGCTTGGGAGCACAAAGAGGGGCTGTATTTTAAACCGGACTTGTTGCACATTGGAGTTGTGCTGCTTGAATCATCACGGGGCGCTTGGGCCTTGGTCTGTGCCATACGGAACCGTTAAGTCTCRTACAAGTTTTGCACAATTTTGCACAATTAACAAAAAGCCCCGTGTCTGACGAGGGCCTCGTTTCTCAGCAGACCAGCCTGACCCTGGCACGCCAGAGGGTAAAAGTGATTTGCAGACGTGGGTCCTCATTGCTTAATGGAAAAGGAGGTTATTTGAACGGAGCAGGCAGCCCTCGCAGGCACAGGGCTCGCTCCCACCATGGTTTCTGCCTTGTTTTTACCAAAGAAATCCTTTTGCTGCCATCTCGGAGCACTCTCACWCCACATGTCATCCACGGATCTGCTTCTATACGTTATAGTGTGTTTAAGAACGATGGTGCGAGCTGTGCTGAGGACTGCCAGGGACGTAATTTTTCTATGTTTGTGCAAGTCCAGCCCTTATAAAATGCAACTTTTTCATCATTCCTTCCTGTATCTTGCTGCTAATGAGAACAAGAAATTATATTGTTTTGTGAAAACGTAGTCAGGACTGCTCTAACTCRCTGAAAAAACCAGCATTTCATGTGCACGAGAAGTTGGCGCTTCAGCAATATGAAGTTATTTACAGTGCTTTTATTTCCCTATTAGTTGGAAGGGAGAATGCGGCAGGGACTCTTCACTGCAATTASGAGATATCTCCAGAGGTCACCTGCGTTTTCGGTTACATGCCTTGCAAAGGGAGCGGAATTTATTCCRGTTAATTTTGGATTTGAGGAGCGAGGACGCGCACGTCGTTAATGTGGTGGCTGCGAGGGGCTTGGGCAGGGGGAAGATGCTTGTGTTGGGGTCTTGTCCCCTCGCTCCYGGCACCCCGGCTGCAGCCCGTGAGTTACACTCATCTTCTCACTTGGAAAATGCAGCCCGCTCCATGGATGGCAAAAGTGCTTTTAAAAGGGGCTCGCGGAACACTTTGAAAATATTAATTAGTGTGTTGAAGCATTCTGCATAGCATATCATAGTAAAACTGCTCCAGGGGGTTGCTTGGAATGAATTATTAATACAAATCCCTCTCTCCCTGATGCTTCACACCCTGATTTTATGGGACTTGGCGTGGGTTGGGGTGTCTATTAGATTCACTTATTGCCTGTTTAGTGGGAGTACTTGGTAGACAGCATCAAAAGGTCACTTTTTTTTTTTTTTTCCCCCAGAATCCCAAATTTTAAGCAGAAAAAAGACTAGGTTTGCCCACCCCCAAAAAAATCTCACCACAAAGGCGAGACTAAAATTGTTTTGTATCTAAGTATCTGTATGACTAAGTATCATGTATAAGTATTGTATAAGTATTTGTATGACTAAGTATCATGTCAATAGAAAGAAGGAAGAGAATATAACATTAGGTGTTTTCCCCATAAAATATGAAAAAGAGAAAAAAAAAGAAAAAAGAAAAAGGACATGGATAARGAAAGAGTTTATTTCTGCGTCTGAAAATAGATGCTTAAAAATAGAAGTGCGTCCCGTATTAGAAAGTCTAAGGAGCTTACAGTTTCTCGAGTGATGAGTGTGACTAGCTCTGCATAATGTGTCTTTCTTTTCCTTCTTCCTCTTCATCCTCTTCTTCCTCTTCTCCCTCTTCTTCCTCTTCTCCCTCTTCTTCTTCTTCTTTGGTTCCAGAGGAGAGAGGTTGCCAACTGATTAATATTTTAAACATGTAGACAAGCTGCAGACCTTGCTTCTCAGATTTGTTCCTTATTCCTCCCCAAAAACAGTTTCACTGCTAGAATTTCGTACTCCCAGGTGCAGCATAATTATTTATTCACTGTATTTCACTGAAATTAAGCACAAATGATAATAAAAAGCGTTCAGCAAGCAGTTAAAACAATATCATGTGTAATCTCTGTGGAGTATGGTTAGATTTCAGCTTCTTGCTTAAAATTATGTGGGTCAGCCTTATGATGTGGGCAATGCAAACTCTTGGCATTGCAGGAACCAAATGCTATCTCTCCGGTACTGCTTGGCGTAGCGATGTGCGAGACRCCAATTTAAGAGTTTAATATGTGCATGAGGTACCGCAAAGCCACTTGTAGTGCGCTATGGTACGTTCCTCTGAATAATTTATGGGGCTTTATTTTTATTTATTGTTCAGGTGAGGATTTAAATATTCCACAGTCTTGTTTGAAAGTGTAAGCTGAGAATTGGAAGTTTGCGATATGGCAGGAGAGATAGAAGAGCTGAGAAAAGAACTTTTAATGGCCCCTCTGCCTGGGCCTAGCTCCAGATCCACTATTGCTTTTTTTTTTTTTCTCTCACCTAAAATGCTTTTTCCTACACAAAAAAAAAAAAAAAGTAATTTTGCTTGTGGCATCTGCTTGTCACTGCCACCCTGAAGATGAGTGCAATGGTGTTGGACTAGGTGATCTCTAGAGGTCCCATCCAACCTTAAGCCCTGTGTGGCTCTGTGGTTCAGTGTGTCCTCGTCTTGCTTCCCTGGACTACCTGCCTGCACACCATTGTCCAAACTTGGAACCTCGATACATGGTGGCTCATCAGCAAAAAGTCCTTTGGTACCATTTTCTTTGCGTTAAATTCTGCATCAAAACTCCCTGTGGGGCCCATTTCTCCTCCCATCACTGTTGTTTTGCTGGAGCTACTTTTAATTTATCTCTACACAGCCACTTTTGATTAGTTTAAATGAGTTCTGAAACCAGCRTTAAGTTACGGTCCTTTGTTATTATTTTCCCTCTCTTCATCTCATCCCTGTGATATTCTTATATGAAATAATGTATAGACTAAGCAGCTATGATGCATATGCACACCCATTCATTTTGGTGACAGTGTGATTGATCTTGTTTAACAAAAAATGACAGAAATAGAGGAATTCTGCATGTTGAGAGTCCTGCCTGGAAGCTGCTTGTGCAAAATGTGCTGTGCATACGCTATGGGAGATACCTACAGGAAAAGGCCCTTGGCCAGCAAATGCTCAGGAGATGTATGGTTCAGAAAAGATGGTCTGAAAAATCCTCTGCAGAACTCTAAAGAGCAAAACCTACAAAAAAAACCTGAAATCAGCTCAAAAAAAAAAAAAAAAAAAAAAGCAAAAAAACCCAAACCACAACTTGATGGAGGAACTTGCTAAATGCATTAGAGGTTCTCCACTTCTCTTGGCTTCTTGTGATTCTGCCTTTTCCTCATGGTCCTTTGTGATGCTCAAGATCTCGTTATTGACTTTTTCCTGAGATTAACGACTGGCTTAGGTACATTCAACCTGGTCCTACCTGAGATTTTCAGCAGTAATCAAGCTGGATGTGTATTCCTTCTAGTGGTAAAATCTGCATCTTAAATATTTGCGGAGATGCACACATCTGTTGTAAAACCACAGATGTGTGTCTCTACAGATATATATACTTCAGTGTGATATACTATGTTTTATAATTAAAATTTTATTGAATTTTAATATAAAAACAAATTCATACATTAAAAATTAAGTAGAGAACAAACATGTGTGGTATCAGGAGGATACAAGATGTGGTAGAGTAGGACAACAACATCTGACCCATAAAAACCACCCTGCTTTAGTTATAAAATACCTTTGTGGCTAGGAGATTAGTGTGCTGTGTTATTGAGGTTCCCATATCTAGGAAAAAAAAAAAAAACACTTTCAGGAGTATTGAAGCAGCTTTTAAAGTCCTTTTATTAAGCATTTGAAAGCAAATGGATTTAGCCTGATCTCACAACACACAAAATGAGTATTATTTATATCATCCAGTTAACATTTTTCAACAGATTGAGTGGGTAGCAAGCGTGCATGATCTAATATCTTCTTTCCAGTTTTGGAGTTGCATGATGGACACCGGTCAAGGAGGGGACTTCTCGGGTGGAACCAACCCAGCCTTTGCTTGCAACCCTTAGACAACCAGAACCCACAAGGATAATAAGAGCTGATTTTGCATAAAGTGACTCACTTTGCTCTGGACATGCAGTAAGTGTATCCTAGTCTGGAGGTCCCGAGTACTTTTACTGGCAAATTTTTATCTTCATGACACCTTTGGGTGTGAAGCATGGAGAAAATGAATGACTCATCYGTGGTCCCACGGGAAACCTGTATAGCAGAAGACGGACAAGCAGGGGATTTCTATCTGCCGTGCTCATGTTAAGCTCCCTTAACTGAAATCACTCACTCTTGGTGCCGCACCACTGATAAAAAGCAAACCACAGCACAGGATGTATGCAAATAGGGGAGGGAAAATAGTGCTGAAATATTTGAATACTCTTACATAAAGGGGTGATATGTCTTTGCCTTGAACGCTGCGTTCATTTCCATTTCAAAAAGAAGATAAGACTGAAATATAAAAAAGTTCATAGACAGCTGATGGAAATGATTAGACACAGGGCTCGATTTACGTGTGATGAGAGGTTGTCAAGATTGGAAGATGGGTTTTGTGGCTAACAAGAATGAAAGTGGTAGATATTGAATACTGAGTAGCACGTAGGAAGTTGTTGAGGATCCTTCTCTGCCTTTTCTGCTCATGCAAGAGTGCAGGATTGTCCAAAGGCAGTAAAGGAGACTGTGTTTCAGGCTGGTAGAGGAATGGGCATTTTGTACATGGGAGGCATGGGACGCAGTTCTGCAAGAACTCCCAAAGTTTGGAGCATTGAGGGTTTRAAAAATTAGAAATTTTCATGTGAGTAAGAACACTTGCATGAGACAAGGTAAAGCTAAGGGATATATCACCTCCTTCTCCAAAGCTTTTGCCATTAACAGCTTGGAATGGAGAATCTGGAACAAGAGATCTTCTTAGGAAACACACACTGGTGCSTAAAAACACCTGCACATGGACATGCACCTTGCCATGGGCATTGTCATGAACATGGACATGCATGGACATTGACATGCACATGGATGTTGACATTGGCATGGACATACACATGGACGTACACCATGAACTTGGTGCCATCAGCTCGCTCAGCTTTTGATTGCACTTCCCAGTTAAGCCATTCCTTACACTTAAGGCTCACACTTAACTAGCTGTCCATGACTGCTACAAATTGATTTRTCCACTGGTGGCAGTCAGAATTGCTGTCCAAATTGCTGGAGACAAAGAGTTCTTTAATTTAGGTGTTGCTTTCTTCCTGATTTTTCCCCTTTTTTACTTACTTTAACTTTCTTTGGCATTGTGATTAATTCAGCATTGCAAATGCAATATATATCACAATGTATATCTCTGCTCTGTTTGGCCTAAATAATATATTTTTTCATGTTTCTTAAGTGGATGAATTGAAATATGATTTTACTGAAGCAGATGAAACCTTCTTTTGTGAGGAAAGGGAGTTTTAAGAGAGGACTGCTAAAACATCCCAACATTACAGATATATTTTTAGTGGCATCTTGTTATTCGAGCTCTGAAAATTTACTGAAATGGTGGTTTTGAGATTGGAAATGACATATTTATTCAGTCCATGAAAAGATGATGGCTTCTATCTGGTGAAAAAGTGGTATTTTCCTCTGCTCATACATATACTTTGTTAATCTGAAAACTCAACAATACATCTCGGCATGCAGCTGAGTTATATACCATTTATAGTTTATATAAAATGTTGCAGCCCATCCAGCATAAAGCCTGTGATGAAAGATTGCATTATACACAGATAATCTATAGCTCTCTCAAATGATCTCTTTATGATTGCGCATACAAAGGACATACTCCTTGCTTGTTTGGGGTTCAGAGGAAAGGGAAAAAAAAACCCTGCAGCAATGATTAATAGTAGGTGTCAGTACTTTGTTTTAGAGAGGGACTGTCTTTATGTGATCACATGTGCCATTAACCTGGAAGGAGCATATGGATTATGCACAAACTTAGCTATACTTTTGTTTTTTGCCTTGGATAGGATCAGCAAAAAGAGAACCAAAACCCACATTCCAGAAATAAGAGCTCTATGGAAACATTTTCTGATAGGTTTACAACAAAATAACGTATAGATAAAGCAAGAGATCTACAGATATCTTTCTAATGAATGTAAAGCAAAATAATGCAGAGATAAAAAGAAAGAAAAGCCCTGAATTTCCATGATAACAGTATTAGATTTTGGTKCATGGTACATGTTTAGCATTCGTCTGCTACCAATCCATACAAAAGAAAACAAACGGAACTTCCATCATGTTCTGCTAACTCCAAAAACCCTGAATTACCCCTCAGTTGGCTCAGGATGGTGGGATGAGAACCAGCCCATGAGGGAGGGCCATGGTCCACCACCCCTGCTGCKGCTCCCCACGTTTTCCATCCAGCTTTCCATTTGGATGCTTCCATCCTGACCTGTGTTTCACTAGGCTACCTGGAAAATTCACCTCAGCGGCTTGATCTCCACTCAGGCAGTCTTTATCTTTTGCTTTTTGTWTGTTTGTTTATTTGTTTTCCCCTTTTTTAAATCATGCCTGAGAAAATACCTGCTGAGCTATCTGAGAGACTTCCAAGAAAAACCTTGGAAGTGGTTTTAGTGGTTAATAGAAAATAACAACCTTTACCCAGCTTTTTGTTATATCAGCACATAAAAATTAATAGAAAGATTTTTCCTACTGTAGRAATTTTTTAAATCTCAGATATTATTTCTGTTCACTTCCATAGGTTCTCTCTCCCTCTCTCTCTCTTTTTTTTTTCTTTTTTTTTGAGTATATCAGAATTGACTGTGTTTTTATTTAGACTCTGAGTCGCGCCCAACAAACTCTACGGGGCTCTCCCAATGGCAAACTTATTTTCTCAAAGGGTTCTGAAAAACTGCAAATCTCCCATTATGTTGAAAGCTTTTCTTTTCCCTTATCCAACCTAATGGCATCCTGAAGAAAAAAAATAAATKAATAAATAAATAAGATTTCATATTTTAAGCAAATTTACTGAGAGCTCCGATCTCTGCCACTCAGATACCAAACCCCTGGAAAACAGATGAAGTTTTTCCTCTATGCAGGATCTCAGCAGCTGAAATGTTCCTAAATTAGAGAGTGCTGCTTTTTTGCCTCTCACACGTTTGTTTTCCTCGTGTGCATAAGGGACTGTAGTCAGTTTACGGTTTTCTCRTAATTTTGAGAGACTTACGCTTAGTGACAAATCCTGCCCCTAGGTAGCACCAGGAGGATGGAGGAGACGGGCAGTGGCACCGGGAGCCGGGAAGTGGCCGACGTGCCTGCGGGGACGGGGACCTTTTAGGAGTCTCAGCGGCTGGGGTTGGTTCCTGACAATACATTTACACAATTAGAGCATGTAATCCCCCAACAACGCAAATGCAGAGACGCAGGAACAAAGGAAGCAGTGCGGAGAAGCCACACTGAGCATGTTGGTATGAAGGACTAGGCTGAGGTTCTSGTGAACTTGCCAGGTTGCAGTTATTATTGCCGTTTATTGGGCAGCTGCCTGAGTTTTACTTAAAATTAATTGCTCTGCAACTTGGTGAGGCTTTGTGTTTATGTGCAGATGTGCAAAACTTCCCTATTGCTTCAGAGTTTCAAAAAATGCAAAGATCAGAGAAGGGTCGCATTGCTGCTGTGCTGCTCAGGCTGGGGCTTGACTTGGAGCTGGAGATCCAGCGTTTGGGAAAGAAACCATCTGAGAAGAAACCACTTAAAGAAGTCTTGGAGCTCCTGAAAAAGATAGAAGATGCACATAAAAGGAAAAATCTAAATACAAAGAGCCATTACTCAGCCGAGTTAATTAAACGAAATTCAAAGTGAGGTTGTCAAGGTCAAGGAAAAGTTTTCTCCTCAAAACGCATGTGTCTGTGGAGTGGTGAGCAAACAGGGACTTTCCTCCTGACTGCCCCACGCTGTTCTGCAGACGGTCAGGATCATCCGCAAGGCTCATCCGCAAGGATGGCAGCAGGTCCGAGGCACGGCTGCACGCGCAGTTTCGGCAGCGTTGCCYGCTGTGACTGGAGGGAATGAGGACGCTCCAGCTTGCTCCCGCGGCGCGTGTTGCCATCGTGCCCATCACCGCCATACCTGGYGTGGGAGAGTGAATCAAGTGCCTTGCATTGAGGGAAGGAAATTGGGTGAGCAGTCGCTGAGCCAGTGGGGCATACCCAGGCAACCAGGCCAGGCCAAGCCTAGATAAACTGCGAAAAGGGGRGAAATGCATTTTTTTTCCCTCCCTTGCCAGCTAGGCCAAGGCCTGGTCTGCATCAAGAAGAGGGGCTGAGGGAGCGCTTGCTGTGGTACCTGCATGGGGCAGGTGACACTGGTGGACAGATGGACACTGGTGAGTGGTTAATGTTATAGAAAGGAAATAAGGAGAAGGTGGTAAAGAAATGGGAGCAGAAGCAATGCCCTTTGCCTTGCTTTGGATAATCAAAAAATAGTAAAAATTAAGTAGGCAACAGACATGGTTCTCACTGCTATGAACAAAATCAGGTGTTACCAGCTTTGTTTGGTCTGCATTCAGTCCATTTTGTAGTTACGGGGAGCGAGGAACCAGCGGGGCAGCTTGGCTGGGCAGGCGCGGGTGCTGAGCATGCGAGAGGGGATGCACCTCCGCTCGCCGAGCCCACAGCCTGACGTGCAGCACTGGTCGTGAGTTTGTAATGACCTAAATTCATTAAAAAAAAGAGAGAGAGAGCTGCCGATTTATATATTCAGGTCAATAGCACTTTCCCCAGGTTTCAATAATCGGATCAATTATCTGAATCCAATAAAACCTTATTAAAGGAATGCAGAATTATCTTTAAAATAGCTGGCCTTGTAGTCCCTGAGTAGGTTACAAAAACTGCTATGAAGAATTACTGTGACCTACTTTCTGGGCGGTGCAGATATCATTATCATATCAGAGGTGCAGCACGCTAAGCGTAGATGACTTCCATCTCTTATTGACGATAGTTTGAGAAGCGACGAACAAGAAACTTTAATCTAGGTCTCCAAATTAATTTATTTTTCTCCCCACCAATACCGATTGAAATTGAGAAGAAAGAGTGTGGGAAGAGTGTGGTGCTTGCAATGGGCAAGAGCCCTGTGAGCGTTGCCAGGCTGGCGGGTGCTGGAGGATCCTTTTGCTGTGGATTGTGTGTTAGCTTTAGCGTGCGGAGAGCAGTGCACAGCGCTGGTGTGCGGGCGCTCTTGACTTGGCTCCTTGGCTCCTTGCTCTGCGTGGCGGCGAGGAGCAGGGGCTGTGGCGCGGTGAGAGCTGGTACCCGCGYGCGGGGCACGGCGAGGGCTGCGGGCAGCGCGGCGCGGCCGTGGCCGCCCTCATTAGCGAGCGGCGGGAGCCGGGGGGCCCGGCGAGCCCCGGGCCCCAGCTGCTCGG